>NC_090436.1:272813776-273116806 GCF_031143425.1 Pleurodeles waltl | reverse complement strand
CACCATCGGGCACTCGCGTTTCCAATGCCCGACGATTCCGCACACGTGACACGGCATCACCCTTTTCATTGCCTGCACACCATTCGGAATTGCAACAGTGTTCAAATCCGGACCATTACTCCCAAAGCCTCCTCTGCCTCTGCCTGTCGCCTGTGGCTGAAACACCATATTTCCCTGCGGCTGCGGCTGCAGTATCTGCTGTTGGAACCCTTGCAACCCTTGCAAACCTGTCTGAGCTGCTTTAAGTTGCATCACCCTCACTTTCTCTTTCAACCTTTTCTGTTTCACTTCAATTTCGTCGCTACAGTATTTCGCATAATTCAACACCTCATCAATCGGTTTCGACTGCCAACAAATCAAATGCGTCTTTATCATCTGACTTATCTCTGGTCTCAGCCCTTCCACAAATCTAAACACAAAATGAAGCATGTCCTTCGCCTCTATTGTTTCCGTGCCACTGTAGTTCTTGAACGCCTTCAACAACCTCTCATAGTAACCATGAATCGACTCTTTAGCCTCTTGGGCAGTTCTATCAATCTTCTGCCAATCCACATTTTTCGCGGCAACCTTCGTCTTCAAATGCTCAATCACCTTATAGTACAAGCTCATTACCATAGGTGATGGTGCACCCGTATCCCTGTCTCTCTCTGGTTCACTTGTCGGCCAACCTACAGCCCTTTTGCAGTCTTCCCACAAATCTGCCGGAACCACAATCTCAAAGAGGGTGTTCAGGTCTTCCCAAAGACATTTTGCAAGCTTCACAAACCTATCAGTCTGTTGATACCATTCAATCGGTTTCTCTCTCAGTTTGGGAAAATCATCCGTAAAAGACTGAATGTTGCTTCTGTGCCACGGTACATGTATTAATTTTCCCCCTGCTGTCTCCCTCATTGGTAACATGGTTATTGCATCACTACTCTGTGATCTTTTCTCGTTGTGCTCTGGGACACTGTCTTTCCTCTTTTCCTTTTTCTTTGCCCATCTGCTTTCCCATTTGTCTAAGCACCCCCACACTTGTGCACTCTGCAGCAATTCTCTAAGGTGCGTTTTCATGCCTGCTGACCTCATGTGTTCAAAGTCTGTGGTCCCGAAATCCAATCTATAGCTCCTGCTCAAGTGTTTTGTCTTGTCTATCTCAACCCCGTTTTTGTCAGCTATTTCTTGCAACCTTCTATGTACCTTCTTCACTTCTCTCGTAATCCTGGGAGATAGATACCTCAGCTCTTCTTCCAAGTAGGACTCTAACCTATTCAAACCCATAGTCCCTTCCACCAATTCTTCTGCTTCCATGTTCAACCTTACCCTATTCAGGTAGTCTTCTCCCTTCCCACTGGCTGAGCTTTGTGTGGAATTCAGACTGTTGAACCACTGTCAGCTGTTGCGCATTCAACCCCATCAGTGTAGCATTCACAACGACTGCCATTGATGGTTGCGGCAACTTTTCAGTGTTCGATGATAGCGGTATCATCAGTGGGGGACTCGACCTCACCACTGTTGACTGAGCACATATGGGACTAAACTCCATCAAGGACCCAGATCCAGTTGGCAGAGCCACTATCGGAGTTGTCTCTGGAGTGTTTTCTATGCACCTCCTTTCCGTCCCACTCTGCACCACTGATCCTTGACCGCTCATACCTGAGTTAGGCTGAATGTACAAAGGTACCGGTGGACCTACAGTAATGGGTAGGGATATCGCATCTGGGTTCTGTCCATTCCCCAGATTCTGAGGCATGTTCATTCCCACACTATGGGTCATCATTGCCGGCATGCCCGTTTGACTCCCCGTCATCTGAGCATGTGCGGTTCCCCCCTGCATCTGCTTTTGAGACATCAAAGGCTGGGTTGACTCAGCTTGTGCCAATGTTGGGTTGCGACCATTCTGTACTCCCATTACGGTTGGATCTAGAATCATTCCCGTACTGTTGTCACTGCTGTAGTACCTTGGGACCTGCAGCTGATAATTTTCTGCTGTTTTCAATATAGGCACATCTGGATATATTCTCCTAACCTGCGGTATTTGCGGGGTGAACAGTAAACTCGGGTCCTTAGATCCCGATGGCGTTTCTGAATTCGGAGTTTCATTATTCTGTACCGGTGCCGGAGGGGCAGAACTGGTACTTGGACCTTGTTCACTCTCTACATAAGGTGGTGGACGGTCGTTCAGCAATTGCATGATGAATTCCTCATCCTCTAACTCCTCTTCTCTCCTTAACTTTTCCTCGTCCTCTCTATCTTTGGAACACCTCCCGTTTGTCTTACAGGTAGCTTTCTTGCCTGTCGCCTCTTCTTCCTTAGCAATTGCGGGAAACAATTTTATCCCCTGCAATATATCTGACCTCCACACCTTCTGTGCATTATCCCACCTAGCGTCCGCTAGTGCCTTTTCTACCTTTCTTATCCTGGTCTCGAACTTCTTTTGCTGTTGCTGTCTAGCCATTAGTTCCCAAATCGCTAGAGCCTCAAACTGTGCTGGCCTTGGAGGTACCTTCATGTCGTACATCGCAAATCTCAAATTCTCTAGGATCCTTATATTGAATGTCCCATGGATCGGGAACGCTACGCTCCCATGTCTCTCTGTCAGCTTGTGCCATTGCTTTAGCCAAAGGCACGGAGCTACCCCCCTTTCCTCCATTACAATGTAAGCTGGTGTACCTTCGGGTGGCGTCTCCTCTCCTACGCTCGCTTTAATGTAAGACTCCCCCTTCATCGCACTCTTTAATGCTTTAAAAAATTTCATTTTCTCGTCTTTTATTTCACAAAGTTTGTAATCAATAAGTGACTTTAATTCCCGGAATACTCTTCGCTTGCCTTTCCCCTTCCAATCGAGCCCCACGGACTGCGTCCAATCCGTGCGCGACCCTTCTCTGCAACCAACCTATCCCAGCGCGGCTCCTAGTGACGTCACACTCACACACACTGCGGCTGACAAAGCCTCGCGGCTTGTCCTCCTTCACTCAGCCCCTCTCGTAACAACTTCTAGCATGTATTGCGAGCAACCAAATAATAATAAAACAGATCTGTCGGTTTACTACAGGAAGGGTAACACAATCGCTTCAGGACCTTAGGGATTTTTCACTAGCCTCGGCAGTTATTCCATCTTTCTCGGTCCCCACTTTCGCAAGCAAATTCTGACCTGCAGACTCTGCTCTCAACTTGTCAATGATCTATTCTAGTGCACTTAGAATTTGTCAAAGCCCGAAGTCGAAGTTTTCTTTCACTCCCTTAACACACGTACCGACTCGTTGACCACGCCCGGTCAGCCTATTAAACCGACCAGACCACAACATAAAACAAGTGTCTCATACACTTTTCAACATACTCCGGAGTCTCTTGACCTCGCAGGGCCCGTCTCAACAACAACAACCACGTGGACCTTTTTCTGCACAAAGCGCCACATGCACATGAAGTTCGACGACTTCCCTACTCTCACACTCGGAGTCGCACCTCCGCTATTCTCTAAAATCCTCGCAACCTTTTCAAACAATCTGCGGCAATAAGCTGTGCAAGCGCAAAATCCTAACTTCACTCATACCGTCACTAGTACCGCCAACGCCGATTTCACACCTCCATTCTCTCCATTCGCAAGCTTCGAGATCCCGGGAAAGTCGCGGGGGACTTAGGGCATCGTCATTCTCTCAATCTGTTTTACCCAAGAAAAATCTAATTCAACACCATATACTTCTCGAGTGGGGTCTCAAAGAGCGTAACCTTCAATTCAACACCATATACCTCTCGAGTGGGGTCCCAAAGGGCGAAACCGTTACCGTTACCTCTCGAGTGGGGTCCCAAAGGGCGAAACCGTTACCGTTACCTCTCGAGTGGGGTCCCAAAGGGCGAAACCGTCCTCTGCTACCATCTACTGATAGAGCGTTCCGTCCTAATAAATTACCTGTATTTGGACGCTCTTGGGTCGATGAATCTTTTGACCAAGTGGGGCTCTCTTCACTCGAGATTAGTCAATTTAATCAAATCAATAATCAATAATGAACATAAGCAATGCCCTGATCAACATAACACTTCACAATTAATCCAGAAAACATTTCGGCGAACCATGACCTTTCGGCCATGAATAACCACACCAGTTCATTCAAAGTTAATGAATTTATTTCCCTATATTAACAAAGCTAGCACGATATAAATGTGTCTCAACACCAAATGGTATATGTAAATGAACATTAATAGCTGTCCATAACGGCGAAAAAGATGCAATCTATGCAGCATTTGAATAACAATGCATTCGATAATAGCAACGCAAACCACTAAAACTATAATCTGTAATGAGCTAATTGCATACATTAGTCAGCATAACAAGGTCTCAAATTGCATCGTGCAACAAATGAATCCTCATCTAACCTCAAATTAGCATCTGCATGTGGGACTTCATGCAAAAACAATTTAGCAACATTGATTTGGAAAACTCCTAACTAGGGCTCTTATCAAAAATCAGCAGTTGGTTACCTAAAAAGAAACACAATGCAATTGTACAATTTCCTTTCATATTTACCAAATTCAATCAGCATTCAAGGGAGTCTTCGTCTCACAGGTACCGGTTTCGATCAGCATGGGACGGGGGCAAAGGGGCAGGGTGGACGGGGCAATTGCCTCACAGCGGCAAGATAAAAGGACAAAACTACTACTTCATGCAAAGGGGCAAATCAAAGTTAAAGTCTCTAGGGCGAGAATTACTTAAAGTCTCTTTCTCTCGATTAGAGAAAGCATCAAAGTCTCATTCAAAATGGCGTCGAACATCAACTGGCATCGTAGAAGATGGCAAAATGACGAGGTCGGCAAGATGAGCCATAATGGCTGCAATGTCCTGCAAATAGCGGGTAATGGCCGCTTTCTTCTTGTGCACCAGGTTTAAATAAACAACAGTTCAAATCCAGTAGGGTCTTCCATTGGAGGGTTCATAGGTTGGCTTCAAATTGTCCAATCAAAAACAACAATTCACAAGCTTCTACCTAGGCATACATTATCCTTGGAGTCGGGAACGTAAGTTGCAACATATTTTACCAATTAACTCACTTTCAGAGCTTCCATTGTCTGCACCTGCAGATTGACCTTGGAGCAAAGAAGAAGATGCCAGGCTGGCACGAAACCTTAAAGACAAGCATGTGAACCGATCTCACTGGAAAAGTACAGCTTCAAGCAAGAATGCACGTTTTATTAGCACATTAGAAAAACACGAGCATCTAAACCGTGAGACAAGGCAACTAGGCCGAAGCCTCCACTAAAGTTATGCTAAGTTAAAACATTTCAAACAAGCAAATCATGGCACACGTTTACGGTTATGTCAGATTAGTACAATTCTAATACATCACGTTATATAAAGCACGCTTATAAATGTTGGCGAACTACTCTGAGGGCACATTTGTCCCCGTACAATCTTTATTAGTTTGGTTAAAGTCACACTTGATTATTGCGGCACTACGTTTATGCGCTAATAAATGTAAAACCTTTGTTTCTGCGTCATCAAGGGCACCATTTAGCGGTACATCCCACCCCTCACGACCACCCAGCCCACGCTAACAAAATGGGATCTGCTGATGCATATTTGTGCATGACATAAATAGTGACAGCATAATCATTTTCACGTTTTATACTATTTATGAGGCCCGGTGCTGGTCAACACCTCTCTCACATTCAAGGCACTGCAGGTTTTGAGTGACAGTTGTAAGGCTATCTGTAAAATGTCGTATGTTTTATATTTCTGCAAATCTTTCGAACGCTGTATACTTTGCTTTTTATTCCATCTGCACAGTAGATTTGAGCCAAAGCCAGTTTGTGCCGGAATTCTAAAGCCACAGGACATTGGGAAGAGAAGTTAACAGGCCTTTATTTAGGGACTCAGGATGTTAGAGACATCCAAGTGTACTAGACTTTTACCAGGTGTTTTTCTTGAGACTGACAATTGTTTCTAAAACATTGGTGACCCCTTAAGCCCATATCCCAACATAAGTTATGTTTACGTGACTCACTGCAAATAGAGTAAGAGAAGATTCTGTAAATATTAGGTTAAACTGTGTTTACATAACCAAAAATATTATACGATGACATGTTAAACCGGGATCAGTGATGAAAAAGATGGAGCGAGCTGCGTATGTAGGAACTGAGAATTAATCAACAAAAGAATTGATCCAGTCAGTTGTGTGTAAGGATGAGGTTTTAAGCGGCCCCATTAGAAGTTCTCCTTTTCAAATTACTTTGTGTGAATGTACCCATAAAATAGCTGAACGTGTATTCCTAAACTGTAGTAAGGCTTTGCAATACCCAGCATGCATGTATTTTACTAACTATGCATATATTATATTACGTTTCTTTTTCAGTTTGGTGAAATAGTCTAAACTGACTTTAGAATGTGAAACAATGTGCAAAAAATAAACTTTTCATAGATCCATGAAAAAATATTTTCTACCAATTATCGAAAACACCAATGTGTTGGACGTAAAATGGGAAGCAAAGAAAATCAACATTCGACACAGTCCAAATA
Source organism: Pleurodeles waltl (assembly GCF_031143425.1). Taxonomy (NCBI): domain Eukaryota; kingdom Metazoa; phylum Chordata; class Amphibia; order Caudata; family Salamandridae; genus Pleurodeles; species Pleurodeles waltl. Next base: position 273,110,316 of record NC_090436.1, on the reverse strand, counting down.
AAATGCTTGCAATAGTTTTGGTGTTTACTATTAACACAGTTTTTTCAGCCTTAAACTAATTCAAGTAGAATTTCAAGAAAATGAGAAGCAGCAGAGCCAATGGACGCTTCTAGTGAAAAAAGTCTTTCATTTGAAGCAGAAAGGCATACCTACACTCCTTACAGATAGAACATTGGTGTAGCTGAAATTTGATCGCTACTTTTGACATCACAATGATGATCTAAATGTGAAAAACTTTACATTATATTGTGGGAATTGCTAACTAGCTAACTGTAAAGTGGAGTGGTGCACTGAAAGCTGATATTAAAGTGCATTCATTATAGACTAGTGATTTAATGACTAGTGATTTAATGTGATGTGGTGTGGACACTTCAACAAAAGTATAATTTTCTTTTTATGTCATATGTTTCCTTATCATGTTAGGAATAGTTTGCATAGAAACAATAATTAATTTCTAGATGTTTTAAATGTTGTATGCTAAGGTTGAGAAAAGTAGTTCTCCATCATACCCACTGACGGGTACTAACAAGACCTTCTACTTTTTGCAAATACTGAAACATGGAGTATTGACTAGATCCATAAAGGATGAGTTCATGATTACAAATTATATGCGCTTTGTTTGAACGTAAATAAAGTGTGCCATTTTAATTCTATTCTGCATTAGGCTTAACCATATTGGTTTATTTGGCCTCAGTCTTCTAGATACGTGAGAAAACAGTTTTTCTTTTTGCTAATTGTGTCATTTCGTTCTAGATGACATTCCCGTAGAATGTTAATTCGGAAATAGATGTGCCATTGTTTTACTTATAGAGAGCCTGAGAAAGTAACCTTGAGAATGGAACACGAGAAACCTGAGAATGTGAAGTTTGGTTCGACATTCCAATATCTTGCAAAGTTTATAGGAGAGCAATCGTGGATGCCTTCCCATTAGGATCTTGGGAACCTGTCTTGGGAACCTGTCTTGATGTTGCAGATGTCTGTCGTACAATGCGTTATGACTGGACAATGAAATCATTTGATCCATGCGGTGTACCAATGGAAAAAATAATAATTACCATGGACATTAAGTTACCACTTCCAGTTGGATTAAGGGGTTCTTTTATTTGGATTCTTAGAGGTATAGACCTCACTACCCTTGCACCACATTGCCTCCAATGCTTGCTGAGAGGCTTAGATTTTTCCCTGACATGTGGGAAGGCCCTTAACCAACCTTCTGAAATGCTGACACCTTCATTTTTTTGCCAACTTTAGTTAGTTTCATTTTGTCAAAAGTGTAGTTTTTCTTTAATTCATTTTGCCCTTTATGTGCTTTATGCTTTTTGTCCCATGTTTTGCAGCCTAGCCTATGTCAATTAGTGACTTGCTAATTTAGGCATTTCCCATTGCTTTGCTAGCTAACTTAGATGATTCTTAAATTGCTTTCATGCTCAGGAGAGTTGGACAACTCTCATTTTCTGAGCACCAGATTTTCCTCTTGATGCTCTGTATTGCACTCATTGAATGTTTAGTCTGTTTAATGTTAGTTCGCCTAAACAGCTTTTGCAGTTTGGGTCAACTCATGGTGTTTCTGCAACTTTGGAGTCTGGTTTTGAGAATCATTTATATTAACTTGAGCATTAGTTTGAAATAAAACTGTTAGACTTGGCATCCTTGGCGTGGTCTCCCTTAACATTTTGCCTCTGTTTCCCAGGTTGTTGGTGTGTGAAGGACTCTGTTTTTGTTACTCTGGGCACTTTACCACTGCTATCTTGTGCTAAAGTGCAAGTGCTCTTATATAAAATATGGATGTAATTGGCTTTTCATGTTTGGCATATTTGATTTACTGGTAAGTCCCTAGTACAGTGCACTAGAGGTGCTTAGGGACTGTAAATCAAATGCTACTAGTGGGCATGCAGCACTGGTTGTGCCACCCACATGAGTAGCTCTGTAATCATGTCTCAGACCTGCCAGTGCTGTGTCTGTGTGTGCAGTTTTAAACTGCCAATTCGACTTGGCAAGTGTTCCCACTTGCAAGGTCTAACCCTTCCCTTTTCTTACATGTAAGGTAGCCCCATGGGCTGGGTGCAATGTATGTTTAAGGTAAGACCTATACTAATGAGTTTTATATGTCCTGACAGTGAAATACTGCCAATTAGTTTTTTACTGTTGCAAGGCCTATCTCTCTCATAGGTTTAAAATGGGGGCTGCCTTTAAATATGTGTAAAGCATATATTCCCTTTAGGAGCAGAAAGACATGTGGAGTCTGGGGTCTCTGAGATCACAATTTAAAAATACATATTTTAGTAAAGTTGGTTTTGAGATTCTGTGTTTGAAAATGCCACTTTTAGAAAGTAGGCATTTTCTTGCTTAAACCATTCGGTGACTCTGCCTGTTTGTGGATTCCCTGTCTGGATCAGTTTGACAGTTCGGCTGTTTGCATCTTTCTCTAGACAGTGATACAAAGGGAGCTGGGGTGTAGCCTGCATATCCTGATGAGCCATGTGTGCTAGGAGGGAGGAGGAGAGTAGTCACTTACACCTGAAAGGGCTGTGCCTGCCCTCACACAATTCAGTCTCCAGCCCCCTGGTGTGAGTCTGGCGCATGGCCTGGGCAAGACAGGATTTCACAAACAAGAGAGACTTTCCGTTGAAGTAGGCCTACTTCAAAGGCAGAACTGAGTATAAGAAGGGCACCCAAACCCTTGAAAATTAGATCACTTCCTGACATCAAGAGAACCTCTGCCTGGAGAAGAGCTGAAGAGCTGAGGAGAAGTGCTGCCCTGCCTGTTATTGTGCTTTGTGGAGCTATCCTGCAGTTGCTGCTTCTACCTCTGCAAGGGGACAAAGACTGGACTTTGTTGTGCATTCCTGCTTGTTAAGAAATCTCCAAGGACTTGTCTTGAGCTTGCCTCCTGTTGTTGAAGTCTCAGGGCCATCAAAGACTTCTCCTGCCAGCACCTGTACTCTCTGCTGAGACTCCTGCCCTGCCAAATGGTGCCCTATCCAGTTTCTGGGGCCTTGGAAGGTGAAGCTGGCAGACCAAGACTGAAAATCCACGCACAGACCGCCATGTGGGGAAACTTTCGACGCATCGAAAGAAACGTCGTGCCACCGGCTTTGCGGCTGAAATCCTTGCTCTACCAGCTGGAAGATTGGCGCATGCGGCTGGAGAAACAACACGCAACACCTGCTGACGGAGGCTGATGACGTTGCAACCCACATAGCACGGTTTTCCTGAAACCGTGCAGCAGGATTTTCGAGTCAAACATCGCTGGGTGTGGAAAAATAACACAAAGCCTGCCCGGATCCGAGGTGCCTGTCTGGATCGACGCACCGGTCTCCTGAGGAGAGGAAAAATTATGTACACTGACCCGACCAGAGGAGGAACGACGCACGGTCTCCCTTGCGAGTGAGAAATCGACACATCGCTGGCCTTTTCCGATGCACACTCGCCCATGCGGTGTTATTTCAATGCAACAAAGGTACCTTTTGACGCTAACAGCGTTAGCACTGTTGTTCTAAAGATTGAAGACTCTTTTTGCTCTTTAATTCATAACTTGACTTGTGTATGGGGGATTTTTATCGTTTTGGTCTTGTTTTGTTTAGATTTATAGTACGTATTTTCCTAAACATGTATCATGTCATTTTGTAGTGTTTTCACTGAGTTACTGTGTGTGTTGGTACAAATACTTTACACCTAGATGCTGAAGTTAAGCTTGCCTGCTTGTGCAAGCTTCCAAGGGGGTGAGCGGGGTTAACTGAGGGTGATTCTCCTTTACCCTGACTAGAGGGAGGGTCCTTGCTTGGACAGGGGGTAACCTGACTGCCAACCAAAGACCCCATTTCTAACAAAAAACATTTAAATTTACTTTCAACTTGGGTTTTTCTTTTGTGGCCAAATTGGTCACACTGTAAACTAAATGAGTTAACTTCTCATTACTCCTCCATAAGGTAAGAGGATCTGTCAACTTCGCTAAGAGCGTACCTGAAATGCTCCAGAAACATTTTACACATTGAAGTGGTGCAGCAAATTCGACATGTTTAGGGGTCAGAACCCATGCACTGAGCTCTGGAGAGCATTGTTCTAGTGTGGTGAAGCAAAAAAACATCAATAAACTCTAGAAAAAAGTAGGGATGACCACACAACAAATGGGCATCTGCACTGAACACCTCAGGTTCTGTGTCTTGTGCAAGAGAACACTTTACCACTCAAGGTTGTGCCTACCATCTTTCATCTCTGTGGGGAAAATAGCATGGCAGCACACAAAGGGAGAGAAAATTATGAGGATATAGCAGGAATCACACACATCAACACAGATGAAGTAGCGGATCTTTGGGTACCTGTGCAAAATAATTAAATAGTTACTCCCTCAAACAGTCACACACAGCCTTCTCCACACCTAAATCCAATTACAAGTATACCACCATGCTCAAAAAAGTAAAAACCCACAGAAATTAAAATACACATCTATAGCAAGGAGCAGCATATGTAAACAGATTGTGGGAATTATTTCAGTAAATAAATCACTGAATGCTACTGTAAGATCAGCACTGCCCTTTCCTGGTGCCCCATCCTACTGATAATCTTCATTCCTATCCCTTACCACTCGTTTTCCCCTCCAGGATTGCAAAAAATAAATAGGAGCTCATTTACAAGCCCCTAGCTCCACAGGAGCGTCACTTTCAGTGACGCTCCTGTGGCGCTGTGCCCTTTTCCATATTTACAAGGCTGTGATAAGCCACTCTGCACTGCTTAATGCTGCCTTGTAAATATGGGGCTCCCTGATTGAGGTTTCTGTGGCAGAGGTGTGTGCAATGGATGTTGCTGTGTGCGTTTTTTTTGCAACACCCATTGCTTTTTACACTCTCCCAGATTTACAAGAAATTACACAGAGATGTAACAAATCTCTATTACTGCACATAAACAATTATTCCCTACAATACAGGCACCCTTTCACTACAGTACAAGGGTGCCTGTGTTGGCACTAGGCAGCTAATTGGCAGCTAATTTTAGCCTATGGAACACACGGCAGAGTGCAATATTGTTGTAAATACGGTGTATCACTGCGTTTTGAAATGTCGAAATTTGTCAAATTTGGAGCAGCTCCACGCTCCGACATTTCTTTGTAAATGAGGCCCATAAACTGTATGTACATATAGCATACACATTATTGGGCTAATTATGAACTGGAATCCGCTTCCTACCTTAGTTTGAGAAGCATATTTTAACTACTGTGTACCTGTGTACCTGTGAAAGTATGCTTTCGAGTATAACAACATTGATATGTATGCTTGCTTGTTATAAATGCAGCATGACACAATAAGGCTCAAAAATCAATGTTATACTTAGATGTGACTTTACCGATACCACGGTGATTATAACTGATTTTCCATGTTGTATTTAGTACATCATAATCCTGGTGAACTCAACATTAGGTTGTTCCCTTCCTCACCTAAGAATTTAGGTGGGTTTGTGTAATACAGACGTAGAGAGACTCAATAATGTCACAATTGGTGTTTATTTGTATTGCAGGTGTTGGAAAGTGTGTTATTGGTAAGAGCAGGTAAGTACCTACACTTAGTGATAGGCTACAATCCACCACTAGGCCCAGTCAAGGTCTCAGTAAATTAAGCCTTACTCAATCCTTAGTAGCTTGGCCCATGAGCACCTAGGCTTAACTTAGGAGACAGGTGTGTAAAGCATTTAATATCAACAAAACAGTAAATAAGTAAAAGACAACACACAATAATAATGCAATACCAATTTATAAAATAGGAAATATTTGTATCTTAAAATGACACCAAACTGACAAAAGTCCAATGTATAGAATCACTGATATGAATTTTTAAAGATTAAAAGTAAAACTAGGGCATAGAAGTAAATACCGCTCAAAGGATTAAAAAATGTTGCACTGGACAGAAACAAAGTCCAAAGTTCGGGCCTCCCGAGATGTAACACTGTTACACTTACCATTAGAAGGAGGGTGATATCAAAGAGTGAAAAGGCGCTCCAAATCTCCCAATCTAGGGACTTAAGTAAAATTAAGTTACGGTGCTCTACACTGGGGTCTCACCCCCTAACCACCCCTAACGGGTTAAACTACTTAACCAATGTTACATAGAATTTGAAGGCACACGTAAAAACAATCAAAAATTCACAGTCACTTTATAAAGTATCTCATTAATATATTTTCAAAATCAAAGTTATGGCTTAGAATATAGTATTTAGAATTTTACAATATTGTCCTGATCCTATCTCAAATTGAAATCAGCTGTCCAAATTAAATATTCCTTCGATGTTTATTCCAGCTATTTAGTTCATAGTTCCAGACGTTTTTCAATCCATCATAATTCCAAGAATTCCAATTTTATAAAAGTTCCGCGAAATCATTCATATAATTTTATATCAAAGTTCACAAAAAGTTCCTCTTTTGATTGTTTATATGTCCATCTCTCTTACTTGTCCATATGTCCGTCCTTACTTGTCCATATGTCCGTCAACACGTGTTTCATCCGGGGAGTACCCCTGGACTTCTTCAGGACCTCCCAAAGTATTAAACTCAAGTGTAAAATGACCTAAATCAAACTGAACAGTATATTCCATATTAGAATATTAACATTGCAAAAATTAATCAACACTCAATAGTGGGAAATGTACACTTCTCATAGTGAAAATTAATATATAATAGTGACTTCCAATAACTACCCTTGATTTGGCTATAGTTTAAAATAACTTAACTGTCAAATCACAAAATTACACACAACATACGTTCAGTTTAATGTATTTGAAACAGCCATTTCCTGACCCTCTCTTCATACGACTCAATTTCAATGTTTGTAACCTTCCTAACAGAAAATTTCATAGACCTTTAAATAATATATTCAGTATCCTGACATACCTTTTCTTGCAAAGCTATATTACCTGTAACACATCATTTCCTTATGTCTCAATTTCAAACGTGACAGTTGTATCTAAAAATAAATAAATAACATGGTATTCCTGTGAGTGTTAACTCTTAATCCCTTCATCTCTATGCACCTTATAGTATTAGTACCTTTTGTGTAACACTCACCTCCTTCTTGTAACAGTTCCATGTATATTATAATATTTGTATCTCACCACACTGTAACAGTATCTGTCATAATAAAATCATAAACATGCCGGTTAGGTTAAGGTCCCATATCTGCATTTGTCCACAGTTTCCCTGCCACTTCCCAATCCTGTCCTACCTGTATATGCACTTCGTGAGGCTTCAAAACGCGAGTACACCATCTCGTTTTTATTTGTTTTAGTATCGAACCGAGTTCACCCGACTCGGTTTCCTTTAAGCTCCATGAAATTAATAAACATAGACAACGGACTTCACTTTTCTCCGCGTCTATGTAAAATAAAAATAGAAAACGGACTGTTTTGTGTCTTTCATTGCTGTTTCCGAGTTTCTTGCACTTCATAAAGCTTCATTGCGCGAGTGCGCCGTCTCTTTTATGTTTGTTTAAGTATCGAGCCGACTTCACCCGACTCGGTTTCCTTTATTCTTCTCAAAATTAGTAAACACAAATAACGGACCTTATTTTTCTCCTCATCTATGTAGAATAGAAATAGAAAACGGATTGCTTTATTTCTTTCATGACTATCTTCGAGCTTCACGATCCTCTCACATTTCACTAAATACTTATCGAACCTCATATTCCCCAATCTTGTCTTCGCTCACCCGATATTCTTAATTTATACCTACAAAATTATCAAAATACAGGCTTGTTGCTACATCCTAATTATCATATACACTCCTAAGGTTATATCCAGCCTATTGTTTGTCCTATCAATATATAATAAATGTGCAGAACATTCTTTTTCCTTAGTGATTGTCATTCTTATTTCTTCCATGTGCTGTGTTTTAATAGCTTATCCTCCGCATAATGGTAGATGTTATCCTTATCCACTGTTATCTCCATGTACTCATTATAGCTTAAATATGTCTCAATAATTATTCCCACCATTGATATTAAGCCCATGTCTTGAACACAAGTATTCTAAGAGAAATGAGATGATCTCCATACCTTCATATTCATTTAAATGTGTAAATACTTTCTTAAAATAACTATCCTTATGTGTGTCCATTGAGTAGTCTAAATTAATGTTAGGATTGCATATTTAAGAGGGACTCCACAGTTTATCCTATTAAATGTTTTGTCTTAGTTATCTCCAAGAAAGTACTCCATCTCATGATCTGTATTAAGACCTTGTTCCACCGCCCCTAATCGCATTATCCATGTTGACTCCCTCCTGCGTAAAGTCAATTCTCTGTTGCCTCCTCTTGGATTTATTTCGCACTGGTCAAAACCAAAGAATTTAAATGTCTTTTGATTTCCTTGTGCTTCACATGTTTTCATATGATAAGCTATTGGATATCTCTCATCTTCTTGCCTGATCGCTCTCCAGTGTTCTGATATTCTGACTTTTAAGGGGCGTATTGCGCTGCCCACATATATTCTTTCGCATTTGCAAACAATCAAATAGACAACAAATCTAGTATTACAATCTATATGTGTCCTTATGTCCACCTTTTGACCATACATATCTTGAAATTCTTTTTTGGCTTGCCAGGCCCATTTACACATTGCACAAGCACCACATCTGTAGAAACCTACATTTAGTACTTTAAGCCAATCAAGTTTCTTTTTGTCCGTCAGATAACTAGGGCTCAGAATGTTATTAAGGGTATTTCCCCTCCTAAATGAAACCTCTGGTTTAGTACTAATGAATTTCCTCAATGTTCCATCTTAAATAAGTAAAGGCCAATGTTTTTTCATTATTCTCAAATGTCTCTGCGAACTCTCCGTATAATCCAATACAATCCTTACATTCTGAGTACAGTCCTTCTTTCTCCCATTATCTTTCTGAGTATATGACATTAACGTCTGTGAACGAGGAATCTTAAGAGCCCTCTCTTGAGATTTGCTTATCACCGTCCTAGAATATCCCCTTGCTGCAAACCTTTGGCCCATGTTTTCAATAACCTCACGAAAATCACAATCCCTACTACAATTTCTTCGAGCTCTAACCATCTCTCCTAATGGTATAGCTTCTATCTGGTAAAAAAGAGGAACTTTTTGTGAACTTTGATATAAAATTATATGAATGATTTTGCTGAACTTTTATAAAATTGGAATTCTTGGAATTATGATGGATTGAAAAACGTCAGGAACTATGAACTAAATAGCTGGAATAAACATCGAAGGAATATTTAATTTGGACAGCTGATTTCAATTTGAGATAGGATCAGGACATTATTGTAAAATTCTAAATACTATATTCTAAGCCATTACTTTGATTTTGAAAATATATTAATGAGATACTTTATAAAGTGACTGTGAATTTTTGATTGTTTTTACGTGTGCCTTCACACTGTTACACTTACTTTCAGAAGTGTTTCATGATTTAGGAAAGTAGTCCACAGCACCAGCCAATTGGTCAAAGGCTGTAGTTTGCCTCTTGGGGTCTTGGACTACAAGTCCCACAATGAACCGCTTCAACTTATTAAGCTTTTTACACAGTTGCTCCAAACTTCTCCAAATTTCTGGATCGTTTTCCAGAGGTCTTTTTGGATCCTTGAAGTGTCCACAACTTGGTCCAAGGTTCCAGAAGCTCTGAGCTGCTCCTTGGAAGTTGGGACCTTTGTTCCCAGAATGCACCTGGTCAGAATCCTCAAATGGCCACTGGAAGCTAGTCAGCTGGACTCTTCTTGCAGGACTGGATGCAGGGGACTCTGGTCAGCTCCTTTGTACCTGTATCTTACAGGGAGTCCACTCCTGGAGTTGCAGAAGCAAGGCAAAGTCCTTTTCTTTGTAAAGCCCATAGTGTGCAGCTGATGCAGTCCTTGTGAGTTCAGTTCTTCAGGTGCAGGCCAGGGGTCCAACAGGGCAGCTCTTCCTCTCCAGCATCCTCTTCCAGCAGGAATCTGAATTGTGGGGCAGCTCTAGCATATTTATCCCTGCTCCTTGTTTGGGAAGCAGGAGGGTACTCCTGTCCAATGGGATGCAAGCCACCACTCCCTGGGGTGACCACTTTGTGTGGAGTGTGGCAAAAATCAATCCCAGAAAGCAACATTCTCTAAAAATCCAAGATAGGAAAGGTTCATCATTGGAGGTTAGATATGTCTGAGTCCACTCACTGGTGGGACTAAGTCTCCCTTAAAACAACCCTTCTAACCCCTCTTATAATCTATTCAGTATGGCTCCCATTTGTCTGGGGGAGTGAGAAATGGGGAAGGTCCAGTTTCTGTCCCAAGTGACTTTCCCTCCCTTAAAAAACAGTTTGGCTACTTGTCCCCCATCCTGTCTGCCATCTTCTGCATCGGTTCTCCACCCACCAGATGCTTCCTTTGTCTTAGCTCAGGCCACTTCACACCTCATTAAGATAGCCTGGCTCAGGATGCCAGAGGCTGACCAATCAGAAAAGGGCTTTATGGGGCTGAATTTGGTTACTTTCAGAAAGAGTTCTAAAACTTTTTTCATGTGCTAGCTTTATTAAATGTAATATTGGTAAGTTGTTGGATTTATTTTAACATTTTATTTGGTACAAAACTCGATTTATTTAGCTAATCTCTATTGGAAAAAAGTATCCCAATGTTAGTCTATGAAGCACACTGACTGCAATGGGGAAAACTAATTTGGCTGTTTTTCCCTCACCAGGGCTTATAAATCATATTTTATAAAGTCCCTACTTATATGTACACTGCACCCAACCCTTTAGGCACCTCAGGCAGACCTTAGGGGTGACTTATATGCAAACATAAGGTAGTTTGAGACGTTGGAAGTACTTTTATTTCCAAAGTTGAATTTGGGGTTGATTTTGTCTTAAAAGCATCCAGCAAGGCAAGCCTGCCTTTACAATGACACTGGACATCACAGCAGTGCACTTATGGGTGCATTAACTACATTGGGATCCCTAAACATGCCTACTAGATACTAGGGACTTATAGGGAGGTTATCAGAGCCAATTACAATTAGGCCTAATTTGCATATACCATGTTAAACAGCAGTGCACCTGTGCCTAGTACTCAGTCAGAGTCAGAAAACACCAGTGTCAGCTAAAAATGGGGCCAAAAAGTGAGGGGTCTTCTGCAATGAGTCCAGTTCTCGCAAAACAGGGGACTAATATGAATGTTATGCAATGTTATAGTTTCATTTTATTATATTCCTTTTTGGACCATACCTGATTAACAACTTACCTGAGTGGAGAACCAAATACATTGGTTGGACATCACAAAATGTGATTGGAAGGAGAAATTGAATTATTCTTAATTTGATAACTGATCATAAGGACATATTGATGGACATAACATTTAAAATGACTCATTTAAATAAGTATATGTGTCTAGGTACATTAACTGTGATTATAACATATATATTATCCTCCTTTATATGATGGAAAACCATGCTTAAACCATTCTGTGACTCTGCCTGCTTGTGTATTCCCTGTCTTGATCAGACTGACAGTTGGGCTGTTTGTGAATCTCCACTAGACAGTGACACAAAGGAAGCTGGGATGTAGCCTGTGTATCCTGATGGGTCCTCTGGGCTAGAGTGGAGGTAAGAGCTGACACTTACACCTGAATGGGCTGTGCCTGCCTTCACACAATGCAGTCTCCAACCCCCTGTGTGAGACTGGAACCAGGCCTGGGTAAGGCAGGATCTTGCCAACAATAGAGACATTCCTTTGAAGTTTGCCTACTTCAAAGGCAGAAAGGGGTATAAGTAGTGGACCCAAAACCCCAGATTTTCAGATTACTTCTGGAACCAAGATGGACCTCTGCCAGGGAGAAGAGCTGAAGAGCTGGTGGAGGAGTACTGCCCCATTGCCTGTGACTGTGTTTTGCTGGGTTGGCCTGCACTTGCTGCTTCTGCCTGAAAGAGGACAAAGACTGGACTTTATGGTGTATTCCTGCTTGTGAAGAGTCTCCAAGTGCTTGGACTGAGCTTGTCTTCTGTTTTGAAGTCTCATGGCCATCAAAGACTTCCTCTGCCAGCACCTGGACATCCTGTTGAGACTTCTACCCTGCCAACTGGTACAATATCCAGGGCCTTTCCCTGGGCCCTTGAAAGTGAAGCTGGTGGAGTCAAGGTGGAAATCCATGCACAGGAGCCGTGTGGGGAAAATTTTTATGCACCACCTTCATTGTGGCTGGGAAATCGACACATCACCTGCATCACGGCTGGAAAAATGACACAACACCTGCTTGTGGCTGCTGAAATACATACAAACCCCATGCAGCATGGATTCTTGTCCTCGTGTGGCTGGATTTCACATGCAACATTGCTGGGCATTAAAATCGGCGTGAACCTGCCCGGACCCGTGGTGCCTGTCTGGAAATTAATGCATTGCTCTCTTGCGGGAGAGAAAAATGACGCATTGCCTACTCCACCGGTGAATAAACGACGTACAGCCTCACTTGCAAGGAATCGAAGCATCGCTGGCTTTTCTGATGCATGCTTGGCTGTGCGGCTTTATTTTTTGACGCAAACCAGGTACTTTGTGTAACATGAACTCGTTTCCTATGGCGTAAGACTCTTTTTAATTTAAAAGTTCATAACTTTACTTGTGTATGTTGGATTTTTGTCATTTTAGTCTTGGTTGATTTAGATAAATGTTGGCTATTTTTCTAAACTGATGTGATGTCCATTTTTGTAGTGTTTTCACTGTATTACTGTGTGTGTTAGTACAAATACTTTACACATTGCATTTGAGATAAGCCTGAATGATTGTGTCAAGCTACCAAGTGGGTGAGCAGGAGTGGTTTTAGGAGTGTAACTCCCTTATGTTATCCTGACCAGGGTGAGGGTCCCTGCTTGGACAGAGTACAAACTGACTGCCAATCAGAGACCCCCATTTCTAACAGATATATTTTTGAAATGTTTGCATATATGTTTATGGTTAAATACTACAAATATTCAAAAGCATTACCATTGTCTGTTCGTCCTCATAACTGATGCTGTGACATGCATATGAAGAATGGATATGCCTTGCCAGAGTTGACTTTGACTTTGAGAATGTGATTTTAAAATGTATATAGTCTATTTTAAGTGTGTATGAATAAATAGTAAATTATTTGTATATATCTTTGTCGCCCTGTAGAAGTCCCAGGGGGGGTGAACAACGTTGGCTATGGCTGCTATCAAAATACTTATTATGAGAAGATAAGAAATAAAGAACTGAATAATAAGTGCATTACAAAACATGGACAATTGATTCACATTATCTGTGGCGCTGTACTACCTTTGTGACTTAGGGCCTTATTACGACCTTGACAGAGGGGTTTCCACCATCACAAATGTGACGGATGTCCCATCCACCATATTATGATCTCTATAGAATATAATGGGATCATAATAAGGGAGACGGGATATCCATCACATTTGTGATGGAGGAAACCACTCCTTCAAGGTCTTAATAAGGCTCTTATTTTAGGGTGCTGAGTGCTACACTTTATATACATGAGAAATCTAACTTAACAGATGCAATATACATGCATTTATATTATATATTGCATCAGTTAAGTTATGCTTCAGGCGATAATGGATGGATATTAGCTTTCTCGTGCTACATTTCTAGCTTTCATGCTATATGAGCATTCACCTACCAACATTGCAGTGTTACCACCTTATACTGTTTGTTTAAATCAGAAGGCCTGTGATACAAATTTCTCTTGCCCAGTTTTACAAAGCACATACACCACATGAAAACTGCAGATTATAGCCCTATACTCATTCATGACGGGCTTTATCTCTCATCAAACACCCATTCTTCTCTGAAGGGCCTATAACAGGGCACTGGGACTTTATTGGCTATTATTACCTGCTATGGTGGGCAGTAACTCTATTAGATGACAGTGGTGGTGAAAAGACCTATTTAAAAAAGAAACTCCTGGAAGATGCAGAGGGTTTAGATCCCCATGTATCTCCTAAGGTTTAGTTCCTTTCACAGCTCCTGCTGTGTGTTCCTGATAGTTGCCAGCACAGGCTGCAGAACACAGCAGGATTATGGAAGGGGTCTGAACTCAGCTATTTAGTACTGCTTTGCTATGTCAAACTTCTTTTCTATGTTCGACAGAGCTGAGGGAGACACTAAAACGGAGGATAATTTTTCCCTTCCTGCTTCCATAGCAAAGCTCAATGCGTCGCTTCATCCACAACCTCTGCTTCTCTCAATCTCCTGAAAAATCCATATACATTAGAGAGGCAAGTGAGTGGGAGAGTCAAGGGCTGCAGATTTGGACATTGGAAATTTGACAGCAGCTGCCCTATAGTGGTTATACCCAGTACTTATAGTCAGCTGCTGCTCTATTGCCCTCAATGGAGATGTCAGAATTCCAGTGCTCTACTAATCATTATGTGTCACTTTACAGTGAATCCAATAAGCATCTGACCAACATGGCGGCATGACCATATTACATATGTTCTGAAACTGACTGGCCTGTGATACATTTTTGTCTTATTTTTTTTACAGAGCATACAGACAGAAATACTCATGGATATTTCCAGTTAAACCTTTATTATTTTTATACCGGTTTGTAGTCAATGTATAGTTGACTATTTCTCTATACTTTCACTCTATTTAGAAAGCACCAGGCTTGCTATCATAAATATTGCATGTACACTGGTGTCTGCTTTGTGCTACTCTCATTTAAAGCCTACTCACCTATACTCCAAATTAGCATATGCTATCCAATTTTAAGAGCAGAGCCTCAATGTACCATACATTTATATTTGTGCAAAAATCCTTATAGCTATCATTACTTTATTATTATACCTTTTTCCTAATTTTTATTCTATTTTTTGTTTATCTGTAAAAGTTCAATTTTTGCTGATCCTATCAGAGAAGGGGAGAGCTCACACAGCCTAATAACCTTTTTTTGTACGCCAGGGGATCTTATTACATTATGTTGTCCAACTTTTAGTAGAGTTCCTGAGGTCACAAGATTCATCAAAATGTGAGTTTATGCCTTATGTTAATCAAAGAATTAATAGTAAAACGCAGATGCTTCATTGACATGCAATTTAAACATTTTTTGTAAAGCAGAATTTGTCTTAGGTGGTATTTGAATTAAAACACACAGTAGAAGGGCAAAACAGATATTACATTTTAATTTAGACTTTAGACTAACAGTACATCTTGAAAAAAAATTGAATTTCTAATGTTTAATGAGTTTGAAATGTGTGCACAAATGAGAGAAATGCACTTCTCTGCTGTACTTAATGAAATGCATCACCAAAACTTTTTCATTTAAAATGAAATGTTTTATTCACATCAATGAAGTGCTATTAATGTTGAATTCATGAGTTTGTATACTACATGTGCTTTATTAATACGTATTAATTGAATATAATGCCATGATTTCTTGCCTTAGCAAGGTCTGCAGAGTTTGCATTTTGCATTTTGTTATTGTGTTAAAACGCTGATTCATTTTCTAGCATGAACTTTCTTTTAGGTGTTGTTCCTATTAGAGGACTAGATTTTGGTAACACACCCCATTGTTTAGGCATACAGAAAATCTCACTATTTTATCGCCCTTGGGAGCAGAACATTGTGGAACATGGACTGACATTCAATACAGTTGTTTCAAACTTGCATGGAGGCATACGGATGAAAGATGTTCGCATGGAAAGCTTAGCTTGTTTCAACTTGAAGTCATATGATCAATTATTATTGGATGATGCCATTTCAGTGTGACATGGACTGATATCTTTGGCAAATCTAAATGCTTTGTGACTTTTGATAAAACAGTGCCCAGTTGGATTTTGCTCAGATTTTCCCAGATGCTGCCCTGATGCTTGCAGACACTTTGCTTATCTTGTATGCGTTTGCTGATAAATAGTCTCTGAATGCTGAGCCCCTTGGAGAGGTATCTCCCTCTCTATCTTTGACCATTACATACCCTTTTAAGCTTAGAAACCTTTATTTAATCCTCTTCAGAAGACTCCTGTTGGACATGGCCCTTTTTGCAGGGTCATTCCCAAACGTTTTGCCTCCTTCCTCTATTTTGTCTGACCTGTTTCTGTTGCCTTTAGGACTCTGGTCACTTTACCACTGCCAACCAGTGCTAAAGTGCATGTGCTTGCTGTCTAAATTGTATTGATTTATTCATGATCAGCATAGTTGATATACTGGTAAGGTCCTAATAAAGTATACTAGAGGTGCCCAGGTCCTGTAAATCAAATGCTACTTGTGAGCCTGCAGCACTGATTGTGCCACACACATTAGTAGCCCTGTAAACATGTCTCAGATCAGTATGTTGTATTTTTGTTGTTTAGGTCTTTTTTGACTTAGGCAAATATTGGCTATTTTTCTAAACTTGTGTGGAGTCCTTTTGTGGTGTTTTTACTGTGTTTCTGTGTATGTTTGTGCAAATACCCTACACATTGGCTCTGAGATAAGCCTGAGTGCTTGTACCTAGCTACCAAGGGGGCGAGCAGGGACTATCTGAGCTGTGTTTCTCATATGTTATATATTTTGTATGAATTTTAATAAATCACTTTGCATGATAATATTTGTAACTTGCATCACCAAAAGATAGTTGATAATTACATTTTACAGCCTTGAAATATTTCTATAAGGGGATAAAACATTTCTGTGCCTGAATGAAAACATAGCTTGACTAAAGTGATAATTAAGAACACTTAATTTAATTATGTGTTTCTTAGGTTGTGTTATTTTGGTTATGTATTGGCTTCCACATGATGTATTAATGAGATTGCCAGCATCACTGAACACATACCTTAAGAAGGATCTATTTTCAACTGTTTTAGTCACACTTGTGTTAGCAAGGTATTTTCAAGATAGAGCACTTTCTGTCACTATATTGTGGCTATTGTTCAACGTTGTATAATGTGGGTGTGCAACAAGGGGTTGTCCACTGCTGGATTTGTAATTGTTAAACAATCAAACCATGTTGATGCTAACTAAACCATGTTAGACCTGGCAGCCTTGAGGTGGACCTCCCACAAACTTTATGCCTATCTTGCCTTAGTTTTGCTGATCTGTCTGTGTTGGTTTTAGGACTCTGGTCAGTTTATCACTCCTAACCAGTGATAAGAGCATGTGTTCACATCCCTAAAACATGGTATCATTGATGTGCCCACAACTGGCATATTTAATTTACTTATAAGTCCCTTTTAATATGTTCTGTAGGTGCCCAGAGCCTGTAAATTAAATGCTGCTAGTGGGCCTGCAGCCCCGATTGTGCCACTCACTTAAGTAGCCCTTTTAACATGTATCATCCCTACTACTGCAGAGCTTGTATGTGCATTTTCACTGCCATGTCTACTTCACATTTAAAAACCCTTGGCAAGCGTTAAACTCTCCTTTTATAACATGACATCCCTAAGGTGGGCCCTTTTAGCCCATAGGGCAGTGTGCAGTACAAGTAAAAGGCAGGACATGTGCTTCTTAGGTTTACATGTTATGGTAGTGAAAAACTCCCAATTTGCTTCCCACCACTGTGAGGCATACCCCTCTTCTAGGATAGCATTAGGATTCCTTAATACATTCCTTAAGGGTAATTCCTGAATGAGAATGAGTACGACAGTCATGTTTGGTACATATGGACTTATAATGATAAATCCTACTTAATGGTAAAGTTGGATTTATGATAGCAAGTTTAAAAATGCCACTTTTAGAAAGTTTGGAGTTTTCTGCTCCTAAGCCGTGTGTGCCTGCAGCCTGCCTCCAATACACGTATGGGTTGGGTGAAAGCTGGCCTTTGTTCATTCCCTCTAGACAGTCACACACAAAGGGAGTTTAGGTGTGCCATTTGCATCCTGATGGCCCATCACTAGGTTGATTGGATTTCATGAGTTAGATGGCATGGTGGAGCTGACAACTACACCTTTGAATGCTTTGAATAGAATAGGGCTGTGCCTGTCTCCACACAAAGAGCTGCATAACCCCCTGTAGTGTGCCTGGAGCCAGGGAGGACATGTGTGTAATTCAGAGCCCCTCTTTGAAGTCATGCAGTAGCAAATCAGTGCACTTCTGGACCAGACTACGCTTTGCCAGGATGAAGTACTGCTGCTCTTCTAAAAGGACTGCCACTCTGCTAGAACTCTGCTGGACTTTGCTGAACTCCTGCATTGTTGTGCCTTCCCTGCTGCCCTCTTTTCCTGGGAGTGAGAATAATTTGACCTGCATCCCTTCATCGCCAAAACCAAGTGAGTCCGAGGACTTGCTGGATTTCCTGCTATTCTATAGTCTCAGGGCATCGAAGACTTCCCTCACCTCTGTTACAGATTGTAGACTTTGCCAAGTGGTGTCAATCCAGTCCTGGGCCCTTGGAAGTAGGTGCTGCAGCTGTGTTCTGAGAAAACCCACACAATGCTATAACTGCATTGTTCAGACCACCATGTCACGCTTCAACACCAACACATCGCCGCTGAGCGCATAAGCTCTGCATTGGTAATTGTGCAGCTTAGGTTCAACACATCAACATCAGCCCCAGAGCATCAGCTTTGCATTGCCGGCTGTGCAGCGTGACAACAATGCATCACCTTCATCACAAAGGGTTTGACACTGCATCCCTGTTCAGAGATCTTCGACTGTGCGGCTTGTTAACTACATATCTCCGAACTGCACGGATAAGAACCAATGCATCACCTTCGCACCATCTCTTCTACTCTCACATCGGATTTTTGACGTCTACTCAACCCTCCATACAAGGTACTATTTCAGCGGGACAAGCCTGGTCCCTGTAGACAGACTGCGCTCCATTGCTGTCCTCCTGAACTTTAGATTTCCCCAGTATAGTCCTGGTTGGTGCAATAAGCAATAAAATTGCAGATATTCTTTAAAAATTAATATCTCAACCTTTACTTATTAGACTTTTGACACTTTGGTCTTGTTTTAAGCCAGTCAATATTCTCTATTTTTCTAGATGTGGAGTCCTTTTATGGTGTCTTTCACTGTGTTACTGTAATTAAGTATTGCACATATACTTAACACTTTGCCTCTTAAGTTAAGCCTGGCTGCTCTGTACCAAGCTACCAGAGGGTGAGCAACGATTAATTTAGGGTGTGTATCTAACTTACCCTGACTAGGATTGTGATCCCTACTTGAAAAGGATGCACACCTCTGTCAACTACAGACCCATTTCTAACATTGATGATCAGCGGTGAGGATAGGACTTGTGTTTGTGCAGTGCCTTACAGTCATTTGTTGTACACTACCATCCACATCTAAGACCATTATGTGTTCTCCTTTTTCTGCCAATTGGGCATTTTTCTAAATTTAACCCCTGCTTCATCTTAACCTGGGACTCTTTTTGTTTGGTTGCTGCACCTGTGGAACTGCAGACAACCTGTTTAGAGAGGAGGAAACATGCTGGCGTGCAACACAAACAAATGATTCTGGAGGAGGAGGACCCCTTTGGAATTATGAAGAACCTAAAGCAATGGAATCTCCTGGATGATTTAGAGGCCCAAGAGGGCAGTGACTCAGAGAAGGAGGCAGATATAAATGACTTGCCAAAGGCTTCAGAGGTACGAAGGAAGCCCATAGACAGGGATTTCCCACTGGATTCCCTTAAGGAAGCATTGTCTACTCCCAAACCCTGTCCCCTAAGAAGCTCATGAATAGACAGGCTAGGCGGGACCTGAGGCTGCAGCTCGCCCACCTGGCTACAGAAGAGAGAATAGCTGAGGCTGACAAAGCCCTGGCAGAGGAGAGGATGGCTGAGGTTGAAAGGTCCTTAGCCAGGGAAAAAAATTGCCATGGAGGCAGAAGAGGGTGACAGAGCAATGGAACAAAGGAAGTTCTTGCTCACTCATGAACTGAGTCTAAAGAACTGGACTGAAATGCAAAGCAAGTAGAGGTCAGTGGTCGTAGCAAAAGTACCATGTATAGTGCTGAGGGGAAGCTCCACACACCCAGAGTAGTGTTGCCTGAGTTCGGTGAGGGCGATGACATAGATAGGCGGTTTAAGGTGTATGATGTCGCTCTAGTAGTACACATGATCCCTGAGGAGGATTGGGGGGGCTGTCCTATGGAAGCATATGCCTGGTGATGGGAAGGATGCCACATTGGCCCTAGTTGGGAATGATAGGCTGAAGTATCCCACCCTGAAGGTAACCCTTGTCAAGGGATGTGGATTCACCTCAGAAGAGTACAGGTTGAGGTTCAGGGGCAGTAGATAACGGTCTCACCAGTCCTGGGAGGATGTTGTGCACAACTTTTGCAAGGCACTGGATGGTTGGGTGAAGGGTAGTATGGTGAACACATTCAAGGGGCTGTACAATATGATTGTTAGAGAGTACATGTTCAGTCACTGTTTTCCTGAGCTATGCCAGCATCTGGTGGATTGTAAGTTCCCTGACCCCAGAGAGATAGTAAAGGGGGTAGAACTATGGGTGAGTATCAAAGTGTTTAGGATGGAATCGGGGAGTGATCCTAAGGAGGGTAGCTCAGGTTCTCCACATCAGAGTGAAGGGAAGGGTCACAGTGACCCATACAGGTGCCACTGTAGTAAGTAGGGAATAGGATCTCATGTCCTTTCCAACAGTAGGACAAATATGTGAGGGTGGACCGAGGCCCAGGGTTCCCTATTCCCAGACCCTGTGCTTAGATTGGTCTCAGAGGGGACACCAGCAGGGGGGCCTGGTCTGTACCAGGAGTCCATCCACTGATGGGAGCTTCACAGTGTCAGGAGAGCTGGATGTGGCAGCTGCCACAAGCACCTGGTCAGTTTTGTTTCCTGAGGGCACCCTTCCACAGCAGAGGGTATAGAGGCCCAGATGGAGGGTCAGGAGGTGGAAACAGACCACAGTGGAAGGACAGTCAGTCAGGGCTTGCCAGCTCTGAGGTCAGAGCACCACAAGACTGACCCTGCTAAGGCCACTTCTGGCCTGTGGATCACAGTACACTATCACAGCGACAGAGGGCTAGGGACCTGCACCAGGCAGACTTTTGCAGAGCACATGCAGAGTGTGTTTGTGTGTTTCCTTGTGGTGAGTAGTTGTACTCCCCTGGAAGTCCTGGCTTGTCAGGCACATGTTCAGCCTAAGGATACAGACCGTGGGCTGTAGGACCAGTGTTAGGATACCACCCCTGAACTGGTGGGAGGGAGAGTGGAAGAAGGGTTCAAGGCATCTCAGGCTGTCACCCTCTCTATGAAATACAACTGATTCTGAGGCCTGGTTGTTCACACTGACATCTGTCGATGGACTATGTTGGTTATTGTCCTTGTGGACAGAGGTTTCCCTAGGTTGGGGACAGAACTCAGACCCAAGGGATGGAATGGGCCACATCACTTTGTTGGCCTTGGTTGTACTGTCTACCTACTGGGATGCATATGTGAGCAAGTTAAGGTTAAGTAGTGCACAGATGGGTTCCACAGATGAGGAGAAGGGTTCCCCATGGGTCAGTTCAATGGCCCCAAGAGTATAGACAGAGGGATTCAACTGGACTCAGAGAGATGCAGAACTGACAACTGCCCCTGCACCCTACTCAAGAAAGCCCATCAAGGTATGGATTAGTGCAATCTGGCTTTATGCTGAAGGGGGGTTGTGTTGTAAATGACTTTTTCTGCAGGGTCATACCGAGACAGTTTGCCTTACTTCTCGTTGTTTTCTGAACTTGTTTTGTTGGTTTTAGGATTCTGGGCACCTTATCACTGCTGACCAGTGCTAAAGTGCAGGTGCTCTGTCCTCTGAAACACAGTAACAATTGGATTTGTATATTTTATGCAAATCCCTGGTAAAGTGTACTATCTGTGCCCTGGGCCTGTAAATTAAATCATACCAGTGGCCTGCAGCAATGATTGTGCCACCCATTACAATAGCGTTTCAAACATGTCTCAGGCTTGCCACTGCAGAGCCTGCATGTGCAGTTTCAAACTGCCACCCCCTTTGTCAGGCCCAACCCTTCCTTTCTATTGCATATGTCACCCCTAAGGTACGCCTTAATTAGCCCCACGGGTAGGGTGCACTATATTTAAACATTTGAACATGTATTTATAAGTTTACCTTATCCTGGTAGTGAAAAACTCTTAAATTCATTTTTCAGCACTGCAAGGCCTATCTCTCCCATAGGTTAACATTGATGTTAGCTTGAAGCAGCCTTTAAGTGTAATTTTCACTTGATAAAAGAAAGACATTTGGAATTTGTTGTCTCTGTGAGTTCTACCCCTGCCTGAGGTGCCCCCTCCAGTCCTGGGCCTCATAAGTGGGTTCTGCTGCTAATTTCTGCAAAAAATGTTGCATTGTGTCCTCAACATCAACTCTTTGCTTTATCAAATGTACTTTTTCAGCAGACTTTGTGTGGGTTCTAAGGCTGCCCTACCCTCATCGTGGTCGGCCTGAACTTTGGATTTGCACTGGTCCCTCGCTACCTCAAGTAACCTTTTGACCGCTAGTGACTTCTAAGCACAGTTTAAAAACTCATATATTGACTTCTACTTATTGAATTTTTGACGTTTTGGTCTTGTGTTACTCAGATAAATATTCCTTATTTTTCTAAACTGATGTAGAGTCTCTATGTGGCATCGTTCACTGTGTTACTGTAATTAAGTATTGCACAAATACTTAATACATTGCCTCTCAAGTTAAGCCTGACTGCTCTGTGCCAAGCTCCCAGAGGGTGAGCACAGGTTAATTTAGGGTTGGTTGACTTACCTTGATTAGGAATGTGGTCCCTACTTGGACAGGGTGCATACCTCTGCAAACTACAGATCCAATTTCTAGCAGATTGAACGTATAATATCTGAGATACAACAACCATTTCAATTGATTTAATTTTTCCTCACAATGTAAGACTAAGTGATGATCAGTTTCCCATTGAATTTCCCCCGACAAAGTAAGATTAAGTGATTATAATTTTCCTATCTTAGTTTTAACTTTTTGAACAACACTTTCAGAATTACATTTTGTAGAGTATTTGCTAAAATGATGCCTAGATATCTGAGTTTGTTTGGACACCATACAATATTATATTGTTTAATCATATTTGACATGGAATTATATTTAAGGGAAAACAGTGTTTTATTCATATTTAATGTATAACCTAAGCTTACTGAGGATTTATTAATTATATTCATTATTATCAGGGTTGAGGTTTCTGGATCAGAAAGAAAAAGAAACAGTAAAACATCATCGGCATATGCTGAAGTTTTAATAGTAGAGTTGTTTAATCTAATTCATACATATATTGTCTGAGAAATTGCTCATTAAAATTGAGAAGTGGTTCAATGGCTAGAATTACCTCTGTAAAGACAAATGGAGTTGAATGTATAACCATCAACTAGATGTTAAGCTGTAGACTATATATTCAAACACTGGAAACAGGAGTAGAGGCGAATCAGGCCGCACATTTACATTCGAATTATGTTCTAAGCTAAGTCAGTGTGCACGAATCTAGAAGGCCCACCCCTTCGCCTTCTTATGACGGAAACCCGATATGAATTCTATACAGGATTCAGCACACAATAATATTATTGTTAGATTCCATATAGCAAGGATAATCATGTTATTGTTAGATCCATATAGCAAGGATGACATCGACATTGAATTGTCTTATTTCAGTGTATCCAAATGCGAAACACTCGAGCCATAGGTCATGTTCAAAATAAGCAATTCTTTTTTAATTAATCTTGATGGTTCTCATCGATATAGGAATAGCCAATGAGTTTCGTCCTGCTGGACTTCATCAGGGCTAAAAACATACAAAATATTCCACATATTAATAACTATCACCTACCATCACCAATTAGTGTATATACATGCAATCAAAAACCATCATCCTATTTCCATACCAAATAACTACATTTGATTACTGGACTAACATTATTGTATCTTAATTCATCTAGATGCATGCAAAACATGTTTGTCAAACCATGGAGCCTCAATCATTAAATAAGGGCAGAAAAAACAGTGTTATTACCATTCCAAGTTAAAAACTTGTTATTCTCATTTTTTTGGCCCGTTTTTCTCTTAATGCCATATAAACCTCCCAACCTCTAAATGATCTCTATCATTACTATTTGATTCCAGTTTTCTTGGCAGACTTAATATACACAGATAGAGCGTCTTTTTCTCTATTGATCCCCACTGGCTGATACTATTCATAATTGCTAGATGTCATAAAGCTCTGCTGTTTTGATAAAAAGCACTACAACATTATTTTCATGTGCATTGTGGCAGCCATATTATGCCTACGTCTATTATGAAATAGTCTCATCTGGTTTGTTCCTTACGTTAGTTTCTTCCTTGCTTATAGACTTATAAAACAGTTCAAGCTCTTAGCAGCTTGATATGTACCAATGATGTGTGTCTGCCATATTCACATAATCGATTCGAGTGAGCACAACCACTGGTTGTTCTTATTATTATTAAGCCGCACTCTGATTACATACATTCTCACATGCATGATGCATGCTGCTACAGGCCAACGCAGAAAAACAAAACATAGCTGTCACTTGCTAGAAATAAAACACGCCTTCCATAGCTCGGTGTATAACCAAGAATTATTATGTGTGTTTGCCACATTAACATATTTTATATGAATGGACACAAACACCTATAGAGTATATAAGTAGAGCTTTATGCAAGTCAAAAAAGGTTGATCTAAATGACACAACATTATAACCCTAAATAAGAATTGCCAATTCACTCTATGAAATGCTTTCTGTGCATCCAATGCTAGTAAGCGTCAGGGTGGATCCGCAGTAGGTCAAGTGAAAGGACATGGCAGATCAATCTTTTGTATAAATAATTTATTTTTCATAAAATCAACTTTCTCAGTGTAAATTAACTGATCAGGAACTTAAGAAGGTCTAGCATTATGCATTTTGGTATAGATTTTGCAATTCTGATTAATGAATGGTTTTAGTCCATAGTTGGAAATAACTGTAGGATCTTTGTCTGGTTTAGGAAACACAGCAATCAAGGCTTCAGAAAAAAATGCCAGCAACAGTCACATTTTGTGCAAAGTTCATAAAAGGTGTAAGAAAATTGGCCCACATTTAAAGGAAAATGACGGAATGTGATGCTGCGCAAAATTGGCTTCACCATGCTTTGTCATTTTCACTACACAGGGATGCACCGTATTTAGTGGAATTTGGCGCACCCCGTGTAGTCCCCTATGCTGGCACTATATTTAGCTGCCAACGTAGGCATCCTTGCACCAGGATGTCTGCGTTGAGGGATTTGATTGTTTATGTGTGGGAAGGTGTCACTAATGGCGATTTGGCACTTCTGTGCACACTGCAGAATGCAGCACACAGAAGTGCCAAAGCCTCATTTTGAAGTGATTGTTTATGTGCAGGAAGGGACACCTTGTCTGGCATTTTGCTCTTTCTGTGCATGCTGCAGAACGCAGCACACATAGAAAAAGCATACAAATATTCCTTCCAGTTGCACATTAGATTTTGGTGCGGCCTCAGGTTTCCAAAAACTCTTACATCTGAGGCAGCAGAAAAATGCAATGGGTGTTGTGGCATGCCCACACCAACACCCATTGTACGCCCCTTCCATACAAAGGGCTGCATGTGAAGGGGTCGTATTTACAAGGTGGCGTTAAGCCATAAAAAGTGGCTTAACGCTACCTTGTAAATACGGTGCAGGGCATAGCACCAGTGGCGCATCACGAAACGTGATGCTCCGGTGGTGCCAGGGCCTCATAAATATGCCCAATAGGGTGCTAATTGTGCATTAAAGGTTTTATAAAATTCTGCAGGACGCTGTCAGGGCCTGGAGAGTTCCCAG
This sequence comes from Pleurodeles waltl, assembly GCF_031143425.1. Classification (NCBI taxonomy): domain Eukaryota; kingdom Metazoa; phylum Chordata; class Amphibia; order Caudata; family Salamandridae; genus Pleurodeles; species Pleurodeles waltl. The sequence continues at coordinate 273,084,592 of NC_090436.1, read as the reverse complement.
AATTAAGTGAAACATTGGCAGGCTGTATTTTGAGAAGAGAAACTGGAATATCTACAGAATCTCTAGTGACCTGAGTAAGGATAGACATATTACATGATGATAAGAATCAAAGAGTCAATTACATCAGAGGCATGATATGATTTAGAAAAGTGCTTCTGAAATTTGGTCGACAATATTTTTGAAGATGTTCACAAATGTACAATGTAAATAGTTTCCACAGATCTATTGGCTTGAAAATAACTCTTAGCTTTATTTTTTTAAATTTGCGGACCAGTATGTTTGCTAATTTTGCATTCAATTGTCAATCATTATAATATCAGAGGAATTATGAAAATATTGAAAAACAGTTGAAGACTACCAATGTGTGTAAGCATTGCAGTAGAAAGGTCAGTGGAAATATGAAACAGATTCTTTGCATAATTACCTGTTTTGTTAATCTTTTGTGGGAGCGTGCCTCCTCTTTGACTGAAACCTCCAGTTAAAGAGTGATTTGCTGCTGGTGTAGCAATATGCCTGAAGGAGAGCCCAAACAGCACTCAGGATGCAACAGAGACAGTGTCCCGAGATGCACAACATCACATCAGCAAGACAGGAAACCATTTTTGTCATCCTGTGAGTTTGTTGTTATTGGCTGGTGAAGAGAAGCTCAAAGTTCAGCTTCCATCTTTGTCATTCATGCACTAGTTCTCATCACAACACAGTTCTAACTGAATCTATGCTCAACTTCTCACAGCAATAGGACAAACAGCAGGCAGTTTGTCATTATGTGGTATGTCTATGCACTACCACGCAAAATTATAATTAAGAATATAATGCAGTTATTTTCTCAAACAGTTTAGAAAAGTCATACATATTTAATGAGCAATAAAAGTAAATGGGTAAAATGAGATAAGGAAAAAAGGGGATGTGAGTTGTTAAAGGTTTAATGCTTAAAGAACTGTAGAAATCACAAAACACCATTTGAAAGTCAATGTTTAAAGTGGGCTTGTTAGATAGGGGGTCTCTGGTTGGCAGTCAGTGTACACCCTCTCCAAGTAGGGACCCTCACTCTAGTCAAGGTAAGAGAGAAACACTGCTCATATAACCCCTGCTCACCCCCTTGGTAGCTTGGCACAAGCAGTCAGGCTTTTCTCAGATGAAATATGTAAAGTATTTGCACAAATACATACAGAACACAGTACAAACAGCACAAAAGAACTTCACACCAGTTTGGAAAAATGGCCAATATTTATATAAATCAAACAAGATAAAAATGACAAAAATCCAACACACACAAGCAATGATATTAAGTTTTAAAGCAAAAAGAGTCTTAATCCATAGAAATCAATGGATGCTTTGTTTTAGCACCAAGTACCTGGTATGCGTCAAAAATAGATCCGCACAGGTAAGCGTGTGCCAGAAAAGCAAGCAATGTGTTGATTCCTTACTCGCAAGCTAGGCAGTGCACGGATTCTTACTCTGCCGGGAAAGCAATGCGTCAGATTTCAGACAAGCAGCCTCGGGTCAGTGCGGTGATGTTGAAGATTTGACCCCCAGGGACGATGCATGGAAAATCCAGACACACAGCAGCGATGAATCTGAGCTGAGCTGGCGCTGCGTCACTTTTTCAGCCACAGTGCAGGTGCTGCTGCTCAGCTCTCGTGTGTGGATTTTCACTCTGGTTCTGACAGCTTCTCCTTCCAGGGGCCCAGGGACTGGATGTGGCACCACTTGCAAGTCAGGGGATTCTCAGCAAGAGAGCCCAGATGCTGGCAAATGAAGTCTTTGATGTCCCTGAGACTTCTTATCTTAAAAGGCAAACTCAGTCCAACCCCTTGGAGAATCTTCAAAAGCAGGCAACCCACCAAAGCACACACAGCAAAGGGGCAGCACTGCTCCTCACAGCTCTTCAGCTCTTGTCCTTGGCAGAGGGCCTGCTTTATGTATAAGTGTTATCAAAGTCTGGGGTTTTGGGACCACTACTTATACTCATTTCTGCCTTTGCAGTAGACAAACTTCAAAGGAAAGTCTTTGAAGTGTACAAGATCCTGCCTCTTCCTTGCCCTGTCCCTGCCACACTTTAGGGGTTTGGAGACAGACACAGCCCTTTCAGGTGCAGGTGACAGCTCCTCCCTCCCACTCCAGCCCAGGAAGATTAATCAGGATATGCATGACACACCTCAGCTCCCTTTGTGTTACTGTCTAGAGTGAATTCACAAACAGCCCTACTGTTAGTCAGACCCAGATGTGGATTCAGCAGCCAAGCAAAGGCACATAATGGTTAAGCAAGTAAATGCCTACTTTCTAAAAGTGGCATTTGTATACAATCTAAAAAACAACTTTACAAAAATATGTATTTTTGAATTCTGAATTCATAAACCCCAAACTCCACATCTCCATCTGCTCCAAATTGGAAACTGTGCTTAAAAGATACTTAGAGGCAACCCCCACATTAACCTATGGGAGAGATAAGCCTTGCAATAGTGAAAAAATGAATTTGGTAGTATTTCACTATCAGGACATGTAAAGCACACTGGTACATGTCCTAAATTTGAAATACACTGCACCTCACCCATGGGGCTACCTAGGTCCTACCTTAGTGGCCTACCTTAGGTGTGACTGACATGTAGTAAAAAGGAAGGTTTGGGCCTGGCAAGTGGGCATACTTGCCAGGTCGAATTGGCTGTGCAAAACTGCACACACAGACACTGCAGTGGCAGGTCTGAGACTTGCTTACAGGTCTACTCATGTGGGTGGTACAATCAGTGCAAAAAACAGCAAAACAAACTCCCGCAAACAGTCAAAACTACGGGAAGCAGAGGCAAAAAGACAGGGAATATGCCAAGGATGCCAGATCTAACACCACTGATTTCAGGCTGACCACGACGAAGTGTGATAAAGGTAAGTTTAGTAGATTGCACCAGTCAAAGTTTTACAGTATGAATTAATTGATCTTTTGGATCTCAAAATCCTCCATTGGGGAAGGAAGGATACTGAAGCTAGTGAGGAGCCACTGATCTCAGGATCTTTCTCAGGAGTGTTCACTTTTTTCAAAATATGTTTTATTAAAGTATCACAAATTCAATGGCAAAACATTGATATCAGTATTCATGACACATATTAACATGAATAACAAAACAGTCCCCTTCCCATTGATACAGGGACTTCAAATAGTTTGTTTCCCCAGAGATGACATAGTAGAACATTGTAGTACAGTTGTTAAGATCACAGTGATCTCCACACCCATCTCCACTCCCAAACTTACTGGTGAGTGCATTTTCTTTTAATGAGAGAGGGGCATGTCAATTTTCCCCATTCCTTTCCCATGTATGGCAAGACTGCTTGCCAGATCTTCATAGGATTATTTATGTCCTTGTCCTTGTGGCCAACAATCTTTTCCAAAGCTATGCCTTCCTATAAGTGCTAACACTACACATGCCATTTTTAGCATACAGGTTGTTTCCAAAGTTCAGCTATAGTGCTTCTCTTCCTTCAAGTAAAAGATGATAAATGAATCACCAGTTAATCAGCGTGACCCCCTCCCACTTCACAGAATGGAATTCCTGAACCATTGTTTTGGGGGCAGCTGATATCCGGACACCTGTTACTTATTTTATGGCTGCTAATACTTCCTAGATCCTGTACCTTGGGGCATTCCCACCACAAATGCAGAGTACTACCACTTGGCCATAACCCATCATGTGATTGTCTGTAGGGGGAGTTTATCTGGTGTATGACACCATTTTATCTTTAACACTGATTCTCTGTGTCCTATAGAAAGATTATATTTATGGATGTCTCTCCACAATACTTCCCATCTTTTAAGGGGTATCTCTCATTATAATGTTTGAGACCATAAATGAGTATGTGACCAGGATGGCGGCATTTGTTAGGAGCAAAGACATTTGTAAATGGGCAATATCCAGCCCTTTGTTCCATGGTAGGCAGTGAGTAAACGTTCCCCTTTAGTAAATGGTCACATAGAGACCTCTTTTATCTGTAGATGTAGGGCCTAGTGTTGAATCTGCTGGTATCAAACTAGTACCTGTTCTGTGAGATTATATGTCCTATGGTTCATGAATGATCTGATTATCTCATTTAAGGACATATTTGCTATCATATGACATTCCCCTGCTCTGCAGGGCAAATGGAAGTTCAATATCAGTGCTAGTGTAAGAACTGGATCGTCCAGAATGGGAGCTGGGGAAAGAGGAAGGTTATGATGGCATGTTTAGAAGTCAACATGTCCCAGACCACCAGTATTATACTGGTAACCTGGCAACAGGATACATTTTGTGGTCTGTGACTGTGTGGCATCTAGAGTATCACCCACAAGGATCTCCCTATTATTGCTTTGTTCATGTGAAACCACCAATTGACTTCCTTTTAGACCTTTCACCAATAAATCTAAACTGTGCTGCCCTAAATTAGCTCCAAATATGTGGAAACCTAGGCTGCCTTTTTCTCTTGGCTGTAAAAGTACTTTTCTAGTTACTCTTGGGGCATTAGCCTGCCATGTAAATGTAATGAGAGATCATTATAAATCACCCAAGGTGGAGTTTTCTATAAGGTGGTTCAGCATTTGGAAGAGTTATAATAACGTAGTTTTCAGATTCTACTGCAGAGATGTGTCTCAATCATGAAACATATTGTTGTCCCCAGTTGTCTAGATCAGATTCAAAGCTCCTTCTATAATGGGGATATATTTGTTTGGTACCAGCCTGAAAGGGTATTGCTAAGATTGACTCCTAAGTATCGAACTGCCCCATTGTTGATTTGAAAGGGGGTATGCATCTGAAAGTGTTAAATGTCCGCATGAGGAATCCTGGAGGGCAGGAATTCAGATTTAGTTTCATACATTTTATAGCCTGAAACATCTATGTAGTTGCTAAGAAGATGCAGTATGGGTAGTATAGAGCCTCTGGGCGACCGTATAGAGGTAAACATGTGGACCAAAATACAGTGATATTTTATGATTAACACTATACAGTGGTATGACTCTTATGTTGACTCATGGCATATTTTCATTGCCAAAGGTTATATTACCATAAAGTAAAGTAAAGGGGGAGCAGGAGGCATCCCAGTCTTGTAATCCTCTGCAAGTATAGGGCCTCAGAGAATGTACCATCTGTTAATACTCGGGCTTGAGGTGCCTGGTAGGCTGCTATGATCATTCGCACAAAGATTTCTCCAAATCTAAAGTGGAATAAGACTGCCTTCATTAATCACCAGTCCATCCTTTTAAAATCTTTTTGGCATGAAGTGTCAGAAGAGCCCCTTCCAATGCTTTATGCTTGACCTTCTTGACAAGGTGAGCTATGTGGTATATGTGGTCAGAGATTTGTCCTTCAGTCACAAAACCTGACTGGTCTTCATGAATTAAATACAAAAGAACAGGGGTCAAACGTAGCACAATATCTTCATGTTGATCTTTATGTCAAGGTTAGACTAAGTACTCCGAAAGGTCCTGCTTATCCAGTTTGGGGATTACTACTACTGTGGAATCCTCCATATTCAGGGTAACTCTGTTGTTGTAAAGTTCCCCTCCAAATCCATCTGAACCTGGTAATTTATTTGATTTTAAAGTTTCAATGGCAGCTTTGATTTTTTCAATAAAGGGGGTCTCCAGGTCTTAAATCCCCACTGAATGGTATGCCCCTAATATTGATGTCAGGGTGTATTTTCATCACCAAATAATTTATCACCATAATTTAAAGTAGAGGGGGCATCCCAGTCTTGTACCTCTCTGTAAGGAAGGAGCGCCAGAAAATGTATCATTTGTTAATACTCAAGCCTTAGGTATCTGGTACTCTGCCATGATCGATCACTCAAAGTTTTCCCCAGATCAAAGGAGGCATGTCACTACCTTCATAAATCTCCAGACCATTCTTTTGAAAGCTTTTTCAGCTTTCAAGTGCCAAAAAAGCAACTTTCAATGCTTTGTACTTGGGCTTCTCAACAAGGTGGGCTATGCGGCATACATGATCAAAGGTTTGTCCTCCAGTCACAAAAACGGACTGGCCTTTATAAATTAGGTAAGGAAGACTGGGGGTCAACTGTAGCATAAATATATTCATGTAGAGCTTTATGTCAAGGTTCAGAAGTGTGATTGACCTTTAGGCTGAGTGCTCCGAATGGTCCTCCATACCCAGTGTGGGGATTACTACTACTGTAGCATCCTCCATATTTGGGGCAACTCTGTTGATGTAAAATTCCCCTCCAAACCCATCTGACCCTGGTCTTTTATTTGATTTTAAAGTTTCAATGGCAGTTTTGTTTTTGAAATGTAAAGTATACGGGTAATGCTGTACGGCTTGATGGGTGGTCTCTTCCCGTGTATATAGTTGAGGATATTAATGTTTAAAAAGATTTGTGTTTTCTCTCGTATCATTAGTAAGGTGCCCCACTGATTCATTGCTAAAAGTTCTGTCTCTGCTCTGTTTAAATGAAGAACATGCGCACAGCCTAGCATGTTCATACTTTTTTTAATCCATCCAAGAGCCACTTTGTGTTTATGATGACACCCAGTTCATTTGTTTTCTCTCACATGACACTGTCACCACCAAGGCAAACTTCAAATAAGGCATGACCAGAATAGCCATTTGGATGAAAGAAAACTGCCTCAAGCTCAACACTGGCAAAATTAAAGTGCTGGTCTTCAGAAATAAGAGCTTACTTGAGACTCCACCTGTGGCTGACCAAACTTGTACCCACAACCACCCCAGTTGACCAAACTATGAACCTAGGCCTCATCCTAGACACCAACCTCACCAAGACGTCCCAGGTCAACACTGTCACCACCTCATGTTTCCACATCCTCCAAATGTTACGTACAATTTTCAAGTGGCTCCAACTGGACACCAGAGGTACCATCACACAGACCCTAATCAAAAGCAGATTTGACTTTTGCATCCCAGCCCACCATCTTCACAGACTTCAAACCATCCAAAACACCACTGCTAGACTTTTTTTTACCTCCTGTCTTGAGCCCACACCACTCCACAAAGAGCTCCACTGGTTCCCCTTTCATAAACACTTCCAATTCAAACTTCTCAAACAAAGAACAGTAACTAAAAAGTAAAAAAAAAGCCTCAAACCTCATTGGATTCATTAGTGATAATTCTGCTGGTAACAGCATGTTGTCTCTGTTGTAGAAATTATTTGTCTACCTTACATGTGCAAGGTGAAACATCTTGTTCAAGTTGAATTGAAATCAGTACACAACACTGGACCCGCATACCTTAGTCAGCAGCTTCACTTCGATCAACCCACCAGACAAGTTCTCTCAGTATCATTCTAAGTCACACACACCCCTCATCCACAGATCCATAATGAGAGGCTAATCATTCTCTCAGAAAGCCACCAAACCCTGGAATGATCTCACCCAACACTTCAGGGCTTCCTCCTCACTTCTTGAATTCTATAATAAACTGAAGACATGGCTTTTTCAATAAGTCTTCTTGTTGGACCATCAAGACTGCCTGTACTCAGGCCCAGCCTCACCACACAACTACACTCAACTACTAAGGGGCTGGATACCATCACAAGTGACAAGCAGTGCTCTACAAAACACCATTACCTTTATGTTCTGCCTGTTTTAGTTATTTTTCTAATTTGTCATATACTAGAGCCTTTTCTCTTTTAGCAGCATAGCGATCATCTTTCCTCTAAGGACTGCCTTAAGAGCATCCCAATACATGCTAGGAGATGAGTCTGTCATTTGGCTGGTTGCCATATAGCCATCTATGTCCTTTATTATCTCAGCTGTATTGACTGTATCTTGAAGGAAATATTTTTCAAGTCTCTATTGACCGTCTCTGTTTGTCATAGTTCCCAGGTGTAATTTGGGCCATACGTGAGCAAGGTCAGGAATCACTTTGGTCCCATCCCTGTATTTTCCAATGAGGGTATTGCCATACTCGAGATGAAAATCAGGTCAATTTTTCAGGACTGATTGAGTAAAATTGTAACCTTTTTCTTGTGGATGCTCTGCCCTCCACGCATCTACCAGCTGTTTTATTTTGACTTGTGGCCCTGTCTCCCTTTCCCTGGCTGCTGCTCAGTTTGAGGTTGATCTATGTGGTGTTCATTGTGGAAGTGCACTAAAATCCCCTGTGAGTATTGTCATCCCTTCTTGAGATCACTTAAGTTTTTTAAGGACGCTATCCACAAATCTATCTTGGCCTCAGTTCTGCATGTAGAGTGATGCCATCATGATCTATGTGCCCCTCAAAGTATTTTTGACCAACATATATCTCCCTTCCCTGTCTATAAGGATTTTGGTGACTATCTGTTAGACTTGGGATCTTTGGCATGGTTTTCCCCCTAACGTTTTGCCTTTAGACCTCCTGTATTGCTGATTTCATTCTTGTATGCCTTAGAACTTTGCACACGTTACCACTGTTAAACAGTGCTAAAGTGTTTGTGCTTTCTCCTTAAAACATGATAAAGTGGTTATACCTACACCCTGTGATTTGTAAATTAAATGCAAATATTGGGACTGCAGCACTGATTGTGACACCTTAAGAAGCACTTTAAACATGTCTTAGGCCTGCTTCTGCCATTTCAACCTGTCAAAATAAACATTTTGCCAGGCCCAAACCTTCTTTTTAACACATATATGTCACCCCTAGGGTAGGCTCCGGACATCCCAGGAAGGCAGGGTGCAGTGAATTTAAAAAGTTGAACATGTACTTTTAGGTTTTCACATGTGCTGATAGTGAAGAACTCTTAAATTAGTTTTCACTACTGGAAGACCTACCTCTCCCATAAGATAGCATTGGCTTTCCTTTATTATTCTCAATCAGCTGAAATATTGAATGAGAACAGGTAAACAGTTAATCTTTGGTGTCTTTCAAATTGTACTGAAAATTCTAACTTGTGGCTAAGTCGAATTTCACATTACAATTTTGAAAATGGAACGTTTAGAAAGTTGTTATTTTCCTACCTTAGCTTTTTGGTGCCTCTTGGTCACATGACTAGGTGTAGTTGGCAGCTGAACTTTGCATATTCCTCTTAGACATCCACACTCAATAAGAAACAAAGGTGTGCCTGTATGGACATCACCAGCAGGATGGGAGAGAGGAGCTGGGCTTAGCCCCACTTATCTTGAGTAGGCAGTGTTCATCTCCACACAGGGGAATGCACACCCCCTGTACTTAGTCTGAAGCCAGAGTCATGAAGGCTGGGCAACTGCTCACTTCAAAGACCTGCCTCTAAAAATGTCTCCCACCTTCTAAAGCACAACTAAGTATAAATATTGGACCTCAGATTCCAACTTCTTGTTATACTTCTGCCAGGAAGAAGGACTTTTGTGCTGCTGAAAGGAACACCACTGCTGCACTAATTTTCTGAAGGACTGTTGCACTGCAGTGCTGAATTGTTGCCTGCTCCCCTCTTGCCTGGGTGAGATGGGCTTGACCTGCATCTGATGAACCCAGGATGACCAGGGTGACTCCATGGACTAGTAGACTGACCTCCTGACTTGAACCTCAGGGACAGAAGGCTCCAACAGCCTTCACCCCCAGCACATGGACTCTGCCATCTGGGGGTCTACCCAGCCAAGTGGTGTTACCCCAGGCCTGGACCCTTGGAAGTTGGCTTAAGATACTCTGCAAGTCTCTGTATGTAGGAGAACCAACACATCTCCTCTGATGTGCTTCACTATACTGAGCAGAACTTACACATCACTGATGCTGTATGGATTGTTACCCCCGCAAACAGCCACAACACATTGCAGCCCCTCCCCCCATCAGAATTGCCACTGGGTGATGCATCGCTGGTGCATGAAGTTGCATCCCTTGACGATTGCAGCCTCAACGACGACACTGGACTCTGCATCGCAGGAATCCACATTGCATCTTTGGAGCTCCTCTGAAGTGATGCATGACCACTACTGCGCAGCACATCCTTGTCAATGGGATCCTCAACAACGATGCAGGAGCTCACACCGTTGCTTCACTGCTTGTCAAAACTGAGTATTGCTTTGGGTGTGCAATGCATCTTTGACACTGATCCTCGTAGCGCTCGCACACCAGGATTTAAGATACTTTGTTCAGCTGGCTTAAATGCGTCCCTGTAGTCCCACTGTGTTCCATCACAATCTGCCTGAATTTGTGACTTTGTCCCAGTCTGGCATGACCAGATATCCACAGTTGGCGCTTTGTGCTTTTTGGTACTATTTTCACTGACATTTTCAAAAGTTCATATCTCTGGCCTTATTGGTTGAATGTTTCTCATTTTGGCCTTGCTTTATTTCTTAAAACATACTCTAATTTTAACTTGGTGTGGTTTATTTTTTGTGTGGTGTTGCTCACTTTATTACTGTTTGAGGTGTTGCACAGATATGCTATACACTGCCTCCAGGTTAAGCCTGACTGCTCCATGCCAAGCTACCAGAGGATCGAGCACAGGCTAATATAGGGCTGGTTTGTGTCTTACCCTGACAAAAGAGTGTGGTTGCTGCTCAATCAGGACTCACACCCCAGTCAAGAATGGCTATTCTACCGGTTTTAGTATGTGCATTTGAGTGATATTGTCGTGTGTACTGTTTAGAGTGGAATTTAGAGTGTCACAACCTCTACCTTTTGTGATGTGAGAAAGGTGGATTTTCTTAAGTTTGCAAGAGCCATTAAGCCCCTTAAGATTCCATAAAAGGACCTGACATTTGATGTGATCTCTTTATAACAGTCCAAACCAGGGGCTTATGTGTAAAATAGTGTATCAACCCCACAAGAAACATCTCACCCATCACCCACTTGTGTTCCCACTCCATGTGACTTCCACATTTCACCTCTCTGAAATTCTGTGGCATGTGGGAAGGAACATCAGCTTTTAAGTTTTCCCCAGAAATTCTAGGCAGCATTATAAACAAGAAACAGCAAATAAAAAGTAAAAAAAAAGCCTCAAACCTAATGGGTTCATTACTGATCATTCTCCAGGTAACAGCTTGGTATCTCTGTTGGAGAAATTATTCTTCTACCTTACATGTGCAAGGTGAAACTGTCGCATAGGTTCTCATTATTCTAATGAGATTACTGGATTCGGGTGGCAGAATCACCTCTACTGCAGGGACTGAGCCTGATCCCGCACCATGTGACACCTGTTGGCCTAATCCAGGTTTGTTCCTGCTAACTAGCAGTGCCTCATCTCCACCCAAGAGCAGGGATGATTGGGGCAACCGGGGGCATGATATTCATGACTCCTCAGGGGAATCGTGGTCACTCAGATCTCATCCGTTTCACTCAGTTAGATTAATCTCACGTATGTAAGGACAATCAGAGGCAGAGTAAAGTTTAATAAGGTGTTATTGAAGTAAATGCATCTTAGATAATAAAGCCTGTATTGCAAAAACTAGGACGATGAAGCACAATAAGATTAAAATTGTGACAAGGAGAGTAAAACACAAGAATAAGGCTACCATATTGTCACTAAGGTTTGTAGAGATAGTTCCTACCTAAACTATGTTGGAGCACAGCATGTGAAGCTCTAATTCTGCCTTTCAGGTACCTCCCGGGAAGACATCATCCCTCGTACCTGAGCAAGAGGCCTGTAGTCTACATAAGCAGCTGTAGCGAAGCAATCGGCAATCAGCATGGAGTTGTGGTCATGTGGCTAGAATCTCCCTCTAACGTACACGGGTCAAAGTAGTATTTTCATAATAAAGCATCTGATGTTCCAAGAAAGGATCGTCATGAAAGAGTGTGTATGTTTCTGTGAACATTGGAGACAAAGCGTACTACTTTTGCTGGCAACCTATCTTACAAAGTGTGAAAGAAATGTATTGGTTAAGAATGCAATGCTGACCTAGGCGAAGAACAGCTAGATAGGGAAAATAAAACAAGACCGCAAATGTGGATAATGTTAAAATAATAAAACGAGGCCGAATATAATATAACTAGGTTAAAGTGCACAGCAGTAGTCTAATTTGCTAAAATAACGTGTATAATTATAGCTAAAATAGCTACACAACAAAACATCTTGTTCAAGTAGCCCACTTTTAGGGGACACAGATCCACGTTACAACACAGTTCTACCATACTCCAATATGGAAGCATTTTTCCATCTCTCTTTGGTTGGACTATCATGGTTTTATGTTGTGGAAGTTGGAAGTTTTCACTGGATCCATTTCCTGTGCCAGGATTGTGAATGCCACGTGCGTTTTGAGTTTTGAAGTTGGGGGTCCTAGATCTTGAGGCATGAGCCAATAATTGGTCCTAATGCAAATTTCCTCTCCATAGTAAATACCAAATCACATGCAAAGGTCCACAGGAATCTGATCCTGGCTATACTGAAAGCATCTGTAAGAGTCTTCAGCCTCTCCAGCACTTTTCTATGGTGGTTTGTGAGAGGCCTTGCAGTAATTTAGGGGTATCACTTCTGTGGGCAAAGGTCACTCACGTGTTCATCCCCAGTTTATAGACTGATGCTGCTGATGTATGGACTTTTGAGCATTGGGATGCTGTGGTCCAACCCCCAGTGTATTTGGTCTGACCCCTAAAAACATGTAGAGTTGGCTAATCCCTGAATGGTATCTTTAACTTACCTATACATCCCTGGCATATGTACTGTGGCCCATATTTATACTCTGTTTGCGCTGAATGTGCGTCAAAAATGTTGACGCACATTTGGCACAAACCGTGCACCATATTTATACTTTGACAACCGAGCCCGCGAACGCCAAAATTCCGTTGTGTGCATCATTGTCTGGATGCGGGAAACCGCTGTGCGCCATATTTATGCAACCGCGCAAAAATCCTGCACGGCCGGGAGGCCGAGTCGGAAAATGACGCACAGTCCAATTACGTCAAAAAATAACCCCTGGGTCAGGGCAGGCGTTAAAATGAGGCAAACATACCAGTACTTAAGGAAAACACACACAAGCAACAGCAGAGCTCCAAAAGGAAGACACAGAGGTGCTATTCATCCAGCATGCATGCAAACGCAGAGCACAGGACCAACAACAGCAGCTTCTACAACACCAGCAGGGACCCCAAAGGCAACGCAGAAGGCAGGAGAGGATATTCCGCACCAGGACAACCCTTCTGGGAATCCAGCAACAAGACATCATCCAGAAGTACAGGCTCAAATGGCAAGCCATTCAGCAGCTGCTGCGCAACATTGAGCCACAGTTGGCACCCAGCTTGCAGACATCCCACACCATTCCACCAGAAACCAAGCTGCTAGCTCTACTCCACATGTTGGCAAGTGGCTCCTTTCAAACCACTGGTGCCCTGGTTGCCGGGATCTCACAGCCCTCATTCTCTGCCTTCCTACCTAAGGTACTGGATGCCATTATCTCCCTCACACCCTGCCACATCAGCTTCCCCAACACACAGCAGGAGAACAAACAGGGCTTCTACCAAATCAAAGGCTTCGCACACGCGCTTGGTGCCATTGACTGCACACATGTATGTCTTGTGCCACCTGCTGCAACTGAACATCTATACTGCAACAGGCAGCACACACACTTATCAATGTGCAGGCCATTGTCGATCGCCGGGAATTGTTCACCAACATCGTGGCAAAGTATCCTGGGAGTGTACATGATTCATTCATCTTCTGTCACTGCACCATCAATCAACACTTCTAGGATGGACGATATGGAAATGGCCTACTTGTTGGTAATTACAGAAACCTACTTATATACACACTGCACAACAACCCTCTAGGACAAACAACACATAAACCACTACATTGACATTTGGCCAGGAACACACTCAGGTTGTGACCCCGCTAGGCATGTTTGATAGCCTCACTCATTTGGATACACACCTATGGACAAATGACAGAACCAAATAACAACAGATGCCACTCCACAGACACATGGAATAATTTAAAACAACACAAGGACATGGCCTTAACTGGCAGTACAACTTGGAAGATTAATCTTTCAATATCACATCAAGAACACTAAATCAAACACCCTTCCAAGCAATATGTACTGTGTAAGGGGTGTGTAATGTGTTTTGCTACAGGCCAAGCACCATGACACACATGGCATGATGATGACTACAATGAAGGTGACATGGAATCATTGAGGCTGTACCAATATTGTACATTACTCCTACCCTGCCATTGCCCACTACCAATAAGCAAGTGAACTGTGCTAACAACGCATATTGATGTGACAATATTGAAAGTGCACATTCCTACACATACGGATTGAGACAATTTCACACACACACAACAGATGTACAGGCATACGGACCTTCTGACAATGAAAATGACAACCTCACAACCAAGTTAGCCAGCTGAACTAGAACATATGCAGTAGTGTAGGTACACGTTAGAACCGGAGTCGACTTGGCAAGGGCAGAGAAGTAGGTCTGCAGAGAATTTGTTATACATGGGATATTTGTGCATAGTCAGTTGTCAACACGTCAGTGCTGACAACGTATGGAGATGTGTTGTACATTGTCACCTTGCCAAACCTAAGGGCCTCACTGATGTTTCACTAATTCTATTGGATATGTAAAATTGGATGGGACGTCCAGGCCATATAGATGCAACCGTGTTACCACCACTGTGGAATTTAATCTGTGTATGGAAGTATCATGTCACCCCCAGTTAAGACACATGGACACCTCTTTGACATGACATAATGCAAGGGAGTACACAATGTACTGAAACTCAACAAAAATACCGCTGGAATCCGGTCAATCAGCCAAACACCAGTTCAGATAAGGAAACAACCCAATGCTGAAGGTACATCCTAGAAGCCTAAAATTCCACACAATAACACAAACACCGATGAGTCACAGACAACACAAGAGAACAACTGCCATGCAAAGTGAGAATCATGGTGCAAGCAACATCAACATTTTGTCACTCATTTTCTCTTTCAGCTGATCAGGGGTATGGGATCCAGCCATGGATCATGACCCCATTTGCAAACCCAAGCACAGCATCAGAGCATGCCTATAATGAGGCACATCGGAGGACACGCACCATAGTTGAGAGGACCTTTGGCATCCTGAAGTCAAGATTCAGGTGCCTCAACATCACCGGAGGCTGCCTCCTATACTCGCCTGAAATGGTGTGCAAAATTATTTTGACCTGTGCCATCCTGCACAACATATGTGTAAGGAGGAACATTCACGTATATGAACACGACCCACAAATGCCTGAAGAGGAGGAAGAGGAGGATGCTGTCCATCAACATGAGGGTGACCATCCAAACACAGCTGCAGGATTGCATCGGCGACAACATATTGTCCAAAATTTCTTTTACCTCTACTCATCCATCACCACTGTCTTACCATATGTCAATAAACACCTATTCTATTCACTATATCATGGTCTGGCTAATCATTTTTGCATAACATTATCCCTAAGAATCATAATCAGAGTGTAGCCTCATGGAGCATTGCAGAAATACAGATTAGGATACAGAAAAATCCACATCATATTTGATGGGTATGAATGTACACCCAACTTCACACACACTGTAAATGACATATATCCTGTCCACTTCACATTTGAAGGGCAATATCAGAGGAGCACAGCTATTTCACACATACATGTTGGCAACATGGTTGATTGCAGCATATGGCATACAACTAAGACACCATAATTCAATAAGGTAAATAAATGCCTCATACTTGAGGCAGTGGATGTGCTATTGCATTGGTAACAAGAAGGTATGACCAGACTCCTGACATCAGTAAGTGTTACATCAGCTATCTTTGCAAGGAGTATGTGTGACATGAATTCCATATAAGCAACAAATGGAATTGCACGAGTTCCCCAAGTATGACTAGCATTGCTCACAAGACATCCCCTGCACATGCCAGCCCAGGTCATAAGTCCTGACACTGCCATGTTTCCTGTCTCACCCGACCCTTCTTCAGAGTGCCCTGGAAATGGAATATTTGTACCCAGATAATCCCTCATCTACACACACCCAGACTCACATTCTGAATCCAGTGTGCTTCCCTCTTTAGTATGGTATGCCATAGTCATTGTTCTTCTGTCTGCATGGACTTCTGGTTGAATAATGCACTGCCTTGTAGTCTGTAGGACCTGTAATCACCTGTACATTGCTTCCCATGTGACAGGTACTGTTGGCCCTTTGAACTTGATTGTCACCTACAGGACTTGTGAGAGACTGAAGCTGCACACACCTGTGAGCACCTCCATGCAGACCAGCCATTTGAACATGCACTGCCCTTGCAGCTGCCAGGAACGGCGTTGAAACTGCCATTATAAGTATAACACTGTACTGCATTGCCGTATAAATCACTTGTGTTACACAGGCCTTGGGTTTTTGTGTTACGTTCCAACACACAGGACAAATACAGTTTTCATTTTTCACAGTGTTGTTCCAGCCTTGACCAGTCTCAGTCTGCTCAATGTGTATTTGCCTTGTTCATTTTTGTTACTGATTGACCCTGCATCCTGTTAGCCTGACTAGTTCCTGTCTTTCTGTCACCATAAAGGTTCCCTATGGCTACATTTGTCTCATAGTTGCTTTCATTGCCCTCACTTTCCTCCTGGGGTATTGGGTCAGGTAGGTCTACAATGAATACTCAAATACATTGTATAGCGTAATCAGTTTACTTATCGTATCATGGGGTGGAACTTGTCTTCAAATTACCTAATCATGGCACATGTCTGAGTTTCATGTATGCATGAGTGACAAATAGTGACAGCGTACCATGGCTGTATGCATGGATTGGGTATTGTGCCTCCAGCACAATAAACAACATCAGATAATGTGCATGAAATGTCAACACATGTTAGTACCCTGACAGTCCATACGCTGATTCACATTGCCCCCAACATATTGATGGGGCTTGCGTAGTGAATAGCTGTGAGATTAATCAGCACAGAGGCACTGATGTTCCCAGCTGCAGTGTGAATTTTTAAAAGGCCACCCTGTGTACAAATGTTGTGAGGAAACCTGCCAGTTTAAAATTCCTGATTCATTAACTTTGTCAGCACACCAAGGTTGCCCTGTTGTCAGTCTCATAACACATCTGCAGTGCCATAGCTGGACTATCCCCATGTGTGTTCTCAATTCCTCTTCGGCTTTCCTTCAATTCAGCTGTGAAGGATACTTTGTAAATGCAGGGAATGGCTCCACAGACTCATGACTTGACCTGCACGTAACTGTGACAATATGGACCCCAATAATGACTCAGGCTACATATGGCCCCACACACTTGAACTGGACACCTTTGTGCAATTAACCACTGGAAATATGTGCACACTTGCTGCTTGGTCTGCTGGTCCTCCACTGCCACAGGAGAAACATGGCTCCTTTTTATGACTCAAACTGTGGCGTGACATGACATTTGTGGATTGTTTTTGGGACTCGGTGTCACAAACACCGTACCCACATAGTATTATCCAATGCCTTACTCATGGGTAGTATACAAACAAGTGCCTAGGAAGTAGTATTCAACATTCCAGGACATGTCATGGCTTAGTCTTGGAAAATTGCCATGATCAACCGTCTTCTATCTATCCTGTGCATGGTTTGTCATTGGTGATGCTTATGTCCCAAAAAACCTTGAAAGTTCACACAGCATTTGTTGCTACGTGTATGACAAACACATTTCCTTTCTCATTTCCACACTGAATAGCATTTGATGGTTGGACACATGCGATGTTCACACAGTGGGACAACTACATTAGTAAGAGCCATTTCACACACATTGACACACAGGCATTGAGTTACTGTATTGAGTTGCGTAGCCTTGCTTTCCTCTATTGACGCAAAACATGCACAAACTGGGTAATACCTATTTGTATTCCACAGGTTTGGCCATCTATTGCGTCAGTGAAGAGTGCAAATCTGGTACAAAAACTAGAAGATCATGGTCCGCTGTAGTATGATCTGTCACATGTGTCCATACACCGGAATGCACAATGTAGGGGACACCAGCCTATCTCTGTGTTGTCACACCTGTCATGTACTATTACAAATGAGAAACGGCCCAAACCCAGTCAAAGACAGACATTTTGGCACATATGCGTCAAAAAAGACGCACATGCATCAAAAAATGATGCATATGTGTCAAGAAATGACACTCATTGCCATGATACATCTATTGGCCCTGAGCTGTAATTCCCACACCTTACCCCATGAAATTGGTTAAGTATGAAAAATATTTGAAAATATGGATGTGGGGTAATTTCTAAGCATGTGTGTAAAACAAAAGGATGCACAGACTGTAAGTTTTATAATATTTTGACGCATAAGAATAAAAACACACAGCATTTGAGGCAGGAAGTGATGTAATAGGATATCCTGTTTACAGAATTGGTACAGTGGGTGTACTTTCACTTTCACTTTGCAGTCTGTGATATTTCCTGACTGTGTGGCTGTGTTTTGACTTGTCTCTCTTTGCATTTTGTGAATTTGTCGCCTGTGTGGTCTTTAAATTGTCTTTTGGTGTTTCCTAAGTGTCTGTGGTATCCTGTGTAAGTATATTTTTGTCATTTCTGGTGTATAAATTTGTCTTTGTACTGTTGGGAGTCTGTTGTGGGTAGTGTTAGTTTGGGGATAGTTGGGCTGTTTTGTGTTAATTTTTTTCATTTCCCTCTCCTACTGTCCCTTCATTATCCTCTGTACCCCTTTATCACATTTTTTTGCAAGCATGTTGGGTAGGCCTCGTCTTGGCAGAATGGGAGAGGAGGAGCTGGGGGGATTTATTTGGCTGGTGTGCCACTTCCTAGCTTTAACGATAGAAGCAGGTGGGCGTGTCATACAGGGGTATCACACAGAGGCAAGGAGGCTCCGGTGGGCAAAGGTCCTGTACCATCTTCAAAGAATCTAAAACACACTGCGCAACGACCACCAGCTAAAACACCATTGGGCTGACCTGGTTGCGAGGGAGCAAGACCTGCTGGACCACCTGGGGATTGTGATTAGTGGCCATGTTGGTGAGTACAAATCAGAGTAATGTGCACATTTACATGTTCTGTAGTGACAGTAGCAGATTTGTTCATATGCTGCAGGCAATGTTTTTGGACATGTGGAATGTAAGTTAAACATACAGTTGCCGTGAGTTATACAATAATTCCTACACATTACCGTCATTTGTTGACGCAACAGCTGCACTAACTTACAAAACGTAACAGGAGCCTGTAAATCAGTGCTACCTTCATGTCAATAGATGATGCAAATGTGGCTCTAACATATGCTTTATGCATGGTCTGTGAGTGTACCAGGAAAGACATGTTTTTAATCCAGATATTTTCAAGAAATAATGTGTCCCTCAATTATTTCTGATACATGTCTGAACTGGATTCGGACACATACGTAACCAGTTATAGCTGACCTCAAGTAACATCTTAGACTGATATTTGGACTGTGTTTTGCCACAATTAAATTAGGGATGAATGCCAAAAGTAATGCACACGGGTTCATATAAAAATGTTTGGTGCAACTTACCATAGCTGTGGCACATAAAATGAAGCAAATGATACAAATTGAGGGGTAACAACTATCCCTGGCCCTCTGTACATTGTACCTGTGTGTTTTACATTGGTCTTAGTCACAATAGCTGGGTGACTGGTATGGCAGTCCTCCAGGAAAGTGGCTTTGCATGTCTCTCATGGATACACATGATGAGAGGAATACACTCCATGAATGAGTTTGAAAACAAATGATGGAGCATGTTTGCCATCACATGATAGTTAGGGCCACTGCATGTGTGCAGATATGTGTGTATCATTCACTGGAGTGCCCGGGTCTGTACATGTTTGCAGTGGTATGTCGGATTCAGTATCATCATGTCTGAGAGGCTTGACTTTCTGATTTAATCTTACACACAGTAATTGTATTTGGAAGTGTTGTACAGTCATTGAGCACATTTCTCCCTTCCATGCTTTACAGGTGGACCTGCCCCCTACACTATCGGAGAGGTGGCTCGATTTGCAGACCCAGACATCTCCAGTATGTGTTGATATTTATGTTCTGTGTTGTGTTTGCTGCTGCTGTGTGATTGACTCCTGTGTGTTGGACACATAGCAAGGTGTGATGCGCTGGTCAATGATCGGATAAGTTCCTTGAGTGGAGTATCATTTTTTTTCCATCTTTGAGTTGGGCAATCATTAGCGTATAGTCAGATTTTGGGATTGAAGGGCAGCCCTGTAGGCACGGCCATGTGAATAGGGTGACTTTTGTGGATAAAACTTAAATTCAGAAAATGTAGCAGAGGACCATATTTGTGATTTAGTCAGCAAGTCAGATCCTGATTCTCACAGAATAGGGATGCCAAAGTCTTACCTACAGAGGTGAGCGTCCCTATTCACTCTTGAACATGTTTGACTGCATGTTTGACTTCCTAGCAGCATGTAGCTCCACATGTTGTGCTACGTGTATGAGGCACTTGAGTACAATGGCCTAGGTGTGCATGCAGCTCATGGCCAGATGTGTGCTTGCATCTATCTGCTTGTTGTAAGTCATGTGTTACTGATAGGAA
Organism: Pleurodeles waltl; assembly: GCF_031143425.1. NCBI lineage: Eukaryota > Metazoa > Chordata > Amphibia > Caudata > Salamandridae > Pleurodeles > Pleurodeles waltl. The sequence continues at coordinate 273,064,178 of NC_090436.1, read as the reverse complement.
ATTATGTTGACAATTGTCTGCATTTGCAAACATAAGTGTGGATAGGATTGTCCAAGGTTTGGGTGTATCCTAGTTGGACATCCTCCTTACCTGTGGCTGACTACCCAAACCCATGTACAGCTGTCCAAAGCTTCCTGGGTGTCCTTGATGTTTGAAAATATTTGTTGCTTGTCCACTCCCTCCCCCCCAGGCACAGGCATAGGGTTGTGAAAAGTGTACCTAGAACTGATGATCCAAGTTTAGAACACAGACGTGTGAATCTGTAAGTCACTTGTACAAAACTAGAATACCCACTCATGATTAGCAACTGCATTCTATCCTGTGAATTCCATTTACAACTCACAGATCTTGTGGCCCTTGATTGTCATCCAGAAGTTAGTCATTAGTTAGTCTGCCACATGTGGAGGACTTACAGCATTTGTTACGTGACAAATGGCTGAACAATGATGCATAGGTCATTTAAGTTGTTACCCATCTTTTAGAGTATTGCTGTGCTGTTTGATAGGACATGTGTAGGCTGCATTGGCATGTACTTCCTCAGGGACAATCAGTGATCTGTATGATGATATGGGCTGTTTCTGGTACATTAGATGTATTGTCTGATTTACTTCTGGAGCCATATCACACAATGAAGTACGTAATGTTTGGTTTGAATTAGCTGCCAATATGAATCCCATCCAGATTCTGGAGTTTCCGCGCAGGGCGATGCGTTACCACCACATTCTGGATGTGGAGTCTGGGTTCCACATGAAAGACCGTGGAGGGCATTTGCCCAAGGGGGCAAGGGGCCCTTCCGTGTCCACCACAGCCACAAGCACCATCACTTCCACCCAGGTAGCACCAACCATAGCAGGCATCTTTGCTGGACCGTCAAGCTCCACTGCTCCAGGACCTGTCACAGCACCAACTGCACCTCCTTCTACAGGCATGGCACCGACAAGGGGACAAACATCTTCAACTGGCACCCAGACTACCCCTGCTGCAGTCATTGACCCAGCAGATTTTCAGCGGATGCAACGGAACATTGACCGTGTGTAGAGGAAAATGATCAGGCTGCAGCAGGAGGTGGCACAAGTTAATAGGAGGGTGCATGTCATAAGGAGGGCGAGCTTGTAAACATTTTACCCTCAGCCATGATTCCCTCCCCTCCCTCCTCTTTCTTGGTTCTTTTCATTAGTAGGTTTAGGGGGCTTAGCGTTAGGTTAGAATAGGCTGTTAGTTTAGTTAGTAGTAGTGGGTGGGGGTGGATGTAAGATAAGAGTTTTAATATCTGTTTTTTATTATGGGTGTGGGTGGGTGGAGGATGATGTTGGGGGTTTTGGGGTTTAAAAAAATATGTATATATATATATATAAAATACAAAACAAATGTATTTGGTTAATATAAAATAGTATGTGTTTAGGTTGGTATATGTTGTCCTCCATGTGTCCTGTCTTATAAGGGGGGCGGGGGGTTGATGTTTAGATCGTTTCGTTAAAAGTGATAAGTAAGTTGTGGGTAATGTGTAGTTAGGATAGGTTAAGGATAGGTTAAGGATAGGTAAGGTGTTTCCCCTGGTTTTAGCTTCTGTTTTTACTGTTTAATAAATATTTAGGAAACCCCTTACAGTATGTGTCACATGCTTGCCAATCAGGGCCTTGGCATGGGTGAACAGTGCCTCTTTAGTATTAGCTTTTGTGTCCTATTCTGCAACCAAATCCCAATTGAGCTGTTACATTGGCAGCTACACCAAATCTACTTTGCTAAGATTCTGCCATCCATTGCGCCCACCACTCAAGGTTACTGTGTATCCCAAAGTGTTGTTAATTTTTTTGATGTATGTTTTCAATGTCACATGCTTTGCGACCAGAATTGGTATTGAGGACACTGTGTTAAGTCTGCCTGCAGCCTGATGTCCAAGCAAAGCCTTATAAGGTGAGTGGTAGTATGCTCTCATGTAGTATGGTATACACAACTCACACCTATCATTTGTTACAATGTTCAGCCAGGTTACATATCTGTACGTACTCTAATACACATCCATTCATGCAGTATGGTGTGTGTTAGGTAAAATCTGGGTCAAATGTCACAAACGTACATTCTGTCTTGAAGAAAAAGTTTAAGGCAATAATTCTTGGCTTATGCATCCCCTAGAAGGAAGCGTTATTCTGTCCAACACAGCATTATGGTGTATAGTTTCTATTTTCCTCAGAATTAACCCTCAGGAAGGGCAGATGATGGTACAATCCAGACCACTGTGCATAGTTATCAGCCAACATTCTTCAGGTCAGTTGTATTGACAATCTATAATCATTGACCTGAGGTAAACATCGCTGATGGCCATCACGGTTGATGTGTCCCATTACACAGAGACAAAGTTGTTGTGTAAGTGCTATTTATTTAAAGTGCTGTAGTGCTATATGTCATTGTCCATGATTGTGAGTCCATTAGTATGACACCTTCCATTGTGATCCCACACAAGTGCAAAAGGACATGTCATTGGACATGCTGGGGTGAAGTGTCAGACAGTGCAGAGGGACAGGATTTGCCAATGAGTTAGTGAGAGACAATCACAGGGCAGGGTGACAAGATAAACAGTGGGCTGAAGAACAGTGCTTGAGTGAAGTTGTTGTAAGACTGGCATGTTACAAAGCACAAGACCTTGGTTATAGGTGGCCATGTGGGAGGGACTAGTGCTACCGGGTACTCTTACAGGTGAAGGTGATCTGTTCCACGTCTTCATCTTCTCATGTGTGTGTAGTCTCCTCTGCCCTTGGTGGTGGTGGTTGTGAAGGGGCAACACACACGTCAGTGTTTGAAGACGTGGAGTCAGACATCCCGGTAGCTGCCAACTGTGGGGCTATTAAGGGCAGTACTGCAGCAAGGAGGAGCTGCTAGTTCTTAAGTGTAGCAGCCACATCACTGTGGTAGGCAGCCAGGTCAGCGCTGAGGGGTTCAATATTGAATTTGTGCACGCGTTGACAGGATTGTTGTTGTACGTGTTGTGTCAACTCTTTTACAGCTGTGCTGATTTCCTTCAACCTTTTTTCAAGTTCATGCAAGATTGATGTTCGCCCTTGCATGGCTGATGCCTGTTCTGCAGTTGACATCAAGCAGGAACACACCCCCTCTAGGCTGGCTGCCATATTTTCCATCCCCACCCGCACCTCCTTGGGCAGCTCCCACTGTACTCCACCTGCAGTTCTCTCAAAGCTGGTGCCGTTGACGTAAGAGTCCTCAGCTGGGTTGGAGCTGGCAGGTCTTACAATTGGGGTGGGTCCTCTGTGATGGCTGCTACTTCTGTGCTCCTCCTTGTGACTGAAGGTGGGGCCTGGGGGGGTCCCAAGGACATCTTGGAGGGTCTGCTGGCTGATGTTTGTCAGCTCGTCATCCATGTCATCAGGGAAGCCCAGGACAGGCATCTCCGCAGGAGAGCCATCGTCCTCTACAATGAGATATGGTACAATTAGTGTGTCAGTGTTGTGGGAATTGTAAATGTGACGTGCCTGCCATCCTATTAGTTTCACATGTGATCTTGGTTCCTGTTTATTGTTCCTGTCTTTCATATTAGCATTCTCCCAGGCCTATGACCCACCTGCATGTCACATGTATTGTGGTCAGTTTGGGGACTTGTCAGCATCACATCTTCTAGGTGTTGGTTCTAGTCAATTTGTGAAGTGTCACCTTCTTGTCCTACTCAACCCTCTGTCTACTTCCATTCTCATGGTGAGACCTTTTCACTGGCTGTGGGTGTTCTGATGGCACTTGCACCACACTTAACATTCTCGAACTGACCCAATCTCTGATATTTCACATCCACCTATATGTTGCTGAGACCTAGCATATACTATGTATTGCATTGCCATGGCACAATACGGGTGTCAGCATTGGTAATGTGTACTGCTGATGTTGGGAAATGTGTGCTACATTGGATTGCACAGCAGTGTTCCAGTTCCTCCTCTGACTGTGCAGGAGTATTTCACTAGCCAGTTACATATGTCCTCCCCCTCAATGCTGTTGTCTGAGCAGTATGACATTTGAGATGTTGCATGGTGTCATTGGAGCTATTGTGACCTAGGCACAGGGTGGACCCTGACATATGCAGCATGGGTATGACATTAGTGTTGTGTACCTCATAATGTTTAAGACAATGGCTGATGTTTGTAGCAACTATGGACAATCACATTTGACAGGATTGGAACATTTGTACTGATATCAGAGGATTGTCATCCTGAACCCTCTAATTTGGGTGTGTTTGATCCACGGGGACCATTAGCTACTTGACCTGCACACACAGCAGAGGTGGTAATGGCAACTGTTGTCAATGTTAAATTCCACTTGCAGATATGGCCTGAGACTGTTAATTGAGCCCTAGTTCATGTAGGGAGAATATCAGCTGACGTGTGACAGCAGGCCAGTTTAAAGTTGTACCCTACCCTCCTGGCCTGGCTTTACCTTTCCAACATCCTTGGCATGGCATCATACCCCCATGCAAAGGTTGTTGGTGTAGTGTGGTACTGTGCCCCAGGTTTCCCCTGAATGGGCCATGCCCCGTACTGTGCCCCTTTACCCATGCCACTCCCTGAATATCATGACTTGCATGCGTTGTGTAGTAGGTATGCCCCCTGCTTGCAGTTAATATTTGTGCATTTTAGTTTCCTATGCGACTTACCTGCATGTGTGTTGTCTAATGGTAGTCTGCGCTGTCCTGTCCTTGAATCCCTGTAACGATCTCTTCAGGGGTGATGGCTGCCACCATCTCCTCGATGTGGTCCAGGGCCTCCTGCGGTGCTGGGCTCCCACCTCCAATCTGTAGTGCTGCCTTCCTTTTCCTGGCCATCTTTTCCTTGGTCCTGTGCTTGCAGTCATGCCAGCGTTTCTAGCACTCAATGACTGTTCTCCGTACTTCTGCCATCTTGTCAAAAATTTGTTGTCATGTTGCCTGTCTCCTACTAATGGGCAACTTTGAGGTGACAAAGAGCTGGTGCTGGTGCTTCGTCACCTCTTTCACCAGAATTTCCTACTCCTCTGCACTGAAGCAACACTTTCTTTTCTTCTTCTCCCTGTCCTGGGTCTTCTGTGGGTCCTCCTGGCTGGTTCCTGGTCTGTTGTCATCTTCCTCGGGTCTCTGCAAGCATCTAGGATCCATTTTAGCTCTCCTTAGCACATTTTGCGTCAAAAAACGGTGTGTATCCGGTCTGCGACATCGTAAACTGGCTCACAGTCATTTTCACTGTGTTAATGTAATTTTTCTTTATGACGTGACACATTGGTTTGAGTAAAAATAAATTACTCACACCAGTGGTTTGCGCTGCCGTGCGTCAAAGTATAAATTTGATGCCCGTGCGGCGCTAATAAATGGCGTTAGCCAGTGGTAAAATTTTTGACGCAAAACTGCATCTGCGCAGTTTTGCATCAAAAAGTATAAATATGGCCCTATGTGCAGCTAGGGCCTTCAAGTTAGATGTCACTTGTGGACCATAGCAGCGATTGTGTCACCGTAAAGTGTTATATGAAAACATGACTCTATAGATGCCCCTGCAACCTAGCTGTGCAGGTTTTAAAATGCAAATTTGAGCTGGTAAATTAAATCTTTTGCCAAGCCTAAACCTCCCTTTTTATTACGTACACGTAAGGTAGCCCCTAAGTGCCCATAGGACAGGGTGCAGGGTATTTAAAATGTGTACTTATGTTTTACTCAAAAGTAATTTTTCACTTTCGCAAGGCTACCTCTCCTTTGGTAAAGCACTGGGTTACATTATAACACCTCCTTATATAACTCCAGTTTTGAAAAAGCTAGAATCATGATTCAAGGACTCAAATTAATAGGAATTAAAAACCCAATCCTGTGATAATGTCAGGTTTTAAATTATGCTTTTGAAACTGCAACGTTGAGCAAGTTGACATTTTTCTGCCTAAAACCTGTAGCAGTCCTTTCCGAGATAATTCCCAACTGTCAGGTGGCAGCTTGCTGAGAATTGCAAATTGCAAACAAGAAAAGGAACAAAAGGGCATTGGCTGAAAGGAGGTGTGAACTCCTCCTGATGGGATGACCTGGGGAATGTGCCCACCAACTGTACAAGCTACAAGGGGCAGCCCCTGTCACAGGCAGATGTAACTCACACCTAGACCTGCCCCTGCCGTTGTCCAATTAGCCAGTGTAGCACCAAGGCCAGTGGGGGAAAACCTGTCCCAGAAATGGTTTTGCAGAGGCAGATCCTCATTTCCCTATACATAGTTTAGGGATATACCCAGAGTTTTGACCAAGTGAACAAAGATTCTCCAGTGTTGGATCTAGCCGTGCAGGGGACTATGGGATAGTTTATGGCCAAACCCACAGGAAATTATGTTAATATGTTATGGGTGCCAATGGGAATGTTTTCCTATCGGTTAAGGAGTCACCCCAATCCACACACTAGTGTCAGCCATTCTTGTGTACCTTATCCAGAACACCCCTGAACCTGGGGAACATAAAAGAAGACCTGCACCTACTGAACCCTAGACTTTAAAAAGAGGATTGTATCTACGGTAAGCTGTGGAGAAGGGCTGGACCATGTTTCCACTTGTACCTAAGACTGAAGAGTGGTCTTAAATGGCTAGCTTTCAAGCTTCAAGTTAGGCTCCAGGAACACAAAAGCTGCAATAATCAAAAGATTTTGCTGAGCCCAGCTGACCATTTCCAACTGGATTTGCCTTGGACTCTGCTGATGGCTTCTTTGAGACTGATCTCTAAACCACAGGTGATGCCCAAAAGGACTTTGGCTCTTTCCTCTCCCCATCAAGACCTGGGAATCTGGACACTTAGAAACTTTTTTCAAATGTTTTCCTTAAAGAACCAGGGGCTACAACTGTACCTCTACCGAGATGCAGTTGCCAACATCGCATCTCTGGTAGGATTCAACTTGCTAGTTTGTCCTGCTGAATGAAGTTTGAGTTCCGGAAAAGTTTACAAGTCTAAACATAGAGTGATGCCACTGATGCTGACATCAAGGAGACGTGGACTGAAAACAAGAACTGCACAGCCACTGACTCTGGACTTCACCAGCTTAGAACTTTTCTGCCGTTGACAACGGAAGCCTGAACTTCTCTCCAAAGCTGAGGCTCCAAATGAGGTCCTGTACTCGGACAGCGAACAACAACGAGTATTCTTCAGATATTGTTCACACCCCAACCGACAGATGGCTTTTGTCCATGAGGATTTTCTCCAAAAAATAGACTAAGGGACCAATTTACAGTTTGACTGAGTACCATCTCTGCCAAACTGAACGTCTGTCTGCCTCATTTTGAGCCAGGTGGATCTTCATATGCCCTTGATGGAGATTGCTCCATCCCCCACAGCTGACATACTCATCTGATGGCCCAACAGAGTAAGGTCTGTCAGAGGTTTGGCCATTTATAGGCCCACCCTATTTAGAGTGGGCATATGAATGGCCATTTTTCACTGTCTGTCACCACCAGGAAAATCTTAGTGGTGAGGGACGATGAAAATTGTAAAATGCCCCTTATGCCATTGGAGAAAACTAACATTTTTTTAATTTTCAAAAGGAAAATCCACTTTGAGATTTTCTTTTTGAAAAAAAAAAACATTCAAATTTGCATTATGGCTCCACCTTGTTGACAGAGCTGTCTGTGATACTTTTAATATACTCAAAGGAACTGCCTTGACAATTGTTCCTGTAACTGCAAGAGATGTCTGCTAGTCCACAGGACATTTCAAATTTGGTGGGCAGGTACTCCATCAGGTCAACAAAACACTCTGTTGGCATAATGGACTCTCTGCAATAAGTTTCCTTTGTGAATTGGGGCCTTTATGTCTGAGTTGGTTCTAGGGAAGAATGGTTTCAGTTTCTAAAATACCAATTTGGGATCTACACTTCAAAGGAAGAGCTTTTATGCAACTCCTTTGTGTTGCATATTTTACTTTCCCTCTCTCAAATAACTCATCCCTGGTCAGAGGTCACAGTTAATATTTCATGGGTGTTCCTCTTCCCAGATGAAGTGTCAGAAATGTGATTATTAATTTGGAACAGGATAACCTCATCAAACTCAATAAACAAAATATAGTTAGTGCAAAACCATGTCCTGAGAGAGTCTCTGCACAAGCAGCAAGCAATACAAGGAGAAATGTGTGGTATGTGGTATGTTCAAGTAGTACCAGCAATTTTAAAGTAATTTCTACTGCAATAAAATTCTAAAACTAATTTAGGAAAATAGAGAAATATTAAAAACACTGTAATCAATAAAAAAAAAAGGTAAGTAGATCCAAAGACATGAATTCCTAATTTCTTAAGATGAAAGGTTCTTAGAAAAAGTAAAGCTGCATAAAAAAAAAACTGTTCAGAGTTAAATGGGATCTAGGCATTATTTCAGGCCAAGTGCAATAAAGGTGATGTTGGATGCACAAAATGTTTTTTTTTAATCTTTTTACTTGGGACTGTTGGAGCTGGCCCTTTCTGCAGGGTCATCCCTAGATTCTTTGCCTTGCCACCCATTTAGGCAGCCCTTTGAACATTTCTCAGGCCATACACTGCTGATCCTGTATGTGCAGTTTCACTGCTGTGTCGATTTGGCAGTTAAAACCTCTTGCCAAGATTTAAACTCCTCCCCTTTTATTACACATAAGACACCCCTACCACAGGGTAGGGTGCTATGTAGGTAAAGGGTAGCACATATACCTTTTAGTTTTACATGTCCTGGTAGTGAAAAACTCCCAAATTAATTTTTCACTACCATAAGGCCTGCTTCTCTCATAGGATAACATTGGAGATTCATTAATATAGGTATTAAGTGTAGTTCCTGATTGGGAGGAGGTAGAGTTATTATGTTTAGTACCTATGAAATGTGTTAGAAATGGAGTCTCTAGTTGGCAGAGGTATACACCCTTGACCAAGTAGGGACCACAATCCTAGTCAGGGTAAGTCACACACTATCCAAATGTTCCTGTGCCCACCCTCTGGTATCTTGGCACTGAGCAGCGAGGCTTAACTTAGAAGGCAATGTGTAAAGTGTTTGTGCAACAAATCATACAGTAACACAGTGAAAACACAACAAAAATACACCACACAGGTTTAGAAAAATATATAATATTTATCTGACTAAAATGAGGTAAAAGCGACAAAGGTCCAATAATCAAAAGTTGAAATATCACTTTTAAAATGCTTAAAAGACTCTTTATCCCTAAAAATAAACAGTTGACTCTTTACTACACATAGTACCTGGTTTGCATCAAAAATAATGTCAAACGGAGACCACAAAGGAGGAGGTGCGTGGAAAAATAAGGTGTGCATCAGACAGATGCATTGTTTCTTTCCACGCTGCAAGGGGTTTGAATCATTTTTTGGTGCTGAGTCTTGGTTCCTCACTGCGATGCGTGGTATTTTGATGCCCTGGCATGATGTGGGGAAAAATCCTTGATGCGCTGGAAGAAGACACAGGCGCTGCATCGATTCGGTAGGTTTTGCGCTGAATTTTCCATTGCAAGGCAGGAGCTGTGTTGAATTTCCACTCTGGAAGTCACGCTATGATGTTCTAGTCTGCTGTGTGGCGATTTCTCAGTTGCAATGCAGGCTTTGCATCAATTTCAGCAGGCAGTGCATCACTTTTCGACGCAAAAGGAGTTTCTGGAAGAGATTAAGGTGGTCATTCTGACCCTGGCGGTCTTTGACCGCCAGGGCGGAGGACCGCGGGAGCACCGCCGACAGGCCGGCGGTGCTCCAATGGGGATTCCGACCGCGGCGGTAAAGCCGCGGTCGGACCGGCACCACTGGCGGGGTCCCGCCAGTGTACCGTGGCCCCATTGAATCCTCCGCGGCGGCGCAGCTTGCTGCACCGCCGCGGGGATTCCGACCCCCCCTACCGCCATCCAGATCCCGGCGGTCGGACCGCCGAGATCCGGATGGCGGTAGGGGGGGTCGCGGGGCCCCTGGGGGCCCCTGCAGTGCCCATGCCACTGGCATGGGCATTGCAGGGGCCCCCGTAAGAGGGCCCCTACATGTATTTCACTGTCTGCTGCGCAGACAGTGAAATACGCGACGGGTGCAACTGCACCCGTCGCACAGCTTCCACTCCGCCGGCTCGATTCCGAGCCGGCTTCATCGTGGAAGCCTCTTTCCCGCTGGGCTGGCTGGCGGTCTGAAGGCGACCGCCCGCCAGCCCAGCGGGAAAGTCAGAATTACCGCCGCGGTCTTTCGACCGCGGAACGGTAACCTGACGGCGGGACTTTGGCGGGCGGCCTCCGCCGCCCGCCAAGGTCAGAATGAGGGCCTAAGTCTTCGTGGCCCTAAGACTTCAGAAAACAGGAAACAAGTCTAGTCCAAGCCCTTGGAGAGCACTTTTGGGCAAGGCAGAGTCCTTCTCAGCAAAGTCAGAGGCCAAACGGGCAGCAGGGCAGCAGTCCTTCTCAGCAAAGCAGTCCAGATGAGTCCTTTGGGCAGCCAGGCAGTTCCTCTTAACAGGCTGCAGGTGCAGATCCAGAAGTGTCTGCTTTGGTGGGGTCAGAGACCCAGTTTATATACCCAAAAATGCCCTTAGAGTGGGAGAGACTTCAAAGAGCGGTATAAAAGTGCACAAGTTCCCCTTTCAGAGCAGTCCTGTCTCCGAGGGTCCCAGTAGGGAGTTTGGCAGTCCATTGTGTGAGGGCAGGCCACTGGCTTTTGAAATGTAAATGTCAGACTCTCCACCTTCCCAGCCCAGGAAGATCCAGTCAATATGCAGATGATTGCAGATGTTACTGAGTGTCCTGTGTTTGTGTGGGTGAAATACACAAGGAAGCTGTAAACTAGGCCAGCCCGGACAATGATTGAAGACAGGCTGTAAGGTACAGATGGTTTTTAAGTTCAGAGAAATACTCAAATTTTAAAAGTGGCATTTCAAATGTAGTAATTAAAATCCAACCTCACCAATAAGCAGGACTTTCTATTACCATTTTGACCACACTAAATATGACCTGGTTACCACTTTCAGATCAGAATCTACCACTCAAAACGTATATGAGGGCAGTTCTAATGCTAGTCTATGAAAAGAGTAGGCCTCACAGTAGTGGAAAATGAATTTAGTAGTTTTTCACTACAAGGACATATAAAACACTCATAGGTTCATGTTCTGCCTTTTACCTACATAGCGCCCTGCCCTATGGGTTACCTAGGGCCTACCTTATAGGTGACTTATAAGTTGAAAAAGGGGAGTTTAAGGCTTTGTAAGTACTTTTAAAAGCCAAGTTGAAGTGACAATGAAACTGCACACACAGGCCTTGCAATGGCAGTCCTGAGACATGGTTAAGGGGCTACCTATGTGGGTGGTACAGTCAGTGCTGCAGACCCACTAGTAGCTTTTAATTTACATGCCCTGGGCACATGTAGAGCTGTTTACTAGGGACTTATAAGTAAAACAAATACACCTATTGGGAGTGAGCCAATGTTACCATGCTTAGCGGAAAGAGCATATGCACTTTAGCACTGGTTAGCAATGGTTAAGTGTACAGAGTCCTAAAACCAGCATAAACATTGTCAGAAAAAGTGGAGGTAGGCAGGCAAAACATTGGGGGATGACCACCCTAAGGCTGTCAGGTCTAACGGAATTGTCATGATAAATCATTTTAAATGATAAAGTCAAATGTATCATTACAATTTTAAAAATGTCACTTTTCGAAAGTTGGCATTTTCAGCTCTTAGCCCTGTGTGCCTGCTGTCTGTCTTTAATACGAGTCTAGGGTAGGTGATAGCTGGGCCTTGTGCATTCCCTCTAGACAGGCACACACAATGGGAGATTATGTGTGACTTGATAGACCTTAATGGACCATTAACTGGCATGATGTGAAGGCTGAGCTTAACACTGCCTCACATGTGAGTAGGCTTTTCCTGCCCACCCACAATAGGGCTGAACAACCCTGCAATGTCACTGCAGCCAGCTTGGAGCCAGGACAGAGGAGGCAGGGTGTCTGTGCACTTCAGAGGCATGCCTCTAGAAGCTTCTCCTGCCTTGCAGAACTAGGGCACAAAAGTATAAATACTGGATCTCTGACACCACCACTTCACTACACTTCTGGAGCTGTGGATACTCTGCCAGAAAGAAAGACTGATGTACTGCTGAAAGGACTACCACACTGCTGATCTGCTACTTTGCTGGACTCCTGCTTTGCTGTGCTGACCTGTGTCTGCTGCCCTCTTGCCTGGGAGTGAGAAGGACTGGACCTGCATCTCTGCAAACCAGAACCCATAGTGACTCCAAGGGCCAGCTGACTGGCATCCTGTTTTCTGAAGTCCCAGAGACACAAAAGATTTCCAACCAACATGCTCCTGCATGTGGACTCTGCCGTCCTTGAGTCTGCCCTGCCAAGTGATACCACCCCAGTCCTGGATCTTTGGAAGTGGGCATGTGGTGCACTGCCCTCTGTGGTCCTCCTTAGAACCACTGAAAAGACTCACAAAGTAATGCTACGCAGACTCCTCACCAGGATTTAAGATGTATTCAGCGGGCCTAAGTGGGTCTTTGTGCGGCCTGTGCCCTATTGTGGTTGGCCTGAATGCTTGACTTTGTCCCTGTCTGGTGCGACTAGATAGCCACAGTTTGAGTGTTGTACGTTTATGCGCCATTTTCACCTAAATCTTTAAAATTGTATATCCCAGGATCTACTTAATGGATTTTTGTTCTTTGTTCTTTTTTTACTCAGATAGGTATTCTCTATTTGTGGACTCTTTTAGTGTTGTTTCCACTGTTTTACTATAAGTTAAGTGGTGCACAAATACTTTACACCTTGTCTCTTACATAAGCCTGACTGCTTTATGCCAGGCTACCAGCGGGTGAGCACAGAATAATTTAGGTTGTGTATCTGACTTACCCTGACTAGGATTGTTGTCCCTACCTGGACAGGGTGCATACCTCTGCCAATTAGAAACCCAATTTTTAACAGGGGCAGACTTATCAACACTTTGTGGGTGTGTAAAATTCACCAAACGTGCCTCAAGCCAGCACAAAGTGGTGATTTGTTATTTACTTTCCAATGGAAACCATTTTTTGGTCTGGAAAGTTGCCTAAAAGTAACACAAAGAAACTCTTTCTACTTCCATGCATTACTTTGCATCAAGGAGATGTCCCATGATTAGTAAATGAACATTCCACTGCTGCCACCCTTGGATTTTTGATGGAAAGGCCTATTTACAAACAATTGTAGACCGGGCTTCACACCAAATTGAGGATTTCTTTTGTTTCGTTTAGCATTTTCCCAGATGAGATGTAGAACAAATACTTTAATCACACCTCAACATGTTTATATGCAAATCAAGGACAGCCTACACAAACAATTCACATTTAAGTGGTATTTCATTTTGGGCACACAAAATGTAATATTTCACGCGCTCAATTTTAATATATAACCATTTAACCACCTGGGCTGACAAATCATATTTTAGGGATTATTTATATATATATATATATATATATATATATATATATATATATATATATATATATATATATATACATATATATATATATATATATATATATATATATTTATATATGTTAAAATAGGGCTTTCTAAAGAGCAAATAGGAATTCTTCCTGTGTTATGTTATTGCAGTGCTTACAACTTGTAGTCCAACCAGAACAGTGACACTCATCCTGGCATTCATGGCATTTTATGTCACGTATAGGTGATGTAAGGTCACAGTGGAACCCAATGTAACACATAACTTCCTATGCCACAGATGTATAATATACTCCATAATTGATTCGTAGGAAAGTTAGCTAAGCCAAATAGGGAATTTCAGTGTACAGTACTCTGCTACCGTTTGGCTAGGTTCACTCTATAGAAATACACACACAGAAATTCATAAAACACCTGTTTTGAAGGAAGAAGCAATCACTTTACTACTGTTTATGTGTGGTAAGGCACACAGACTTGTGAAAAATGGATGGAAAATGGTAAAAATGGAATAATTCCATACAAGTATCTTTGTTTTCCTTAAAGAAACTGGACATTCAAATTTTTCTGAGATCTGTTGTGGTGCACCAAGTCAGAAATATTCCAAATATAAATCCTCTAAAGGTACAAAATCTGGGCCACCACACAGAAAAATCTTAACCAGTTACGTAAAGATTTATGTATTTGTATGAATGTAGCCATGCCAACATTTCTTGTAGCTCCTGATCAGTCAGAAAACAACAGAAACAAATTGCACTAAGGCGGGCGACCCACATGTAGGCATACTGTCTGATGGCAGCAGCTAGTCTCTAGCACACTGGTGGTCTAAAAGACATGTATGGGAATGTCCACTTCCAACATGCGTGGCAGATGGGTTGTGATCTGTACACACCATTTTCTTCAGGATGTATCCTTTAATGGATGGAACTAGCATTAAGATTGTAATGCTTTCAGAGGTACTGAATGTAGTGCATCTAATTTGCACAGGAAAACATTGGACAAATGAGAACTAGAAAAATTGCTTTGTTTGGTGACAAATACAGCTGGGAGATACAATTATCTGATTCCCTTTCTAGACAGCAAGAGCTTTATTATGCATCTATATAAGGGAAGACTGAAGATGCTGATTATCAGACGAATATGTGCAGACTCAGCACTGGAGATTCTTTTGGAGGTCTTGTATCACTTTCCTTCTTGTATCACAATGTTTGAGGATCCATCTTCATTGCATTCTATACCCCGTTACATATCTGTTACATATCATATGTTTCTGCCTGCGATTCCAGCTCTTGTGTTACATTTATTTTTTGATCTTACTTACATTTGAGAGGCTTTCTAATGCCATTTATCTTCCAAATCTTCTACCTTGTCTCTGTTTTTCAACATTTACCATCCAATTAATCTGTAGGACTGGTGTGTGAAATATGAGGTGTGTAATCTTATTACTCTTCCACTGAGAAGAAAGATATAGGTGGAAGTCTGCTCTACCCCTAACAGTGACAAATATTCTGGGTGTCATGTGGCATGCTCAGTTGCAGTAGAGCAGTAAAGAGAATTCATGTCATAAATTTGGACACTAAAGGTACCAATGAGTCAGAAAGAAGACAATAATCAATAGAAGGGGAGATGTAATGTGCAGCGACGTGTTGGGTTCTTATTAGAGATTATTTGGAGATTTCAGAGGGCAAGTGTAGGGTTTATAGGCCGATGCATCACTTATAGTAGTCCTGTGTCAAAATGTTCCTGCATTTGAGCTGGTTGTGTCATATAAGTATTAATAAATGCAAGTTAGGCATTTATGGAAAAGTGAGGCATCACCAGAATGTGTTGAGCAAGTGTCCAAATGTGTCAAAATTCCTGCACATTGGTAAACCACGCGTAGGAAATGACGCATTGACTTTGGCATATAGAGAGAAGTCAGACAGAAAAGTCTGTCAAGCCAAACTACAACATGGAGGTCCTCATTTTGCAGCTGAGAGTTGCAAAGAAAAGACCACAACCACCACCACCCCAAACATACACACTTCCCCCTCTCACCATGACAATGACAGTACAGGAGAAGGGAGCATGTATATCGGCAGTGGATTACCCTCACTGACCTCAGGGAGGAAGCGGTCATCACCCACTACTGGCTCCGAATTGAATAAATTGTCCAACTGCTATACCAGATAGCACCAACTGGGAGGTCCACCAACGTTCACCACAAGTGAAGCTCATAGCTGTATGCACATGTTGGTGTCGGGGGTCATTACAGATTACGACAGCCAGAGTGGCTGTGATCTTCCAGCCATCTTTCTGTGGAGAAGTGTGGCACAATAGTGAGAGGGGCAGACCTTGATGCAGAGATCTGGCCCGAGACCAGGGTTCAATTCCCACCTCAGCGGGTCTGGGGCTCAATTCCCTTGGACCAGATAATTCTCGCCTCAGTGCATAATCTAATTAATGGGTCCCACTCTGTAACTCTGGGCAATAGCTTGCTTAATCTCCACAATGCCCTCACAGTGCTTGGATGCCTGGCTTCACCCTGGGGCTGTCCAGGAGTGGGTGCCTCACAGGGAAAAGCCAGGAGTGGTTCCACAGTGGTATGTGTACAGCACCTTGAGACCCTAACAGGTGAGTAGTGCGCTATACAAGTGCAAAGTTTACAGTTTTATCTTTCTCAGCTTTCCTCAACACTGTCCTGGATGCCATCATATGCCTAACACCACAGTACCTCTTGTTCCCTAACACACAACAACTGCAGCTGGAAATCAAGCAAGGCTTCTATGTCATCGCCGGGTTTCCACATGTGCCGGGTGCCATAGAAAAGACACATGTACAAATGGTTCCCCTGGAAGCTACATCCCATATATACAGGACCCGGAAACACACTCACGCCATAAATGTCCAGGCCATTGTAAAGCATGATGACATGTTCACCAACGTCCTTTCCAAATATCCTGGGAGGTGCAGGACACATACATCTTCTGCCACTCCATCCTAAATAAGAGATTCAAGAATGGCCAATATGGGAATGGCCTACTGGTTGGTAAGTAAATGACAGACCTAATAACAGCCAATGAAGAATGATCTAGTGGCCGTATATGTGTGTGGTACCTCAGATAGTGCATATGTTAGAGGGGTGTACCTCATACTTGCACCGTTCATCTGGGCACATCTGTAATGCAAACCTCAAAGTCACACAGTTTGAGACATGTTAATCCACTGTGTTTGTCTATCAACAGTGTGTCGAAACTGAGCAATGCTGCCTGTGGAAAAAATCTGTATTGTAACACCGTACACAAGGAAGGCATGGATGTTGTCTGCATGTACAAATGTAACTCCCATGGTACATGAGGTATGTCATGTAACCCACACCAGGAAACCTGTGTGGAAGGCACCACATGTACTTGCTAGATTACGCATCCTATAGGAAGTAAACAAATTTAATGCTCTGTAATTGGTAGGTAGTGCAGCTACTACATCAGTGGTTCCACAGGGACACATGTATGTGTGTGTGAAACAGGTTCATACTTGTATAGACTGCCTAGGGATGACAACAAACCTCAATTTGTGATCAGCATACTGTCACTTACAATTGAGTTAGGAAAACACCTATCACACTAAGGCCCTCATTGTGACTTTGGCGGTAAATCCCACTTACCGCCACGCTGACTGCTGCCAACTTACCACCGCCGTGGCAGTTATCTGTCCACCATATTATGACACACACACACCAATCCGTCACTATTCAGCCACAGACACAATTCTGCTACACCAAAGGTCAGTGATAAAGGGGTGGTATCAAAACCCACACCTTTACGCCAACAGAACTATGCCCACCACATTATGACCCACGAATCACCACGGCGGACATTCAATGGTGGTAAACCATTGGCGGTACATACCGCTGTGCTCAAAATACACACACTCAAACAAAACAACAGCACATTGGACAATTCAAACAGCACACACCTGACACCCATACACATACCACACCCACACCACTATAAAACACACACCCACATTACCCACAACCCTTTGCAAATACAAACCATTGGCATGAGACAGACACCACAACCACAGACAAAACCAGAGCCACACACTACCTACACGTATACACCACCCACACACCCCACATCACACACCCCAACACATCACCCTACCTACACCCTCACCTACACACCTTTCACAACACCCATGGCACCACAAAGACACCCCTGATTCTCAGAGGAGGAGCTACGGGTCATGGTGGAGGAAATCATCAAGGGTAGAGTCACAGCTATTTGGAGCACAGGTGCAGCAGCTATTGATAGCTAGGAAGATGGAGCTATGGCAGAGAATCGTGAACAGCCTCAATGCCGTGGAACAGCACCCAAGAACTAGGGATGACATCAGGAAGAGGTAGAATGACCTATGGGGGAAGGTACGTTTCATGGTAGCAAGATACAATTAGCTGTACAGAGGACTGGAGGTGGACTCCCACCTCCTCCCCCACAACTAACAACATGGGAGGAGCAAGTCTTGGCAATCATGCATCCTGAGGGCCTGGCCTGAGAAGGAGGAGGACTGAACTCTGGTCAGTCAACTCTCTATAACTATCACCCCCCTACTTGCATGCCATCACATACCCTCACCCTCACTCCCATCACATCACCACATCCCACACCCACCAACATTACATTTCACTCATCCCAATGCCAAGCCCTGCATGCCATACCAATGTTTGGACACCACTCACAGCCCTGCATGTTCACCTATCACTAAAGCATGCACACTAGAAAGAATCAGCTATCTCACCACATACCAACATACATAAGTGAAAGCTGCCAGGGCAAATACAACCAAACAGGGCAAGCCCCAGATATACAATATGTCAGAAACAGAAAACATAACACATCATTTACATCTCCACAGGTTCCCCAGCCACTGTCAGCAGAGGGGAGGTGCCAGCAATATCCAGTCCCCCCACAGAAGAGGCCGACAGTGATGACAGCAACTCTGGTCTTCAGGATCTGGATGACCAACCTGGCCCATCAGGGACCTCTAGACAGCCGGTTACCCAGGCCCAGTCACACACCACCACAGAGCTTCCCCCATCAGGAAACACCACCACAGAACCCACCCAGTGTACCCATACCTCTGTCCCCAGGACACGTCAATCAGCAGTGTGTCCACCTCTACATGGACCCCAGGGAACACCTCATACCCAAGACAATCGGGGACCTGGGGTCAATGGCAGTGGGCACACGGTTCAGGGGACAGAGGCACAGGACAACAGGGAAACTGGGAGGAGTGGTGTGCGCCAGAGGGAGGATAGGCTCAGAGAACTGACTCTCCAGGAGGCACTTGCAGAGCTCCTGGGAGTATATCAACATTCCCAGGACACAATGGGCCAGATCCTGGACAATGTGCAGGAGAACAGGTGGCTGCAGGAGGGACAGTACCAGGGGATCAGGGAGGACTTGCAGGCCATCAACAACACCCTGGTCTCCATAGCAGGGGTGCTGGCAGACATGGGCAATATTATGAGGGAGGCAGTCTCACAACATCGGGCCCCTGCCACTAGCCAGACATCTGAACTGCCTTCCACCTCCACTGCCACTAGTGGACAGGAGGCCCCGCCACAGGACCAACAGGCCACCAGAACCCCTCCCCCTGCAGAAGCAGAACCATCCCACAAACGTTCCCTGTGATCCAGACAGAAGCCAGAGACACTTGCCAAGACCCCTGCCAGGAAATGAGACTCTCCTGATTGTCACCCTTGTGTCCCACACAGTCACCCTGTCCACCTTGAACTGCCATTGCTCCCCTTCCTATGTCCCCTTGGACAATGCATCTGTGCTACAAATAGACTGGAACAATACCCTGGACTTTCCTCCATCATCACCCCATCCCATTGCAGTTGCCCCTCTTTTTCTTAGCACTTCAATAAACACCCTTGGAAAAAATAGACGTATGGAGTATGTCAAATTTTTTAAATATGTATTATTTTAACCAGGTACAGACATTGCAATTCAACTATACAGTAAATGAGCATATGTTAATGACCTGTATCTAGTTGCAGTGATCACACCAGGAACTATTGTGAGGCACCAACATCTGTAAAATGAATTGCCAAAGGGTACAGTAAGTGGCAGAGAAGTGTGATGTCACAGCATGCCAGGGCCACAGAAATTAAAAATAATTACAATTAAATGTGACACTGTCTTACCTGTGTGTCATTGGAGGTATTGTCTGATGACTGCTGTTCTGTTGTCCTCTTCCTCATTCTCTGCCTCCTCATCCTCACTGTCCATAGGGTCCACTGCTGCCACACAGGCATCTCCAGCCTCCTCCTCCTGCAGAAAAGGCACATGGCGTCTCAGGGCAAAGTTGTGCAACATGCAGCATGCCACTATTATCTGGCAGGCCTTCTTGGGTGAGTAGCACAGGGATCCACCTGTTAGATGGAGGCACCTGAACCTGACCTTCAGGAGGCCAAAGGTCCGTTCTATAATCCTTATGGTTCGCCCATGTGTCTAATTGTAACGGTCTTCAGCCCTTGTCCTGGCATTCCTCACAGGGGTCAGCAGCCAAGATAGGTTTCGGTAACCAGAGTCACCTGCAAATATTGAGGGACAACATTTAGCCACACACTATCCCATATGGCCCACACCATATCCATACACCAACATATACTGAGTGGGAACCCTGGCTCACCTATTAGCCACACCCTGTGCCTCTATAGTTGGTCCATCACATTTGGAATGCTGCTATTCCTCAGGACAAAGGCATCATGCACCGATCTAGAACATTTAGCGTTGATGTGGGAGATGTACTGGATCGCCAAGCACACATCTGTACATTCATAGAGTGGAAACTTTTATGATTTCTGAACACCTGTTCATTTTGACGGGGGGACAAATACAATGGCGGTCGCCGCCCGCCATGCGGTCACTGCCGAATGACCGCACCGCGGTCAAAAGACCGCGGCGGCCATTCTGGCTGGGCCGGCGGGCGACCGCCAAAAGGCCGCCCGCCGGCCCAGCGGGAAAGCCCCTGCAACAATGAAGCCGGCTCCGAATGGAGCTGGCGGAGTTGTAGGGGTGCGACGGGTGCAGTGGCACCCGTCGCGATTTTCACTGTCTGCATAGCAGACAGTGAAAATCTTTGTGGGGCCCTGTTAGGGGGCCCCACGACACCCGTTCCCACCATCCTGTTCCTGGCGGTGTAAACCGCCAGAAACAGGGTGGCGGGAAGGGGGTCGGAATCCCCATGGCGGCGCTGCAAGCAGCGCTGCCATGGAGGATTCCCTGGGCCAGGGGAAAACCGGTGGGAAACCAGCGGTTCCCCTTTTCTGACCGCGGCTTTACCGCCGTGGTCAGAATAGCCCAGGAAGCACCGCCAGCCTGTTGGCGGTGCTTCCGCTGCCCTCCGCCCTGGTGGGTTCAAACCGCCAGGGTCAGAATGAGGGCCAATGTGTGTTCAATCAATCGCCCCAATTATGTTGGGGATATGTCCCATTGCATAGAAGTTGGCCTTCACTGAAGCCAAATCTTCCACCTATGGGAAATACAATG
Source organism: Pleurodeles waltl (assembly GCF_031143425.1). Lineage (NCBI taxonomy): Eukaryota > Metazoa > Chordata > Amphibia > Caudata > Salamandridae > Pleurodeles > Pleurodeles waltl. The sequence continues at coordinate 273,043,238 of NC_090436.1, read as the reverse complement.
TAGCTGCACATGTGTTTAATCAGGGCAGACAACACTCTTGTCAGCACTATTGAGAACATTGGCTGTGACATTCCTGCTGCCAAGCCCACTGTCACTTGGAAAGAACCAGTTGCCAGGAAATGGAGCACAGATAGAACTTGCACAAGAGGGGGAATCCCAGTGGGGTGATGGATAGCAAATATCAGGTCAGGCTCCAATTGGGCACACAGCTTTGTGATTGTGGTCCTGTCAAGTCTATAGGTGAATATTATGTGCCTGTCCTCCATTGTTGCCAAGTCCACCAGGGGTATGTACACGGGGTATGTTTCCATCTCCTATTCATTTGCAGTGGTAGCAATCTATGGGGCAAAAGAGTGAGGATCCAGTCACAACTGAACAATGGGCCTACAACAGAACATTGCATGCTGTTAACTTGTAATGGGTCAATGTTAAACAGTGACACAGCAATTATCCAGGGCTACCCTGAAATGGTGTCCGCCTGTCCTGCATGGGGGGACGGGTGGAAGTGAAATAATTCTGCTGACATTGTGCGTCGTGGCAGGAGGCGGTCGGGAACCGCCGTGCAATTCCTCATTGGGTAACATTGGGAGCTATGGGTTACAGTGGCCAATGGTAATTTACACCGGCGGTGATGGTATGCACTGCCGCGGATGTGTCCGCCATTTTATATCAGATTCTTCACTTGCTACCCGATCTTCGACAGGAGAGAACCTACACTGCATGTGCTGCTGTGACCTGTGTCTGGAACCTATCATGGCCGGTGTGACTGGGGAAAGTGCCCCTTCCTTCTGGTGGATGGGGTCCTACTCTAGTACGGACTGCTGTATGGGCCTCCAGACCAACAGGTGAGTACACTGTGGGCACGATGCATGTTGCATAAATGCATGGAGTGGTGTGTGTTACGGCCTCGTGTAAGGGGGGTGGGTGGATATCCTCTGCGCTGCGTATTGGTTGTGTGCTGGGCCATGTGTGTGCAAATGGTGATGTGAAGGGGTATGGTGGGCCATAAGTGTTAAAGGCGGGAATGCCTGACTAATACTATTTTCCTGTGTGTATTTCCTCTGCAGGTCAGCCCCCATCATAAGAAGGGCATATGGCGTGCCATCACCAAGGACGTGCGGACCCTGGGGGTCTAAGGCAGGTGGAGCACTCACTGTCGGAAACAGTGGAAGGACCTGAGATGCTGGGCACAGAAGTCAGCAGAGGCCCTGCTGGGGATGGCCTCCCAACGAGGAATGGGTGCCCGGCATCACAGCAGCCACAAGGGGGTGAGTACAGTGCCCATCATTACTACTAATGTCTAGTGGGGTGGTATCCGAGTGGTGGATGTGTGTCAGTGGGTGCCCCTAGGCCAGGCCCGACATTACAGCATAGCTCCCCTGGTGGCTAGGGTTCTGATGGGATAGTCCTGCTACATAGTTTTTAGGCATCCACTACTGGTCAGGGCTGCGCGGATCCCAGGTGTGCTGCATTTGCCGGAGTGTGCCCCTCCCCATGCCTTGGTGGCTAGCAATATCACTAGTGGTGCAATGCATAGTGCGTAGGCCTCTTTCCTGTGTTTGACGGTGCTGTTTATGTCAACGGTGGTGTAGGTGCAGCCATTGACCAAGTATATCCTTTGTCTCCCCCACTTCTTGTTGTGTCACCCTGTCCTCATGTACATTAGCATCATCTGGGGGAGGAGCAGAGGCACCTGCGACGGAGGGAGCTGCATCCCACAGGACCCAGGAGGCATAGTCCACCGACAGTGAGGGCACAGTGGGATGTAAGGCAAGGGGAGTACCACAGTGGAGACTGGAGGGGACAGTTCTGACACAGATACCTCCTCTGATGGGAGCTCCCTGGTGGTGGTGGACACCTCTGTGACCACCCCAGCTACAGCCACCACCCCCTGTACCAGCACGCACAACACCATCATCCACTACCATCATCACCACCACACCTAGCAGAACACACACCTCACTGGCAGACACCTCCACAACAACCTTGCACACGTTCCCTGTGTCCTCTCCCACTGTGTCTGTCCCCCCACTCCTAAGGTACACAAACACAAGCACTCAGACAGCCATCCACCTCACAATAGCATCCAGCCCATGCACCTGCATCCAAAATCAGCAGACAGACACCTCCAACAACCACTCCCTCTTCCTCCACTCCCAAACCTTCTCCCTCTTCCCGCCACAGTGTCCCTAAAAAACTGTTCCTATCTACCATTGACCTCTTCCCTACCCCACCCCTGTCCTGCATGTCTGGCCAGGGTGGGAAAACCCAGCCAAACACCTCAGCCACCCAGTCCACGGGCCCAATAGTCACCCCACACACTAGTGGGGGAAAAGGATCCAGGGCACAAGTCCTGAGGGTAAAGGAGCCTGCCCAAGCTGCTGCCAAGAAGGGAAAGGAGCCTGCCCCAGCTGCTGCCAAGAAGGGAAAGGAGCCTGCCCTAGCTGCCAGGAAGATTAAGGAGCTAGCACCAGCAGGCAGGAAGAGAAAGGGGCCTGGGGCAGGAACTGTGAACGAGCCCACACCAGCAAACATGGTTGTGCAGCCATCTGCGGCTGCAGGGGATGGGCAGGAGCCTCCCTCCCAGCAGCACCACCACCACCATTGAGAAGGCGTCCAAGGCTGCAGGGGTTGTGCAGGAGCCTCCCCCCAGCACCACCACCACCAGTGAGCAGCCATCCGAGGCTGCAGGGGAGGGGCAGGAGCCTCCCACACTCACCAGCACTACCACCACCATTGAGCAGCCGTCTGAGGCTGCAGAGGATGGGCAGGAGCATCCCCCGCAGCAGCACCACCACCATTGAGCAGCCCTCACTGCCGGCGGACGGTATGTAATCCTGCCTCCATCGGCTGCTGTGCGACCTGCTCCCTGCAAATCCAGTGGGTATGACACCCACCTGAGAGACTGTGACCTTGCACTCCCCAGGATCAGGAGCACAGGGCACGATGTCCCCTCCAAAACCAGTGGGTAAGACACCCACCTACCCCAGCCTCCACAGGATCAAGAGCACAGGGCATGTTGCCCGCTACAGAACATGTGGGCAAGTCAGCCACTTGCACTCCCGAGGACCAAGCACAGGGCATATTGGCCCCTCCAGAGCCAGTGGTCTTGTTCCAGCTGCCGGCTGAGGTGCCCCCCTGTCTCCTCTCCCCCTGAGGTGCCTGCCTATTTCCAAACTGATGCACCTGCAGTGTTCTCTCCTTGTTGAGGCAGGTGCCATGTGTGGCCTTGGAATTTGGCCTGTGGCCATGTGGACAATGTACATTGTGGACTGGGCTGTGTCCCTTATTATGTACATATGTATACATCTATCATCTTGCCTCACTTATTTTTCTTGATGTGTTGCTCTCATTACATTCACTTTTTCTAAAGTTTTGTCCTTGCATTATACAACCGAGGTACAGGGTAAAATTGTTTTAGTAATGCAGCTGATTGTGTGTATGGTGTTGGGGTGTGTTGTGTGTGTGTGTCACTGTTGTTTTCCTCCCCCCTCCCTTGTGTGCTAGGCGGCTGTACTCACTGTCGTCATCTTCGCCATCACTTGTGTTGGTGGTGGAGCAGCACGTAGAAGACCATGTGGAAGACATCCAGCTCGGGCTCCATTGCGGCGTGGGTATTCCCTGTGTCTCCAATGGTGAGTCCTTTCCCTTCTGTGCTCTGTTTCCGCCAGACTTTTTATGTCGTTGGTACTCCTCCGGAAAAGGTTGCGATTTCCTAGGTCATAATATGGTGGGCGGAATATTGACTTCTGCCTGGCTGTAGACGGCTACCACCGTGGGGACTGTTGTTTCAACCCTGGCGGTCGGTGTGGTACATTGGCTGTCTATCGGAGATAACACCGCAATGGTCATAATGTTGGCAGTATTACCACCACTTTAACACCAACTGCCAGGGTTGCAATGAGGGCCTTAATCCTTAGAAAACAGTGAGAATGCTGTTGTTACGCAAAAGTACCTGGTTTGCGTAAAAAATAAAGCCATACTTTTGAGTGTGCGTTGGAAAAGTCAGCAATGGGTCGGTTCCTTACTCATATGTGAGGCCGTGAGTCGTTTCCTTCTCCGGTCGGCAATGCGTCATTTTTCTCCCTCGCAAGAGAGTGATGTGTTGATTTCCAGATGGGCACCTCGGGTCCAGGGAGGCTTTGTGTCGATCTTTCACGCCCAACGATATTGTGTTGAAATCCGGTCACATGGTGTCAGAAAACTGCACTGCTTGCGGTTTGGGTCATTATCAGCCTCCATAAGCAGGTGCTGCATGTCGTTTCTCCAGCCGTGATGCATCAATCTCCCAGCCGTGATAGAGGTGGAGCATCAATCAATCAATCAGGAATTTGTAAAGCGCACTACTCACCTGTGAGGGTCTCGAGGTGCTGAGGAGGGGAGGGCGAAATGTGGCGGGAGGTGCTGCTACTGCTCGAACAGCCAGGTCTTGAGATGTTTCCTGAAGGTAAGGAGGTCTTTGGTCTGGCCCAGGTGGGTGGGAAGAGTGATCCACATTTTTGTGGTGAGGTGTGAGAATGATATACTGCCGGTTGTAGTTCTGCCGACGTGTGGGACGGTTGCGAGGCCAAGGTTAGCGGAGCAGAGATGTCGGGTCGGGGTGTAAAAGGAGAGCCATCTTGAGGTATTCTGGTCCGGTGTTGTGCAGTGCTTTGTGAGCATGTGTGAGGAGTTTGAATGTGATTCTCTTGTTGACTAGGAGCCAGTGCAGGTGTCTCAGGTGGTCTGTGATGTGGCAGTGGCAGGGGATGTCCAGGATGAGGCATGCAGAGGCATTCTGGATGCGTTTCAGCCTCTTCTGGAGTTTGCCCGTGGTTCCTCCGTAGAGGGCATTGCCGTAGTCCAGTTTGCTTCTTACAAGGGCTTGGGTGACTATTCTTCTGGTTTTGGTGGGTATCCATTTGTAGATCTTTCAGAGCATGAGGAGGGTGTTGAAGCAGGAGTAGGAGATGGCGTTGACTTGCTGGGTCATGGATAATGAGGAGTCCAAGATGAATCCTAGGTTTTGTGTGTGGTCGGTGGGAGTCGGAGTGGCTCCAAGAGTGGCAGGCCACCAGGAGTCATCCCATGTGGAGGGGTTGAAGCCGAAGATGAGGACTTTCATCTTGTTGGAATTGAGTTTAAGGCATCTGCTCTTCATCCCTTCGGCAATGGCCTTCATTCCTTCGTGGATGTTGTCTTGGCGGAGTCCTTGGTGAGGGACAGGATCAGCTGGGTGTCGTCGGCGTATGAGATGATGTTGAGGTTGTGGGATCGGGCGATGTTGGTGAGCGGGTCCATGTAGACGTTGAAGAGGGTCGGGCTGAGGGATGAATCCTGGGGTACACCGCAGATGATTTCGGTGGCCTCCGAGCAGAATGGGGGAGGCGGACTCTCTGGGTGCTGCCGATGAGATAGGAAGTGATCCAGTCCAGGGCTCTATCATGGATTCCTTCTTTGCTGAGGCTTAAGCATAGGATGTGGTGGAAGATGGTGTCGAAAGTGGCTGAGAGGTCCAGGAGGATGAGGGCCACAGTTTGGCCGTTGTCCAATATGGTTCTGATTTCATCAGTGGCGGCGATCAGGTCAGTTTTGGTACTGTGGTCGCAGCGGAATCTGGATTGGGAAGGGCCCAGGGTGCAGTTCTCCTCAAAGAAGCGGGTTAGTTGTCTGTTGACAGCCTTCTCGATGACTTTTGCTGGGAAGGGGAGCAGGGAGATAGGCTGGACGTTCTTGAGGTCCTTCGGGTCTGCCTTGGGTTTTTTGAGGAGGGAGTTGATCTCGGCGGAAAAATATACTGTCAAGTTTGCAATGGAGTCACTTAAGGAATATTCCAATGTGATTGTGCACTGAAAGTGGAAATCTTGTTGTGAATGCACACACAGCCAGAAACATGTATTCACCTACTGTTGCACTGAGTGTGTATGTGATGCTGCATGTTCTGTATGGAAGATGGAATTGTGACTAATCAAGGATGTGTTTGGTCACACACTGATGACAGCCACTTACACATTATGCCTTGCACCAATTTATTGTCACATCAGTGTTCATTGTGGGCTGATATCCATGAAAGTGAGCCCCTCTTTGGCAGTAACTACATTCTGTCTTATCATTGACTGATTGCTAATTGCAGTAATTGATAGTTCAGATGCACATAACGTTCACAAATGCTATTGCCCTTGGCCTGTGCAGATTTTGCTGTGGGTTTACTGAACACAATTTCCTTTTGATAATACGTTGGGTCTTTAGGGGCAGCACATCCACCACGGTCTATTCTTTCCGATCATGAACAGAAATACAACAAGCTGGTTCTGGGAAGTGCTTTTATTCACACATGACTCAAGGACCAAGGGGCAAGTATCAGTCATTGTGACAACAACCCGAAAATTGTTTCTGAGCCATAAGATGTCCAGACAGAGTCCATGGCGGATTCATTCCATGGGACATGTGGAGCAGAGGAGTGTTTCAGTGAGGGAAAGGAGAAACAAATTGCCAACAGGGAAGATAGGCCAATTCATCAGTCCACAAAAAGGTGGTATCAACAGGTGGAACATCAAATTGAGGACAGTACCACTTGGGAAGCACACTGGCACCATCCACAGCACTGGGCACAGGAGAAACTGGCAATTTGGCATAGAGAAATTCTACCAGGCAGTTTTATGTTGGAAAGAGTTGTACACACATCTTCCTCCTATTGCTTCCCTTGAGAGGGATGTTGTTAATGCCGGAGGCGACGGAGGCACACATAAATCAGGGGCTGAAAATGTGGATCCCCTGTCCAAGGCAGCATTTCTCTGTGCCAACAAGTGAGGCTGCACTGCACTGATAGAGGCCTGCTGGTTTGCTATCACAGCACCAATGTTGTGGTGGTGGCCCCCCATTGTGGCAATGTACGTGCCCTGTTTCCACTAGATGGACTCCAGGATGTTGTGGATTGCCCCCAGGTTTTTGGCAACCTCACTGTTGCCACTTTGGCAGGGCAGTTGTGTGTACCTCAGTCTCATGACCCCAGCGATGTCAGCCAGGTACTGTTAGAGGCCAGAGAGCTGAGGGTAGGTGCCTCTTATAGCTGGTAAGGTGTCCTTATTGGGACTGAGGCACCTACGGACTTCCTCTAGGGTGCTCCCTACAGTCACCACCTCTACCTGCACCACATTTAGCAATTCCCGCAGGATTCCTACTTCACAAAATTGAAATTCAACTTGGGGGGTCCAAGGAGTCCAGGGTTGGGGGTTGGCTGGCAGGTTGTGTTTGTTGGGTGCTGGGTGGATCCTCTGGAGCCCCCTCAATGTTGTCTGCCCTTTCCGCAAACAGAGATGGTGTATCTATTGAAAGAGTCCAGAATTTGCCAAATAGTGTCTTGATCAGGGGTTTGCAGTATGTCATACTCAGCAAGATCATCATCCTGGACAGGCAGCTGGTCAGGAGGTGTAGGTAGATCTGCAGTGAGATAGAGAAATGTTATTGGTGTTCTATGTTGGATGTTGACTTGAGTAATTTGTTTGACAATCTAACTTGCTATTATTTGACTTTCAGTCCAACATTGTTGCTTAGGATGTCTGCTACACAGAGGTATTGAGTCCAGGTTGCACTGTAGTTGCCTTTCAAATGGTAGGATGTCTGCTTTGTTCATGCACCCACTATGTGACACATATTGCAAAACAGTTATACATCTTGCTGAGGCAACCCTTCCTTCATATACGATAAGAGGTCAGGTCCACGTCTGCTATGGTGATTTTCATTCTTCATGATGACTAAACTGATTTGTTTTGTTGATTTTTTGTTGTTTACATGTGGAGTGCGACCCCTTACGCAAGGGTTGCTCTCCTGTGGGGGCAAATTGTTTTTTTAGGCCATTACTGCCCCCCTTCGGGGAAGATTGGCCTATTTTTTATTAGACCAATCTGCCCCCAAGGGGATCAGAAACCACTAGACACCAGGGATTTTTTTTTGTGTCAGTTACACGCAAGGGGAGCGACCCCTGAAGAAAGGGTCGCTCCTCTGGGGGGTAAATTTATTTTAGGCCATTTCTGCCCCCCTTGGGGTCAGATCGGCCTATTTTAATTAGGCTGGTCTGCCCCCAAGGGTGGCAGAAAGCACTAGGTACCAGGGATTTGTGTGTGTGTGTGTATGTGTGTGTTTTGTTTAGGGCGGCAGCCTCTCGGGATAGGGTCGCTCCCCATGGGGGCCCACCACTGTTGGTCACTTCTGCCCCCCTTGGGGACAGATAAGCCTATTTGTTAAGGCCCATCTTCCCCCAAGGGGGGGCAGAAAGCCCAGCAGACACCAGGGAAGAATTTCTTTTAAAAAAAAAGGTTCAGGAATGGCCATACCCCCTACCTCAAATAGATGGGAACAAAGTGTTTCTGCCCACCGGTGGGCAGATGGGGCAAATATCACATATCCACTCCCCAGGGGGAGGGGTGCAGAAAGCCTACTAGATGCCAGGGAATTAAAATAAAATAAAAAATAGTGGGCTGGTGGCTACCAACCAGTATGGGCATAGTTATGCCCCCACCTCAACTGAAGGGGGAAACAGTCTTTCAACTCTACCCCCACACACTAAAAATCTTATCCCAAAGGCAAGCAAGAGGGCATTTGATTATTTTGGGTTTGTTTTTTGCATTTGGGCCATGAGAGCTTGTCTAGCTCTCAAAATCATTCCTCTTGGAATGGTGAGGGCTGCACTTTTTGGACTTTGGGACGCTGCCATGTAGAAAAATCTACGAGACCTAGACACTTCTGGGTGAGTCCAGAGTGATGTACTTCATATGCATCTCGTACCATTTTCTTACCCACAATGCCCTGCAAACCTCCAACTTTGCTTGAAATCACAAATTTTCCCATATTTTTGTAATGGAACCTTCCGGAATCTGCAGGAATCCACAAAATTCAATCACCCAGAATTGTCACATCTATACCGATGTAAATTCTGCCCCACTTGACAGCCTAAAAACTGTTTATTTCAAACTGCTCTTTTGGACCCACTTTGGTTCCCCCTCTTCTTTTTACATGTTCTTGGCTCTTCCCTGCCACAGGCACTTGGCCCACCTACACAAGTGCGGTATCAATCTTATCGGGAGACTGAGTTGGTGGGGTGGTAGGAAATTTGTGCTGGCGCAGTGATCCCACACATAAATAGCAGAACAATTTGATTTTTTAAATTAAATTTGAGGTTTGCTGAGGATTCTGGGTAAGAAAACACTAGGGGTCACATGAAAAACACACCTCCCTGGACTCCCTCGGGGGTCTAGTTTTCAGAAATGTCTGGGTTTGGTAGGTTTCCATAGTTGGCTGCTGAGCCCATGACCAAAAACGCAGGTGACCCCCCTGCAAAAATAGGTAGTTTTGTATTTGATAATTTTGATGTGTCCACATAGTGTTTGGGGCATTTCCTGCCACGGACACTAGGCCTACCCACAGGAGAGGTACCATCTCCATATTGGGAAACCTGGGGGAATGCTAGTTAGAAGGAAATGTGTGGCTCCCCTCAGATTCCAAAAGTTTGCAGCACCGAAATGTGAGGAAAAAGTGTTTCTTTTGCCAAATTTTGAGGTTTGCTAAGGATTCTGGGTAACAGAACCTGGAGAGAGTGCCACAAGTAACCCCATCCTGGGTTTCCCTAGGTGTCTAATTTTCAGAAATGTCCAGGTTTGCTAGGTTTTCCTAGGTGCCGGATGACCAAGAGGCCAAAATCCACAGCCAGGTACTTTGCAAGAAAACAGGGCAGTTTTCTTTGGGAAAATGTGATGTGTCGACGTTGTGTTTTGGGGCATTTCCTGTCGCGGGCTCTAGGCCTATCCACACAAGTGAGGTACCATTTTTATTGGGAGACTAGGGGAAATGCTGGGTGGAAGGAAATTTGTGGTTCCTCTCAGATTCCAGAGCTTTCTATCACCGAAATGTGAGGTAAAAGGGCTTTTGTTGCCAAATTTTGAGGGTTGCAAAGGATCCTGGATAACAGAAGCTGTTGAGAGCCCCAGAAGTCACCCCATCCTGGATTCCCCTAGATGTCTAGTTTTAAAAAATGCACAGGTGTGGTAGGTTTCCCTAGGTGCCGGCTGAGCTAGAGGCCAAAATCCACAGCTAAGCACTTTCCAAAAAAAAGTCAGATTTCAATGTAAAAATGAGATGTGTCCATGTTGCGTTTCCTGTTGCGGGCATTAGGCCTACCCACGCAAGTGAGATACCATTTTTATCGGGAGACTTAGGAGAACACAGAATAGAAGAACAAGTGTTATTGCCCCTTGTCTTTCTCTGCATTTTTTCCTTCCAAATGTAAGACAGTGTGCAAAAAAGACATCTGTTTGAGAAATGCTCTGTAATTCACATGCTAATATGAGAACCCCAGAATTCGGATATGTGCAAATAACCACTGCTTCTCAACACCTTATCTTGTGCCTATTTTGGAAATATAAAGGTTTCCTTGATACCTATTTTTCACTCTTTATATTTCACCAAATGAATTGCTGTACACCCGATATGCAATGAAAACCCATTGCAAGGTGGAGCTCCTTTATTGGCTCTGGGTTCCTAGGGTTCTTTATGAACCTACAAGCCGCATATATCCCCGCAACCAGAAGAGTCCAGCAAACATAACAGTATATTGCTTTCAAATATCTGCATAGATGGAAAAAGTTATAGAAGAAAACGTGGACAGAAATGGCTCTTTTTTATTCACCTCAATTTTAATTTGTTTTTTATTTTAGCTGTTAGTTTCCATATGAAAACCTCTAAGGATCTACACAAATGGCCCCTGGCTGAATGCAGATTTTTTTCTACTTTTCAAAAATGTTTAGCTGTCCAGGGTCCAGCATTGATTTTATATCCATTTCCGTCACTAACTGGAAGAACCCTGAAAGCACAAAAAATAGTAAAAATGGGGTATGTCCCAGTAAAATGCCAAAATTGTGTTGAAAAATGGGGTTTTCTGATTAAAGTCTGCCTGTTCCGGAAAGCTGGGAAGATGGTGAATTTAGCACCCCAAACCGTTCGCTGATACCATTTTCAGGGGAAAAAGCACATGCTTTCTTCTGCAGTTCTTTCTTCCAATTGTTTTTAAAAAAGCAAAATTTTAGCTGTATTTTGGCTAATTTCTTGGTCTCCTTCAGGGCAACCGAAAAACTCTGGGTACCTCTAGAATCAATAGGATGTTGGATAAAAAAGGACGCAAATTTGGCATAGGTAGCTTATGTGGAAAAAACGTTATGAGGGCCTAAGCGCAAACTGCCGGAAATAGCCAAAAAAAAAGGCTCGCCACCTGAGGGGCGAAAAGGCCTCGTAGCGAAGGGGTTCAGATCATTGCAGTTTCTAAGGATTCATAGTGGGCCAGGACAACTCCAGAGATAAGAGCAACAATGACACAGAACCTAGGTAGAGTAAGTTTACTTGCCACTAACATTGCCATGCTCCATTGTTTTAAGGGTCAATCTCAAAGCCTCTGCTTTTTTCCAGAAGATTCAAAACAGTGAAAGCAGATTATAGTGAAGGTCGAGTGGTGGGGGTAAAGGAACAGTGCTGCATTGTTGGAAAGAAAATTGCAGATTTTAGTTACTCAGCTTATTTGGTCCTGTGCGTTTTTAGAGTGTTGTTGCACGGCGACTGTTCTTTAAGACAGCCGATATATCCTGTCCCTATTATATCTTTAACATCGGGGACCGGTTAATAAAAGAGTTTTGAATAGTGACATTTATTGTTATTGGTGGTAAGTTAAGGCGATGGGTGCTCCAAACACCACACTGTGCTATGAAAATGGGACTTCAGAGGTGACGTTAATGGAAAAGACCATTTGTGCATAGTTGTGCGACATTTTTTTTGTGGTCATAATGTGTTGTGGAGTTTTTTATGCTGCTGTGTATATATGCTCCATCATTCCAGGTTGATTTTATTGTGTTGTACTGCAGTCGTCTTCTAGTTTGACTGTTTTGTTGTAATGTATTCTTTTTTATGTTTTGTGTTGCTAATTTGCTTTGTGTGTGCAATTGTGTTATGTTATGTTGTTTGCTATAAGTATTGCGACACATTGATGTAGCTGAACCAGCTGATGTCTACATTTGCATAACCATGCACATATAACAATTTTGCATTGTAGTATGATAAACGTCTCCCTTTCCACTGTGGGGGGTACACAAAGTCCTAGAATAACAAACATTCTTAAACTGCAGTCTCATGAATATTACTAGAGCAGGAATCGGATTGTGAGTTTGCGAAAAATATAAGATGGGATGGAGACATGCATGGGGCTGGAGACTTCCTTCTCTGTCTACACATCTGCAACGTACTGCATTGCTGCGCCTGTCCCACACATGGACATTGGCAGCAATGCAACAAGTAGAGGCACATTTTGAATGGAACATCAGTGAGTGCACCTCTGTATATCCCAATGTCTTCATTATACGCAAGCAAAATGCAAACAGATAAATATATTTTGATAGCTCACACTGCGAATAGTTAGTTACCGGTTGACTTTGACAGGCAGCCATTCGAATCTCTGTGACTGCAAACGAGTCAAAAAAAAAAAATCCATTGTTTTGCGGATCACAAGGGGCAGGGACAGCCCTTGGACACAACTTTCCACTTATGACCCCCAAGCCTTTGCGAAGCTTGTATTCTAATTGATAATGCAGTGCTATTATGAACCTTAAGGCACTTTTGCGCCATGTAAATTGTGGCTTGACTTTCACAAAGTCACTTGCACGTTACTTGTGAGCGGAAAGTCTTATCTGAATGAAGCTATTATTGTGTGTGACAGCCTAGGCCCTTTTTAGGGTCGAGCCTGCGTCGCACGCGCTCGCGCACGCGTATCCCTAGCGAGACGCTTTAGGTATTAGAAAAGGGCTCGGAGCCTGTCAATGTCACGTCAGTGTTTTTCATTGGTTCGTGGGCTTGCCTATTAAAATCTGCTTGCTTTCATTAGTCGAAGGCATGCATACGTCATGCCTTTTCCGGTGGCTAACCCTCCTCGAGCGCATCGACTAAGTACAGAAAACATGCGAGGCTCGCTGTTTTCTGTCCGGCTCATGGACTACTTTTTCTCTATTTTCCTAGCGCGATTTCGCTTGCCACAAGTTGAGCACTTTACACAGTTAATTGCACTTTTTCGGGTTACGTACATAAATGCACTTTTGCCGATAGGTGAAAAGTCAGGTTAGGAGTTTACAACGCTATCAGCTCTAACACGAGCAAACGCGAGACAGGTTGCATTGCAAATGCTTTTTTACATTTAGGGCCTTATTTACGAGGCCCTAGCGGCACACTGCGCCACCGGAGTGCCATGCTTTTGATGCTCCGGTGGCGCTGTGTGCCAGCCCATATTTAAAAGGCAAAGCAAAGTCACCTTGCTTGGCTTTTCATGGCCTTGTAAATACAGACCTCTCACACATAACATTGCGTGAAAGGGGCATTCCATGGGTGTTGGTTGGGGTGTTCCCAAGCAACACCCATGGAACCCAAAGGAATCTGACGCATTTCCAGATTTACAAATCTGGGAATGCGTCAGATTCCTACGCGACCTCAGGGGAGGGGTGAGAGTGGTGCAACAGGGAGAAATATCATTATTTCTCCCCATTTTTATCCAATTGCTTTTTCTACTACTCTAGTGTGCAATTCCTGCTTGATATGTAGTCAAGTGCCAGTGGAAAAACAAGACAACTGACTGTGGACAGTGTGGTACTTGCAGGAAGAAGGCTTCCCAGACCCAGGGAGTCTGTCAGCTACCCAGGATCCAGCCACACCCCTCAAGGGCTGAGCAGGACCCACTGCTGCATTCCTCAAACACTGCCCATATTTCGATCGTGTAGAGGATTTTTATATTATAGTTGGGTGATGTTGGTTCACTCTGCAGGCACTGAAATTCCATGAGTGCTGTCACTGAAGACCAAGGGGCATTTTTAAGAAAAGTGCCGCTGCACACAGTGCAGCGCCACTTTTCTTGCACCCTTTAGTGCCCCCCTACCACCACCATCTCTGCACCGTATTTAAATTATCTGCACCAAGGCGCAAGTAGGGGGCAATAGAGTAATTTTTTTTAGGCTATTGATGTACTCTGCGGGAGTAGAGGCAAAACGTTGGCGCTACTCCTGCAGAGTAAATAGGGACCCATTGTATTCAATTGCATGCCCCCTTTTAATGCCTGCTCTAAGCAGGCATTAAAAGTTCACAAAAAAATGACGCAAGGAGATCTGTTAGATTTCTTTGCACCATTTTTTCACCCTCCCCCAACTGGGGAACGCCCCCTTTACGTACATTATGCCTGGTGCAGGCATAATGTAGCGCAAAAGCTTGCAAAGTGGTGCTGCATTTTTGGCCTTCTAACACCACATTAGCGTAAATAAATGACACTTATGTGGCATTAGAATGGTGCTAGGGAGTCTTAAATCCCAATGGAAAGCCTACAACCTATCATCAAAACTTAGAGTTTTTAGATTTTGTGTTTTTATATTTAGTTGTTTGTCGTCAAAGACATATTGTGAACACTACAATACATAGAGTCAATAGACTCAGCTCCTAGCTCATGGTTGGATGGGTTTCCTGGCTATCTCACTTTCTTACTTGTGTTTCAATAATTTTCCTCCCTATTCTCTTGCATGTTCTTTTTTTTATTTTTCCTTTTAGCATTCGATTTGTGTGAATAGCTACCCTCGCTTCCTCCTTATAAGTCTTTTCCTGCTGCTTATTATCTCCTCCCGCTGTCTTGTCTGTTGTTGTCTCACAGCTCCCTTTACTGCCCACTTCTTTGTTTTTTTCTTACGATTTTTTCGACAGTGCTTTGGTGCCATCCCAGCAGCCACATAATGCTACTGGGCAATTTGTTTCCGCAGCTTGTCCATTGCACCCTCAGCCCTCCCATTCCTAGCACCCACTACATATTTGTTTACTTTTTAAAACCATTTTCTGAGGTCCACCTGTTGCATGCATGTACAAGACACACATTTTCCTTAGTATGAGATTCATCCCACTCAAATTTTATTTTTCTAATTTGCTGTTCTAAAATGACCACTAACCATCTTGAAACTATAGACTAATTTAAAAAAGAAAATTCCAAACTGGCCGCCGGTGCATTGGTACGCATAAGCACTCATGGTCACACATGGGTTTCCATCCAAATTGGAATGCTTTTTCTTTATAATCAAAACCATCCCAAGATGGCTGTCCATTCATGTACCCGGATTGGCAGCTGGAATTGATTTAAGGCAATTCAGACAAGCATCGGCCAAGCTAATAATTCAATTCTGTATTATGAAAGATGAGACAACTGACGGTCTCCCTATAAGTATAATAATTGGCTGGAGAGCCAAGAACACCTCAAACGCTACTAGTTTTATTTTTGACTTATTGATTTTCTCTGATTGTTGAGACCCGTCTTTCCATTTATTTGACCTTACTTGTTATTTTCATTCGAGGTACCACTCCCGATGTATCTTACTGTTTAGTTCTTTGTTTTCTCTGTTGCTTGATGTAACCCTGGTGATGCTATTTGTGTTCGATGCTGTTTTGTGATAATTTTCAACTCTAATCAATAATAAAAAGATTAAAAACAAATTATTAGGAGAGACAGGAATCTGGACATTTTCTGCAAAGTCATCCTACAAACGCATAAGTATGTGAACATTCACAGAACGCTTGATGGCAGTTTTCCAACCTGGGAGTGTACACAAATTACTCCTGTCCTAGATGACTTAAGTTGTATGTGAGTATACATAGAGTGGTTTCTCCAAACGAAACAAAAAATCGCCGAAGAGAGCAAAATACACTTTTAAAGCCCATATTTATACTTTTTTAGCGTCGCATTTGCGTCATTTTTTGACGCAAAAACAGCGCAAACTTACTAAATGCAATTATGGCCCATATTTATACTTTTTGCCGCACAACTGCGCCAACGCAGCTGTGCGTCAAAAATTTTACCGCCGGCTAACGCCATTCCAACGCGCCATGTGGGCACCTTATTTATGGAATGACATTAGCCGGCGCTGCAGACTGGTGTGCGTTAAAAAAAATAACTCAAACCAGGCAGCGCCGGCGTATGGGATAATGGGGGTTGTGCGTCAAAAAATGGTGCAAGTCAGGTCTGAGGCAAAATTCAGGCCTCAAACAGGATTTGCGCCATTTTTTTTTACGCCCAACCTCCATTGACATGACTCCTGTCTTAGCAAAGACAGGAGTCATGCCCCCTTGCCCAATGGCCATGCCCAGGGGACTTATGTCCCCTGGGCATGGTCATTGGGCATAGTAGCATGTAGGGGGCCCAAATCAGGCCCCCCTATGCCACAAAAAAAAAAGGGAAAAAATACTTACCCGAACTTACCTTTACTTCCCTGGGATGGGTCCCTCCATCCTTGGGTGTCCTCCTGGGGTGGGCAAGGGTGGCAGGGGGTGTCCCTGGGGGCAGAGGCGGGCACCTATGGGCTCCTTCCGAGCCCACAGGTCCCTTAACGCCTGCCCTGACCCAGGCGCTAAAAAACGGTGCCCATCAGGCTGTGCGCCATTTTTTAAGACCCACCCCCTCCTGTGCATCAAAATGACGCCAGAGTATAAATAAGGGGCACAGGCCTTAAAGTCATTTTTTGGAAGAGAACGCCTACCTTGCATACAATTAACACAAGGTTGGTCCCCCCTTCCAAAAAATGACGCACATGGTGGAATTTTGACGCCCGCGGGGTCGGACGTCAAAGTATAAATATGAGGCAGGGTTTGCGCCGATTGTACGTGACAATTTTTGACGCACATTCGGCGCAAACAGAGTATAAATATGCCCCTGTATTTTTTGTTTGCGCCGATTTTGCGTAAAAAAAAAATGACGCAAGCGCGGCGCTAAAAAGTATAAATATGGGCCTTAATGGCCCTAATGCTCAATTTCACATAACTTATGCATGCAGAATGTTCACATCGGTTCAAATCAGCATGCATACATTTTGAACATCTGAGTACTCAGATAATATACTACCATTGTAATAATCGTGGAATTTATTTTAAAAAGCATGAATGTACCTCAAATCTTTTTATTAATGACTTAGTCCCAGTTGTTTAACGGACTATTCTTTGGATGTTCCCCAATTTAGGGACCTGAATAGCGAAAAGTAGAGAACTGCTCTTGATACCACTCATGCTGTACTTATCCATTATTTAGTTAACAAACAATCTTATAAAAATGGCAAACAATAGCAGAAATTTTAAAGCACATACTCTAATAAATATCTAGTGTTTTATTATTCCGAGATTTAGGGATTTGTTTTAGCAGGCAGGCATAGAAGCTAGCTTACAATTAGAAAACTAAACACTTTGCTGTCCCTTTTTCTGGCTGCAGGGCACATTGCAGTTACTGTCTGTGCAATTTCCTTCTAATAATGTACAAACAAAACATGATGAATTAAACATGCTATTGCATGTAATTTTTGGCAGGCATCAAAGATGAGGTAATTGAAGACAGTTATTATTTCCAGCTGCTCAATTCTAGCAGATAGTGACTTCTGAAAAATGTTGGAATAAATAGACGTAGGTGAACAATTATAGCTTCTAAATACAATATATTTTTCTGATGACTTTAGAGAGGTTGCTGTCATTAGCAAGCATGTCACACTTGAAAGGGATGGGTGAATATGCTAAAAACAATTGCCGAACATCATCTCTTTATACAAAGGCGTGTTTGCATATTTACAAGCCCTACACAAAAACTCGACATCCTCCCTGACACTTGGAGAGAATTTTACTTCCTCGAGCATTTGAAAACAATTCTCCGCTGCAACATCAAAGGCATAGATTTATAATCGACATTGAGAATGTGTAATTATTCTGCTTTGCTGGCGGCATTTATGGCCATAATCACTAAAATAATGGCATAACACCAGCAAGCATCAGATATTGTTGCTTCACGATTGCTTGGTTAATTACGTAAACACATTAGTTGCACCTATAGAGAATGCTCAATTTAATACACATATATAGTCATGTGGTATACATATGCAGTCATATCATACACCTTTTTTGGCTAATCCTGTGCGTGCACATCGTGCTAGATGGAAACAGAGTGCATGCAAATGGTTAGAA
Source organism: Pleurodeles waltl (assembly GCF_031143425.1). Lineage (NCBI taxonomy): Eukaryota > Metazoa > Chordata > Amphibia > Caudata > Salamandridae > Pleurodeles > Pleurodeles waltl. The sequence continues at coordinate 273,025,217 of NC_090436.1, read as the reverse complement.
GAATTGTGTTTACTATTTCAATTCAAATTAAAAAAAAAAAGATATTGTCCAGGAATGGCACAAAAGACTTCGCGTTTTGTGACAAAAGAAGACTCTATTTATGTGGATGAAACCCAGATTATGTTGGACAGCAGGGGGGTGCATGGGTGGTCCACTTTGGGACCGCCTCTGGTGCTGGACTACGAAAGTTTGAGATGAACTCCGATTTCCTTAAATGGAACCCCTCAAAGATGAAATTATGGGTTAGCCTTGACACAATCAATTGCTGGTGCAACTCTTTGTGATGAGTGTCTTTGGACACTGTGCGATTCAAGCAGATGGAATGAGAAACCTTGGAGTCATGGCTGATCCTCCTCTCACCCTAGCCAAAAAAGTAGTGCTCAATCTAAAAGGTGCTCTTTCCATTTTAATTCGCATTTTCCTGGTGCCCAGGTTCTTGCAGAGGGTACATTCCACTTAGCCCAAATCCTGCGGTACTGAGGACAGAAAAACAATATGTGTTCCAGCGATTCATTACGCCTTAAGCATGCTGGGCACCAGTCGACCCTCTCGCTCCCATCGTGCCATTTGGAACTAAAGGCTTTGACTGGAAGGATGCCATATCTGAACTTAAATGGTTGCCTCATAATGCATACAAGGATTGGAATCAATAAAAAATATCGTGAGCCTTCCTTTGCTCTGAGTCACAGTTTCCAGAGCTATAGCCTCCCGGTACATTTTTTTATCTTTTCTCAAGGAAGCATACACAACAGCTCAGGAGAGGACCAATAAATGTAGAGACCCAACTTGTGCAAAAGTGATTCTATAGTATGAAACCATTGGATCTTCTCTACACCCTTTAGGGCCATAAGATTTCATTCACCTTCTCAATAATATTCCAGTTCAGCAGTAGTCCACAACATGTACCAGAAAATTAAAAATTTGCATTTGAATTTGTGTGACATTTTTCGCTGTGCAAGATCTAAATATAAGGGTGTGAGAGGAGTGTTTGTAGGAAGAGATAATAAGCCCCTAGGAAACCTGTGTTTCACAATATCGAGGTAATTTGAGTTAGTAGTGCCCCAAAGTTCAGCATCATACGAAAAAGACTCCCTGGCTTTGATCTTGTAGATCTTAAGGGCAGGGGCAACCCATCTGGAGATGGTCTTACAATGGACCTTTACTATGCTTGCAGTCTGCTGGGTAAGTTGCAAATGACCATTTTCTATTAGGGAGGTCCAGTTCAGATTTGGCTGCAATTCTAATACCTAAATAGTCAAAAGCAGACACCTGATGGATGCTTGTATTACCCACTAATATCTGCCGGCTACAATGGTTTGCCCGTTTTCTTTAGAAAATAACATGCATTTGGTCTTGGCACTATTAAGTTCTAAGCCCTGCTCAATACAAAAGGATGAAAAAAGGTCTAACAGCAATTGCAGCCCCTGCAATTAGCCCCTGAAATTAGAAATCAATAGGGTATCCTTGGCAGACAGGCTGTCCGGAACCCTCCTCTCCTCCAGTTTAGGTACATCATACCCATCTTTACTATGGTGGTCGATCACCCCATTGATGTAAGGAGAGAACAGGTTGGGGGCTAAGACACAACCTTGTTCGACTCCATGATCTACCCTAAAAGGTTTGCTCACCTACCAAACCGCTCTCTATCTGACCTGAGTCATATTTCCCACATGAGGACTCACCAAGATAGTCAAGAGAGGAGGGGATACCCATATTTTCCAGTACTCTTCACAATGTTCATCTTTGGACCAGATCAAATGTTGTGCCCAAGTCAATGAAGGCAACATATAACTTTCTCACATTGAATGGCACCTCCTGCTAATAGAGACAGGCAAACTGGAAAACTTGATCTAGTGTACTGGTATTGGTTCTAAAGCCTGCCTGCAGGTCACATAGAATACACTCTTCAATGATCCAGTCCTGCAGATGTGTCAGCATTTGTTCACAAAAAATGTTTTGAATAGAGTCGATTAGACTACTGGAAAGATAATTTCCTGGATTGGCCCGGGCACCCTTCTTATAAATTGGCAAGATCTCTGGTAGCTTCCATGAGGAGGGGATCTCTAGGCCTGACAAAATAGCATTGTACAGGATGTTAATATATGGGCCCCACACCTCTGGTTTCGCTGTATACAGATTGTTTGGGATCCTGTCTGGTCCTGAGGCACAAGCTGAAATACAAGAGTTAATAGCAGCCAAGGTCTCATTAAGTGAGAAAGCAGCCATCATTCTTGCTGAAGTAGGACATGCAATCATGTGGTTGTACACAGAAATCTTTCACAGTTCAGAGACCATTTAGGCAGACTGTTGAAGTACACCAAAAGGTATGGCTGTCTTCAGTGGTCAAGGCATCATGGAGCGTAGACAATAGGGAATATTCCCGCTCCTTTTTAGCCATAAACAAAGCCTGCCTATACTGGGCCCTCAAATTTATTATTTCTCATGTGAGTTATCAGATAGAGTTAGGGTTAGTGCATGATGGTCACAATTTGATCTGTTTACCACTTCCATATCTAACACAGAAGACCCTAGCTTCACAGCAACCAAGAAGTAGTTGGTCCTACACTGGTGCCCAGCTTTATTGTATGTCATTCTTCCCAGATGATCGTATGATATCCTACCGTTTGCAGCTCTGACATCAAAATTAAGAGTTAGAGGCAATTATTGTGCTGCTTTAGGGGACCAGCTCACACATCAAGCTGGGGAATACACCACTGGCTGTCCGGGACTGCAATCAGTTCAGAAGGATTATCAGTTAAGAGTTCAAATGAGGTGTTAAAATCACCTGCCACCAAAAAGAAACCTTTCCGTATATGTTCAAAAAGTGCTAACTCAAGTGTATTTAAAACCATGGACTCTTCTGATCTGGTTCCCACTTTATTATAAACTTTCAAGATTTTTAAAACCAAACCTGAAGGCAATAAAAGCCCAACTGCCAGTGCATCAGGCAAAATGGTACAGATTTCCCTGATTTTACATAGTTGGGAGATTTTAACCCAGATCCCTACCCCCCAGAAGGTCTGCCCCTTCCATTCTGGACTGCATTTACAATGAAGGAAGTGAACCCACTTCTGTGGAAAGAGGACAAAGACTTGGGCCCACATTATAACATTGGCGGTAAGTGCCGCCTACCGCCGCGGCGACGGCCGCCAAAAGGCCATCGCCGTGGCTAACATCCGTCCACCATAATATGACCACAGCACGATTTCGGCCACAAGAATGGTGGAAATCCAGCTGGGGCCATTCTGGCAGATGGTGTTAAGGTGGTGCTACTACCACCAGCAGCGCCACACCAGTAGACCGCCGCCAGCCATATTATGAAAATAATATGGCCTGGCACTGTTCTGCTGGCTGGTGCTGCTGGCAGTAGCAGCGCCCTGTCCCGTCCCCTGGCGGAAGACTCCCTGGATACAGGTAAGTGGGGTTTCCAACAGGGGAGGGAGGTGGGGGGTGTTATGTGTGTGTGTTGGGGTGTGTGCATGAATGTGTGAGTGTGTGCGTGAATGCGAATGAGTGTGAAGTGCTGTTTGCGTGTGTGTGTGCATGTGTGCATGTGTGAGAATGCGTGAATGAATGGAAATGTGAATGCATGCCTGCGTGTCAGTTTGAATGTGTGCACGGACCTGTGCGTGAATGAATGGATGCATGCGTGTATGAATGCGTGTATGCCTGTGTGAGTGAGTGTGTGAACGTGTGGTGTGTGCCTGCGAGTGTGCATGTATAGGGGGGTGGATTGGAAGCGAGGGAGCGTGGCTGGAGAGGAGGTGGGGGTTGTCTGGGGAGTGTTGGGGGTGTGGGCCTCCTACCAGTGACAAGGAAGGAACTCCGTGTCACTGATAGGGCCTACCGCCATGGTTTTTGTGGTTTTACGAATGCCATGAAAACCATGGCGGTAGGCAGGGTCATTTTGCCCGGGTTGGAGATTGTTATCTAGGGCCTACCTTAAAGGTGACACATGTAATAAAGAGGAAGTTTAAGCCTTGGCAAGGGGTTATATTGCCAAATCGAATTGCCAGTTCAAAACCATTCAGACTAGAATGGCAGACCTGGAGCTACATAAGTGGCTGGCACAAAAAGGCTGCAGGCCGACTATTAGTTTTTAATATACTGGCCCTGGAAATATGGTATATAACAGTAATTTAAATATGCCGGTATGTGTTAATTTTACCATGTTTAATTGAGAGAGCACAGACACTAGCAGTAGTTAGCAGTGGTAAAGTGCAGAGTCATAGAGACAACAAAAACAAACTTCAGCAAAAATAAGAGTATAAAGGCAAAAGGTTTGGGGAACGACACCCTAAGGCTGACAGGAGTAACACAAGGTTTGTATTGGATGCATGCTGATGTCGAGAAGACAAGGTTGTTGGTCTGTGTGTGTTTATTAGGTGATGTGTTGTACTACGCTGAATGTGTCAGTGAGTTTCAAAAGGTGTCCCTTGTTTTGTCATACTTGGATTGTCTGGAAAGGTGAGTCACTCAGAAAAAGGCAATATTGTAATTTTTGGTAGTTGAAATGGTAAGAAGGTCTGAGAAGTTGTCAATAAACTCCTTGTTTATTTCTGGAAGAACTATACGTTAGATGAAAGGACATGGATTGAGATGTGGAGAATGGAAAGTGGCATTTGAGTGGCTCACTGAAGTAAAGTGTTGCTTGTTTGCCTACTGTGCAGGACAAGGATAACTTATGGATGACTATTTTCTTCCAACTGTGGGTGACTAGTTTCTTATGTCTGGTTTGCATACTGGATGCAGTAATTTTCACAAAAAAGAATCTAGGATGCGTAAGGATATGGGGATCAACCATGTTTTTGTGATAAAGTGTATGTCAGGTTAGTGATTGGTAATGAGGCTCGCCATGTCTGGAGCATGGATGTCAACATGCAGTACACTCCAACAGTAGTAAAGTAAGCCTCCGTACTTCTGTGAACCCACAGTGAAGCTTACATTAATAACATGTAAGTTGGAAGTAGACCTGGGAAAAGGGGAATTTGACAAGAGAGAGAAAAACAGAGAAACTGGGGGTATATTTACGAACCCCTTGTGCTGCCATTGCATCACTTTTTGTGAAGCAAAGCAGTGAAAATGTTCAAATCATATCTATGACACTACGCAAAGCCACTTTGCATGGCTTTGAAAGGCCTCATAGATATTGAGTAAGGCAAGACAGGGCAAATTGCTGCTTTTCCTTACTCTAAGCAAGGGAGTCGTTCCATGGACATTGAGGTGAGTGTTTCCACGCAACACCCATGGATTTTGACACATCACCAGGTTTACGAGAACTTGTAAACCTGGTGATGCGCCAAAAACTCATGCGTCCACACGGGAGGCGCAATGTGCAGAAATATATTTGTTTCTCCTTGTTTTTCCTCCTTCTATATGTAATGCAGCATACATAGAAAGTGGAAAAAGCCTCCAAGGATTGTATTTGTGCAGGATTGCACATAAACAACCCAACCTACAACACAGATACCCTTGCTCCTTGGTGCATGGGTGCCTGCATTGGCCCTAGGCTTCCGAAATGGTGCCAGCACAGGGGGAAAGGACACGAATGAGCCATATGCCATAGATAGAGAGCATACCTGCCCTTTCCCTTTGACAGCACAGAAAGGTGACTTGCTGAGCTGCCCTGCACCAAAAGCCCAAAAATATGGCCCTGGAAATAGTCACACTGCCCGGTTGCACAGCTAGGCTTGAACTGGACTGCTGGAGCATTGACATCTAAAGGCAAAAGAAAACTGTTAATATGACTGTGACATTGACATTGGAAACATAGAGCCTTATTTAGAGTTTTGGTGGACAGGTTGCTCTGTCAAAATATGGCAGCAATTCCATCTGTAGGTAGATAGATAAATGGATAGATGGATAGATAGATAGATAGATAGATAGATAGATAGATAGATAGATAGATAGATAGATAGATAGATAGATAGATAGATAGATCTTTGCATAGATGAGTATGGTTTAGAATTTGACTTTTCTTTAGAGGCCTCATTAAATGGTCCTGGTTCCTTGGGCTGGCCGCCAGGACTAAAACAAGCCTAAGATGGAGAAACTCAGCCCCCATCCCCTGGGTGGACTACGACCTGGGGGTTTCATCTTCATTGATTAAATGGAGAGGATGTGTGCATGAAGTTGCCTCCCCAGGAAATCCTTCTGTCCCAAGGACCTCATCTCCTGGGGCCCGGCATGAGTACTAATGACCTGGGGAACCCATCCTCAAGGACACAGAAGAAAAGCTGCCTGTAGGCTAACATGTGGTTACTAATATTATTGTGACACTGTGACAAGGCCAGTAGGTATGCCTTATATATTGATGATGGGACCCTTTGACAAAGCCAGTAGGCTTGCCTTACATATGTTGATGTGGTGACCTCATGACAAAGCGAGGAGACCTGCCTTGTATATAGTGATATCTTTTTATAATGTGATGTTACATGTAGTATAGCTGGGGATGGTATTGTGATTGCCACTAACGGTGTAAGATGATATGAGGATGTTACCAAATGTACTTGAACGTATATATTCGTATATTAAATTATTATCTAGTAGTATGTTTTTAAAAAGTACTTTTCCTTTTTAAAATAAAAAACACTGATTGGCCAATAATGTATTGAGTGTAATTGTTGTGTACTAGCAAATTGAGATTACTAGCTCACACCATCTCCCCTAAGTAGGCCTTGGACTGCTTTGCTTTGCCACGCTCAGAAAGTGAATTGTCACTACAGTGTACTTGGTTTCCAGCAAAAAGATTATTACAGTGTTACTACTTGCTGAGTACTCACAACCTTCAAATCTAATAATCCAATTTCTTACAGGGGCTAACTAGTGATCATTGGAAATGACTCAAATGCCCACAAATGTGTGTGAATGTTTACTTACCTATCCAATAGATTTGTTCATGACATTTATGAACGTAATGTTTAGCCAAAATAAATCCCAAGCACTAACATTTCGGTGGTTTGAGGGCAAAGGTTTTCTTCACAGGTTTTGCTGCCAAAACACTGTCAAACGATAGCTATGACTATCTAGCTAAATTTTTGCTTGTTGTGGATATTCATGCATATATTTCAGCACATGTCTGAATTGCATAAAGACCTTAAGAGGCATATTTAAGATCTCATAGCCCCATTCCAATGCCACATTAGGGTCATATTTTGATGCTAATGTGGCGTTAGAAGGCCAAAAACGCTGCGCCATATTTACAAAGTGGTGCAATGCATGCATTGAACCCTTTGCGCTACATTATGCCTGCGGCAGGCATAATGTATGCAAAGGGGGCATTCCCCCGTTACAATCATTCATGGCATTGTGCTCTTTGTATGTGTGCTGCAAAATACAGCACACAGAAAAAGCAGAAACGAGGAGCAATAACGGTACTTCTCCTTGTTGCGCCATGGTAACGCCACCCCAGGGGTGCCGCTAGTTTTTACCACTGCCTCAGATTTAAAAATCCTTGTAAATCTGGGGCAGCGCCAAAAGCAAAGGATGTTGCAGTGGAACACCCACAGCAACACCCCTGCATGCACCTCTGCTGCAGAAAACTGCATGGACGGGGCCTATATTTACAAGGCAACATTAAGCCACAAAAAGTGGCTTAGTGCCACCTTGTCAATATGGCGCAGTGCACAGCACCACCACAGCGTCACAAAAGGGGAAGCTCCGGTGGCACTAGGGGCTTGTAAATATGCTCCCTGGAGTCTTGCCTCATTGGAATTTGAAAGGGGGAGGCAAGCAAACCACGTGATATCATTTAAAGTACCTAAATATGTGTGAATGATATTGTATTTTTCTGTGAAAATAGTTCTCTGTGGACTCATCTCATAAATATCATTTGATTTTAAATTAAATGTAATATAAAAGACGAAATTTGTTCCAAAGACTCGAATTAAGTACTTTCTAGCTCTTAATTGAGTTCATTGATCTTTTACAATAAGTAGTACTTGAGTTTTGAGCTAACGGCATAATTTATAACTGCAAAGCTGCAGCAACAGCGAAGGCCTCCCGCTGAGATATTAAATTGTGCTCTTTGTTTCAGTTTTGTTTACGGTATTATATAAACTTGCACAAGAGCTATGAAAAATGAACTACACTTGAAGGGATCACTGACATTCATGTTTATACAGTTAATAATGCTCACAGTAATACAATAATGAACATAAATTTCGGCAGTTTGGAAATCCTTACTTTAAAGAGAGCGTATATTCCTGTTATATGACTGATTCTAACTCAACACAAATCTTGACCATCAATTTGTAAATAAAGTTAATGAAGTGCACTGTCGGAATCTGGAAACAGTTTTAATGCCTAACGGTTCCAACTATTTGACAGCGATATCTCATAAATTCTTTCCTTTAGCTGCAAAAGGATGGAAACATATGCAGAGGATTCGGGAAGTAAAGCAATCTGGCATTACACTTCCTGCAAAACAAAGCGACAACAAACACATTACCAAGACGAGACCCATGCTTCACACTTATGAAACTGGCTGAACAGCTAACTGCAGTTCTCCACTGCTCTGATTAATCAAGGGTATGCCTCATTTTAAAACTCATATAATACGCTCCTTACATTCAAATGGGCGCACAGTGCATTACTTCAAATAGTTATTTATTTCAAAAGTTTTTTTTATTCTTTTATAATTTAAAAAAAAACAGAGGAAAGCAATATACAATACATTCATTGTATTTCCAGGGCATATGCATTCAGAAAATTCCATTATGGTTACATATATGTAGCCTAAGATATATTATTCTGAATAGTACAGAAAGGAAATAAAAGAAGAGAGTTAATAGAGTAGAGGGAGAAAGAGAGGAGGAATGTTTTACATAAGGGTGAATGAAGAAAGTTTAATCATGATATTGCTGGAAAACATGGGTTGTTATGTATATATCTTTGAGGTGCTTAAGGATTGAGAGTAAGTTATTTGTGAATTTCCTATAGGGTGGAAACAAAAAGTTTGTTCATGGTGGTTTGTTGGAAGCAAAGTATTTGTCCAAGGATGCCCATATGTGATGTGAGTGCGATTTCCATGGGGAGTTTTGGAGAGCAGTATTGTCTGCTCCCGGGATTTGAGTTATCCAGTTTAACCAGGGTGCAAAAGCTGTATTATGTGTGGATTTCCAGTTAACGGTAATTGATTTGATTGCATCTGTTAGCAAGAGTTCAACAAGTAGGTGGTCTGATTGATTTTTTATATTGGGGTCTAGAAAGCCTATGAATGTGTATGAGAAATTCTCTTCGGGTTTAATATGGAAGAGTTTGGATACAAAGGAGAACACTTCATACCAGAATTGTTTAACCTGACTGGAGTAAAAAATAAAGTGAGGTAGATCGCCTTTTTCTTCTTGACAGTTCTAACATATAGGTGTTGTTAGAAATGGGGTTTCTGGTTGGCTAGGGTATGCACCTAAGCCGGGCAGAACCCACCCATTCTAGTCAGGCCAAGGGAGTTACACGTCCAAGATAACCCCTGCTCACCCTCTTGGTAGCTTGGCACGAGCAGTCAGGCCGAACCCAGAGGCAATGTGTAAAGCATTTGCACAACACACACAACACACGTGATGCCAAATATACACCACAAAGTAGACACAATACTGACCTATGTAAAAATAAACTGTGTAGCACAAAATATAATTAGACCAACATTACACATTAGTAATACCCTGCTACCTTAGCAGTTGTCAGAACATTACATAAGTTACTAATACTCTGCAAGAATATGCAGTTGTCACATTAGAACACGTAAGTACTCAAGATTCTGCAACACAAGCAGTAGTCAGGAAATACAGTAAAGATTCTATGCACTTGTCATGAATACCTCATAGGAACCCATAAAAGGAACATTAGAGAACATATCACAAGTCATAAAAATACATATCAGCATGTCATGCCCATAAAAGGAACATCAGCACATATATGTAATGGCAAGAAAGCAGGTAGGAAACCTATAAACCCCCCAAGATCTATACTAGGCTCCTGGAGGCAATATTTCCTAGAAAGTACCTGCTGTTCTAAAGAAGAGGCACTCCCTGTGCCTAAAGGAGGAGCATGGGGGGCCCGGGCGCTCCTGTGTACACTACGGGGGCCATGCGGTGCTCCTGGGGGAGAGGGGCGGTCGGCACCCTCTCCTCATGATAAACGGGCCCCTCTGGGGCCCCCTGATTTTGCTGGGGACCTGCCTCGGTATCCTCACACCCTGTCCCTGGGGTGGGGGCCAGGCGACGCCCAACAAACAATGATTGGGGCAAGAGGGAGGGGGCCTCCGTTGAGGTCTCCCTTCCCTGTTTACAGGGAAATAAAATGCCAGTGTTTTAAGAAAAAGGAGCGTCCTGCTCCTAGGGCAAAGACCGGGGCAAGGGGGTGCTCCAAGCACCTTCCTCCGAGTCCTACGGTGAGGGTTTGGGAAGCTCGGAAGGCAGCTGGTGCCCTGGGGGCACTCCCAAGAGCGGACCGTGCCCCGTGGGCGCCGACAGGGGCATGCTTGCTCCGCTTTGCTTCTTCTCGTGTCCGGGGGGCACTGGCAAGAGCGCGATCCTCACACTGGAGGCCAATTAGACGCCTGGGTTGCGGCGGTGATTTGGGGGCAATTAAGAGAGCACTTTTTGAAGCGCTACGGCCAAATCTGCAGCCCGGACTGCGGCAGTGATTTTCTTCAGTCAGCAAAACGCGCTTTTGAGAAGCGCTTTGAAGTCACAAAGGAGCGCTCTAGAAGCGCTATACAACCACAGCAGTACTCCAAGGTGAAAGAAGTTTACAGAGGTTAGGGGCCACAGCACCCTGCCTCTGGAGACTACAGATGAAGAAAGGGGCGCAGGGCTGGAGAACCCAGCAGCAGGTCAGCACAACAAGGGGGTGCAGGCAGTGGCAGTTCCTCCTTGTGACCAGGCAGGTCACAGGTCAGCACAGCAGCAACAGTAGTCCAAAGTGGTCTTGGTGAGTCCTTTCACAGCGTCCTGTCCAGCTCCAGGTAAGGTTCCTGGAGTTCCCAGAATGTCCAAAGTGATGTCTCAATTGTGGGGAAAATTCCCATGTACTTATACTAAGTTTTCAGTGTGTTTTACAATGGGAGGCAGAGAACAACCAGTTACAACTGGTTCTGGGAGTGCCCTTTCTCTCCTCCAGCACAAGCTCCAAACATCAGTGGGGGGTAAACGACCCTATTGGCGAAAGGCCAGGGCACAGCCTTTACAAATGCAGGTGTGCCACACCTCTCCCTTCTCTCAGCCCAGGAAGGCTTTACAATATGTAGATGCACCTCTGTGACACCTCCACCCTCCCTGTGTTCAGGCTGTCCTGAAAAGTATGCACAAAGCCCCAACTGTAAGTCTGCCCAGACGTGGATTGGAGGCAAGCTGTAAAACACCAAAGTCATAAGCACAGATAAATGGGCACTTTCTAGAAGTGGCATTTCTGTGATAGTAATAAAAAAATACACCTACACCAGAAAGCAACTTTTCTCATCACTATCACAACCATACCAAACATGTCTACGCTACCCCTCATAAATCGGACGATACCCCTTACACCTAAGGCAGGGCATTTCCAATGCAATCCTATGAGAGGGCAACACTCACAGCAGTGAGACACCAAGTTTGGCTGTTTGTCACTACCAGGATAGGCCACGCAACATGGCACATGTCCTGCCTTCTACATACATGGCACCCTGCCCTTTGGGCTAGCTAGGGCATACCTTAGGGGTGACTTACATGTATTAAAAGTGAAGTTCTGGGCCTGGCAAGTAAATTTAGATGCCAGGTCCCTGTGGCAGAAAACTGTGCATACAGGCGCTGCGCTAGAAGGCCTGAGATAGGTTTGACAGGCTACTTCAGTGGGTGGCACAAGCAGCACTGCAGGCCCACTATGAACATTTAGTTTGCAGGCCCTGGGTATAGGGATACCACTTACAATGGACTTATAGGTAAATTAAATATGCCAATTAGGTATAAGCCAATCGTACCAATTTGTTAACGGAGAGCATATGCATTTTAGCACTGGTTAGCAGTGAAAAAGTGCTCAGAGTCAAAACGTCAGCCAACAAAGGTCAGAAAACTAAGGAGGCACAAAGCAAAAAGTCTGGGGAATGACCATGTAAAAGGGCCAGGTCCAACAGGTGTGTCCACTAATTTCATCATGTGTAGGCGGGATGGAGTCCAGTAGATATTGTGTAGTAACCAAAACTTGGTTTGTGAGAGTAAGGGAGTAACTTTATGCAAGGTAACTGATCTCCACATATTTATCCATTCAGACTCAGAAATTGATGAGTGAGAGTGCCCATTCCAAAACTCCAGAATCTTCCCAAATTATTTAGCAGTGTGTGGTTGGAGGAAATGGTGGATTTTAGATATAGGGTGGCCTAATTTGATGAATTTTGAGAACAGAGAGTGGATAGAGGGGTCATCATAGTGAGAGTTAGATTCAGATAGTGCTAATTTGATGTTAAGAAAATGATAGAATCCCTGATCCTCAATATGGTATATTTCTTGAATATTCACAAAGGTTAAAGGGGTGGAGGAGGTGCCTAGTTTTTTGGGGTAATATAGACCTTTATTTATCCAGGCTTCCCAGTGAATAGTTTGACCTTTATTGTTGATGTTTCGATTGTACCAAAGAGATGCAAGATTTGAGGATTTCATTTTAGATTGAAGTTTTATGTCAATTTGGACTAAGGAATTGTTGGTGTTCTTAAATATATATTTGGAGTATGGTAGATGTTTGTCAGTATAGGTAAGGAGGGTGGCTGGATCGAAGTTTTTCAATATAGCTTTTTCCACTTCCAGCCACAGTGGAGTATAGTTTTCTGGGGGTAAGAGCCAGTAGGCCCCTTGTTTAGCTAGAAAAGCTGTTTGGTAGTTTCCAAAGTTAGGCAGGTTGAGGTCTCCTAGGTTCTAAGGTAATCTTAGTGTGTGTAAGGCTGTTCTAGCTCTTTTACCTTGCCAAATAAAATTATTAATCATTTTATCCAGGTTGCGGTGGAAGTCACCAGTAAGTGTCGGAGGTAGCATGCTAATTAGATAATTGACAATGAAAGATATAATCATCTTTATCTTTTCGATGCAGCCCCACCAGGTAAAGAATTTTGGTGAACAACCATCTAGTAACTGTTACATTTCTTTGAAGGGTTAGGTGTTCGTTATGGGTTAAGGTGTCCATGAAGTCTGATTTAAATTTGATGCCCAAGTATTTCATGTATGCTGACTGCCAAATAAGGCCTGAGTCACCTAAGAGTTTTTTAATCCTACCAGGTTCAGAGATTTCACTTCGGATCAGTTTTTATTTAGTTTGTAGCCTGAAGCTCTGGAGCATTGTTCGATTGTACCCATGAGGGCCTGTATGGATGAGTGGGGGTTGTCAGAGAGAATTAAGATGTCATCTGCATAGGCTGATATTATAATTGTTTTCCCACGAAAGTCAGTTCCTGATATTTGAGGGTTACTTTTAATGTCTGTTGCACTTGTTTGCTTATGTAGGGTCATCCCCAATCTTTTTGCCTCCTGCCTCCTATATTTTCTGACCTGTTGCTGTTGGCTTTTGAACTCTGAGCACTTTACCACTGCTAACCAGTGCTAAATTTCATATGCTCTCTGTGTAAATTGTATGGTTGATTGGTTTGTCCATGATTGTCATATTTGATTTACTAGTCCCTAGCAAAGTGCACTAGAGGTGCCAGGGCCTGTAAATCAACTGCTACTAGTGGGATTGCATCACTGGTTGTGCCACCCACATAAGTAGCTCTGTAATCATGGCTCAGACCTGCCACTGCAGTGTCTGTATGTGCAGTTTTAACTGTAAATTCGACTTGGCAAGTGTACCCACTTGCCAGGCCTAACCTTCCCTTTTCTTACATGTGAGGCACCCCTAAGGTAGGCCCTAGGTAGCCCCTAGGGCAGGGTGTAGTGTATGGTTAAGGTGGGACATATAGTAATGTGTTTTACATGTCCTGACAGTGAAATGTTGCTAAATTCGTTTTTCACTGTTGCAAGGCCTATCCCTCCCATAGGTTAACATGGGGGCTACCTTTAAATCTGATTAAAGTGTAGATTCCCTTTGGGAGCGGATGGACATGTGGAGTTTGGGGTCTCTGAGCTCACACTTTATGAATACATCTTTTAGTAAAGTTGATTTTGAGATTGTGTGTTTGAAAATGCCACTTTTAGAAAGTGAGCATTTTCTTGCTTATACCATTTCTGTGACTCTGCCTGTTTGTGGATTCCCTGGCTGGGTCAGTTTGACAGTTGGGCTGGTTGCACCTCACACTAGACAGTGACACAAAAGGAGCTGGGGAGTTGTCTGCATTTCCTGATGAGCCATCTGTGCTAGGAGGGAGAGGAAGAGTGGTCACTTACACTTGAAAGGGTTGTGCCTGTCCTCACACAATGCAGTCTCCGACCCCCTGGTGAGTGTCTGGGGCCTGGCCTGGGAAAGGCAGTATTTCACATTCCAAAGAGACTTTACTATGAAGTAGGACTATTTCAAAGGAGAAATTGGGTATAAGAAGGGCACCCAAAACTACAGACTTTAGATCACTTCTGGACATCAAGAGGAACCTCTGCCTGGAGAATAGCTGAAGAGATGAGGAGAAGTGCTGCCCTGCCTGTGACTGTGCTTTGTGGAGCTATCCTGCAGTTGCTGCTTCTGCCAGAGTAAGAGGGCAAAGACTGGACTTTGTGTGTCTTCCATCTTGTGAAGAAATCTCCAAGGGCTTGATTTAGAGCTTGCCTCCTGTTGTTGAAGTCTCAGGGACAGCAAAGACTTCTCTCTGCCAGCACCTGGAGTCTCTGGAGAGACTCCTACTCTGCCCTGTGGTGCCCATCCAGTTCCTGGGACTCTGAAAGGAGAAGCTGGAAGCATAAAGACAAGAAAATCCACGCACAGAGCGCCGTGCGGGGAAAAGATTGATGCGACTCTGGTCTGCGGCTGAAGAAACGACGTGCCGCCGTCTCTGCAGCTGAGAAACGATGCTCACAGGAAATGCGACCGAAGAATCGACGCACGGAGCAGGAGAAACGACGTGCAGCATCACTTACGGAGGCTGGGAGATCACAACCCGCGCTGCGGGGTTTGTGGATCATTGTGCAGCTGGATTTCCTACTCAAGTACTGCTGTGCGTGGAAAAACAACGCAAGGCCTGCCCGGACTCGAGAGTGCTGACCAGAACGAAGCATCTCTCTCCTACGGAGAGAAGAAACGACGCGCCCCGACCCGACAAAAGGAGAAACGATGCACGGTCCCGCTTGTGAGTGGAATCAATGCCTCGCAAGCCCTTTTTGATTCACACTCGCCAGTGCAGGGTTATTTTTGACATGCACCAGGTACATTTTCACACTAGCAGCGCTAGTGTGTGTTTAAGACTACTGAAAGACTCTTTTTGCATTTTTATTGATAACTTGACTTGTGTATTGTGGATTTTTGTCGTTTTGGGCTTGATTTGTTTAATTAAATATTTCCTATTTCTCTAAACTGGTGTTGTGTCATTTTGTAGTGTTTTCATTAAGTTACTGTGTGTGTTGGTACAAATACTTTACACCTAGCACTCTGAAGTTAAGCCTACTGCTCTGCCAAGCTACCAAGGGGGTAAGCAAAGGTTAGATGAGGGTGGTTCTCTTTTACCCTGACTAGAGTGAGGGTCCTTGCTTGAACAGGGGGTAGCATGACTGTCAACAAAAGACCCCATTTCTAACAATGTCTAAAAGTAGGTGTTCGAGACCTAGTAAAAAAAGTGAAGGAGAAAGTGGGCATCCTTGTTTGGTGCCTTTTTCGAGGTCAGATGGGGGGATGAAAGACCATTCACGGAGATACATGCTTTGGACTACTGTACATGGCCATGGCCATTTTTATAAAGTCTTCTTCGAGATTAAAAGTTCTGATGGACTGTTCTAGGTATATCCAAGAGACATTGTCAAATGTTTTTTCAGCATCCAAAGCTATTGCTATGGATGCTGGTGACGAGTTCTTGGCTCTCTCAGTGAGGTGGCACTGAAGACGGGTGTTATCTTTGGACATCCTATTTTTTAGAAACTCTGCCTGAGAGTTACTGATTAGTTTGACAAGGAATATATGTTTGGTTAGGATTTTTGCTTGGATTTTACAATCCAGATATTTTTGCGAAATTGGTTTGTAGTTTTTTGGTAATAGTAAATATTTTCCTTCTTTAGGAATGTCAACTATGTTTGCTTCAGCGATCATACCATTGATTTTCCCAGAAGAGTCATAGATGTTGTAAAAGTTTATTAGAGTGGGCTGGAGGGAGTGGGCAAATGTTTTATAAAATTTGACATTGAAGCCATCGCTCCCAGGGTCTTTGTTTTCTTTTAGTGTGTTGATAGCCTCTGTAATTTCAATTATGGAGATTGGTTTGGGTAAGACACTTTTATCTTCTGACAATAGTCGTTGTATTTGTAGTTTATTCAAATACTCTAGACATTGCTCAGTTTTAACTTGGTTATCTTCAGAGTATAGCTCCTCCTAAAATTGCCTGAAAGTGTCTAGAATTTTTTGAGGGTTGGAGTGGGTGATATTCAACTTCTCTTTAATTGAAATTATGTTCTTTTGGTTTTGCTTGTGTTTAAGGTATGATGCTAGCATCTTCCCTGCCTTGTTTGCTTCACAAAGTTTAAGACCTTTGAATTTGTTGATCCATGCACCTGCTTTTTTGCCGAGTATTCTATTAAATTCATATTTCTTTGTCCAAGGTTTTAATATGGGAGAATTCTAAGTGACTGATCTCATTCTCAAGATCCAGGAGGGGCTTGTTTTTCATCTTGTTAATCCTTGTTTTCATCTCTATTAGTGTGCCTCTTAAGGTCACTTTAAGAGCGTCCCAAAGAGTTTGTGTATGGAAGTCCTGGGAGGAGTTTTTTGTGAGGAAGTCAGAAATTGAACTTTCGATTTTTTTTATATTCTCTTGGTCATTTAAGTTCTCGTTGTTGAAACACCACCTTTTGTTAGGTGAGTATAGGAGGCCGAGATAAGGATATAGGGGGTGATTCCTACTTTGGCGGGCGGCGGAGGCCGCCCGCCAAAGTACCCCCACCAGAAAACCGCTGCGCGGTCAGAAGACCACCGCGGTGATTCTGGCTTTCCCGCTGGGCTGGCGGGCGACTGCCAGAAGGCCGCCCGCCAGCCCAGCGGGAAAGCGCCTTCAACGAGGAAGCCGTCTCCGACTGGAGCCGGCGGAGTTGAAGGTGTGCGACGGGTGCAGTAGCACCCGTCGCAATTTTCAGTGTCTGCTTGGCAGACACTGAAAATCTTAGTGGGGCCCTCTTACAGGGGCCCCTGCAGTGCCCATGCCTGTGGCATGGGCACTGCAGGGGCCCCCAGGGGCCCCACGACGCCCGTTACCGCCAGCCTCTTCCTGGCGGTGAAAACCGCCAGGAACAGGCTGGCGGTAAGGGGGTTGGAAGAGGATTCCCTAGGGCAGCGGGAAACCAGCGGGACACCGCTGGTTTCCCGTTTCTGACCGCGGCTGTACCGCCGCGGTCAGAATTGCCCTGGATGCACCGCCAGCCTGTTGGCGGTGCATCCGCGGTCCCCTACCCTGGCAGACTCGGACCGCCAGGGTAGGAATGACCCCCATAGTGTTTTCTTGTCTAGGAATTATGAGGTAGAGAATAAAAGGTTTAATCTTTCGAGTCAGGATGTTGAAGTCTCCATGTATCTTTAAGATAATACTTGGAGCAGATATCTTTGAGGATCATATGGGATTTGGGCGGGCGAAAGTAACATGTGGGTTGTCTGTGTAGTGTGGTATCTAGGGGAAGATTGAAGTCTCCATCTATGAATATAACGTCATTGGAAGGTAGATGGCCTATTTTTCCTGATTGTGTATTCCAAAAGTCAGAGACATCAATGTTTGGGGCGTATACATTAACAACATGTATTCTGGTCTCGTCTTTCTTTGAAGTGGTTATGGTCCATTTGCTTTCTACCTCAGAGGTACAGGATTCAGTTAGTTTTTTGGCGATCAGTGTAATTACGCCATTTTTTGTGTGGATTGCAGGGTAAAAATGTATATCACTAATCCAATTATTTTTTAGTTTGGCAGCTTCTGTGTCTGGGATCCCTGTCTCTTGGAGGAGGATAATATCCCCATTGGTTTTGTATAGGTCATTCATTATTTTTCGTCATTTTATAGGGTGGTTTATACCCTTTACATTCAGGGAAACAATATTGATTCTGTCTATAATATTAGAGTTAGCTATACTTGTGTGGTAAATGATGATAATGTTGTGTGATGTAGAATAAGGCTAAGATTAATAGAAGACCTAGAGTTAAGTTGAGACCTGAGACTCCTAAAATAGTGGTATATTTTAAGTCATATGGTCTATCATTTGTATACACCAGCTGAGTATGGTTGTAGTTCCCTGTTTCACGATTAAGTGAAGTATTCCAGTGAGTGTTTTGTGTGAGAGGTGTATATCATGTATTATCTATTCTCCTATGTGATGAAGTCTTAGGAAGGGTATACTGTGTGGAGTAGTTTAATTCTGGTGTGAATGTCTCACTTGTATCAATCCTAAAAGTCCCAACAGATAAGAAGACGGCAAAGGGAGGAAGGTGAGAAATGGCAAAGAGAACATAAAGAAGAAGAGGAAGAAAAGGAAATAATAAAACCATTCCCACCCTCTTGTCCCAAAAACTTCCCAAGATCGACATGGAGTAGGCAACAAAGAAGAACAAAACATCTCTCGAAGCAAAGCAGAGATTACATTGTGATAAGTCCAGTGTACACCACTTATATGATTAAGTCCCAGAGGGAAGATCATATGTATGTATCTGAGAGTGAACAGTGGAAATGTATTGACGATTAGAAACATTGAGGATACATATAATACAAATGGCTTGAAATAACATCCGAGAAAAGGCTCAGTGGTATTTTATAACACACAACCTATTAGTTAATTGGTGCATTCCAAAGGCTTACACAATCTAAACAAGATGAATAAAATAGTTTTTTGTTAGGTCTGTCAGGTAGAGCCAAAAATCCTTTCCTTGTATCTACTGTTGTTTTGGAGTAGCCCTGTGAGATATAGAATTTTGATCTGTTCCAGTTAATATGGTTATTTTTACACATGTAGGGCAAGATTGCTTTGGCATGTTGAAAACGCAGAGCTTTGCAAACTTTTGGTCTTGGTTTAGATAGGTTCCTATTAGAAGGTTTGAATGTTGGTACCCTAGGTGCTCTTTCTAGTTCAATTTTTGGGTAAAATTGAAGGCCTGTGACTTGAGGTAGCCAGATTTCAAGAAAGGAGACACACAAGTTTGGGGAGCCATCATTGTTTTCAGATTTTTCAGGAATCCACAAAAATCTTAAATTACCTCTCCTATTTCGGTCTCCCAATGTCTTTTTTCATAGATTATGTTATTGTTTGTAAAGAGAAAAGATCCTTGGTGGATGTATTCTTGACATCTTCAAGGACACTGATTCTTTGCTCTGCTTCCAATATTTTGTTATTAACTGTGTTGATATCTGCTCTGATAGCTGTCAGTTCAAGCTGAATTGAATCAGTATTTGTTTTGTAGATTTAGCGAGGTCTTTCATTTCCGACAGTTTTTTGAGGATCATGTCCATCATACTATTTATATTGGCTTTACTTTTGATGTGTGAGTCTTGAAAGGTTGGCTATACTTTAGAGCATTTAACATGAAGTTTAGGTTCATTTTCAGCCATATTGAGTTCTGGTCTGCCTGTCAGATGTGATGGAGTATTGGCAGAAATTGTTTTACAGATCAGCAGTAAGCGACAATGTTTTTATCCTGATTTTGAAAGAAATAGCTATCAAGAACTAAGTACAATGTTTGCTCAGATGCCACAATCTGTGGGGCTGTCAGTCCCTTGTATCCCTTTAGCAACAGGGGAATTTAGCTTTATTGGGTCCCGAAGATGAGCAGAGGACTGGGGGAACAGAGTACCAAAACTGTATTTCCCTTTATTTTTTATAGATTTTTGTGGTTGTGTTATGTCTACTTTTGTTTTATAACATGGAATGTGAGTCTTCCTATGGTAATATTTCATCTTTTTCATAATGATTAAGCGTTATACTTTACACTCACCAAATATTTTCTTCACCGGATTTTCTGTATCACTAAAATCAAAGTTTGTAAGCAGCAGTGTGCTTGTTTTCACAGTTATTTAGCTAGTCTTGGGTTTGGTATTGTGCTTTGAGTCTTCATGAGCGCCATTTTAAGGTTAGGCATGTCATGTTTAGCTGTTCATTTTGCTTTTCCTCTTATCAGACACTATATCATAAGGAGTGATATAAGTACTTGTTTCCATAATCTGGTAAAGGTAAGCGCAAGGAATGCAGTCTTCAATCTTTATCTTTTTAATTGAGCACCGGGAATGAGTTAATAGCATGATGCTGCCATTTTGAAACTCGAGCGTGGCTCTCTATGAGATGGAAAGACCCAATTTTTAGCATTTAGGGCATTTCTGACCTTCCCTCTGGGTGCAGCACGCTTAGCATGGATCCATCCCATGTCTGAATCTGTTTGATCTTCGGTTCACGTAGTCCGTGAAGTGGCTGAAATCGTCCGATTTGCTCCAGACCGCCAGGAGAGAGGGAGTCAGGCACCCATGTGCTTCTCTGTCCAATCCAAGCTCCACTTCAAATAGTTATGACTGTAAATTTTAAAAGGCGAAATTAAGGATCAGATTTTCGAATACTTTGCACTTAGTTTACATTGCTTTTATAACGCATACCTGGTGCTGTGTTGTGGTGAAAATTGTTTCCAATCAAATCAGGATATGCATTGGAAAGTTGGCAGAGCTCTTATTTTTGCAGATTGGACATTTACCGAGAGCAAGAGAGGAAAACACATAAAGTGAAAGGATGGAGGAAGAGAAAGACGGAAAAACTGTCACAAAGGGAGAAAGCAGCGACCTGCAAGTGTGGGATAAAGGGGCAGAGACTGCCCTCGGGTTGACTGAAGAGCCATAAAATGGATTTAAGACTACCAGCCTTGGTATTCAACATGCTGACATTTAGTATAACCCATCACAGGCTTCTGACCGGAGTTTCAAGTATCACCAGTCATTCTTTTACAAATTAACCCCTACTGTGCCTAGGACAAGGTGATCTCGTCCAAGGCGCCAGTTCCCCGGTGCCTTGGACGAGATCACCTCCTCCTGCTATGGGCCCCCGTGGGGAGTGCTAGCGCTCCCCCAGATGACCTGGCACACCCCTCCCATGGACAGGGATGGAAGGGGAATCGCTTCCCCTTCCACCCCCGCCTCGCCCCCATAATCCCCCTGTGGCGTCTGATGACATTAGCATGCTTTTACGCGCTGACCTGATCAGAAGTCTTCCCTCCGGCGCTGGAAGCTCAGCTTCCAGCACCCGCTCGGAGGAGAAATGCAAAGCATTTCTCCTCCGATCACGTGGAGGGGGCAGAGAAGCCTGAAAGGAGTGGAAAGGCCGTTCCTCTCCTTTCAGGCTTCTCTGAGCATTTCAGCAGAAATGCCACTAGACACCAGGGAATTTTTTTTTTTTTTTATTATTTCAAATAAGGGGAGCGGCCCCTTGGGCAAGGGCCGCTCCTCGGGGGGTCAATTTATTTCTTGGCATTTCTGCCCCCCCTGAGGGCAGATCGGCCTTGCGATCTGCCCCCAGGGGGGCCAGAAACCACTAGACACCAGGGAATATATATTTTTGTGGGCTATTTGAAGTAAGGGGAGCAGCCCCTTGGGCAAGGGCTGCTCCTCGGTGGGGCAAATTATTTCTAGGCCATTTCTGCCCCCCCAGGGGCAGCTCGGCCTAATATTATTAGCTGTTTTGTTCACCTCAATTTCAATATTTTTTTATTTCAGTTGTTATTTTCTGTAGGAAATTCTTGTAGGATCTACACAAATTACGCATTGCTAAATTCAGAATTTTGTCTACGTTTCAGAAATGTTTAGGTTTCTGGGATCCAGCATTGCTTTCACACCCATTTCTATCATAGACTGGAAGGAGGCTGAAAACACACAAAATCGTAAAAATGGGGTATGTCCCAGTAAAATGCCAAAATTGTGTTGAAAATTGTTTTTTCTGATTCAAGTCTGCCTGCTCCTGAAAGCTGAAAAGCTCGTGATTTTAGCACTGCAAACCCTTTGTTGATGCCAAAGCCTTCTTCTGCAGCCCTTTTTTCAATTTTTCTTTTTTTTAAACAAAGTTTTCGCTGTATTTTGGCTAATTTCTTGGTCTCCTTCAGGGGAACCCACAAAGTCTGGGTACCTCTAGAATTCCTAGGATGTTGGAAAAAAAGGATGCAAATTTGGCATGGGTAGCTTATGTGGACAAAAAGTTATGAGGGCCTAAGCGAGAACTATTCCAAATAGGCAAAAAAATGCCTGGCACAGGAGGGGGAAAAGGATTGGCAGCGAAGGGGTTAAGCGGTGAACACAAAGCAGCACCATGCGCTTCTTTGCTCTACTTTGTGTCAAGTGGACGCTCCAGGGGTTTTGATGCAAATCAATATCTGTTAACAATTGTAGATAGGGATTTGCACCGAAACCTAGAACCACCTTGAGGCAGGCGTAACAGTGCAGGAAGCACTCTCCATATTTTTCCAACTTTGCATGTGTACTGCATGGTACTCCCGCAAACCGGAAAAAGTATTAAAGCTGAGTTTTGGTACTGGAAGGGTGGAATTCTAGTACAAAACCTACGCTTAACAGAATTCACACACCTTTACGCTGTTTTGCTAAATGTGATATTTGTTACATGGCATCCTCAACTGCACCAGTGCAGGGATAGAGGAAAATACACAAGAAATATCTTAGCAGATATTGTGCTTCTGCTTTCCCTTTCGTGCAGTGAAACCACTTTGGTGTCCTGCACTGTATTGCTTGAAATATTAGTAAATCTGCTGCTGAATTTATATTACAGCTGCTAAATGATTCCCGGAACCTGTCTGCAATGCTGCAAACCTAAAATGTGCTGAGATTTCTACTCTCTACTATATTATATTAAAGTGTACAAATGTCAAAAATATCCCTCAAAGTATAAAAAACCTTTTGTACTTGACATAGCCTTCAATTGAGCTTGTAATCATTCTTGTAAATTGTGACTAAATAAAGAATGATCGTCTCCAAGTGATGTAGGAAAGTACCATCTTGCCTGGCATGTTACCCCCATTTTTCACTGAATATATGTTGTTTTAGTTGTATGTGTCACTGGGACCCTGTTCACCAGGGCCCCAGTGCTCATAAGTGTGCCTGAATGTGTTACCTGTGTAGTGACTAACTGTCTCACTGAGGCTCTGCTAATCAGAACCTCAGTGGTTATGCTCTCTCATTTCTTTCCAAATTGTCACTAACAGGCTAGTGACTCATTTTACCAATTTACATTGGCTTACTGGAACACCCTTATAATTCCCTAGTATATGGTACTGAGGTACCCAGGGTATTGGGGTTCCAGGAGATCCCTATGGGCTGCAGCATTTCTTTTGCCACCCATAGGAAGCTCTGACAATTCTTACACAGGTCTGCCACTGCAGCCTGAGTGAAATAACGTCCACGTTATTTCACAGCCATTTTACACTGCACTTAAGTAACTTATAAGTCACCTATATGTCTAACCTTTACCTGGTAAAGGTTAGGTGCAAAGTTACTTAGTGTGAGGGCACCCTGGCACTAGCCAAGGTGCCCCCACAGTGTTCAGGGCCAATTCCCCGGACTTTGTGAGTGCGGGGACACCATTACACGCGTGCACTACATATAGGTCACTACCTATATGTAGCTTCACAATGGTAACTCCGAATATGGCCATGTAACATGTCTATGATCATGGAATTGCCCCCTCTATGTCATCCTGGCATAGTTGGCACAATCCCATGATCCCAGTGGTCTGTAGCACAGACCCTGGTACTGCCAAACTGCCCTTCCTGGGGTTTCACTGCAGCTGCTGCCAACCCCTCAGACAGGCATCTGCCCTCCTGGGTTTCAGCCAGGCCTGGCCCAGGATGGCAGAATAAAGGACTTCCTCTGAGAGAGGGTGTTACACACTCTCCCTTTGGAAAATGGTGTGAAGGCAGGGGAAGAGTAGCCTCCCCCAGCCTCTGGAAATGCTTTGTTGGGCACAGATGTGCCCAATTCTGCATAAGCCAGTCTACACCGGTTCAGGGGACCCCTTAGCCCTGCTCTGGCGCGAAACTGGACAAAGGAAAGGGGAGTGACCACTCCCCTGACCTGCACCTCCCCTGGGAGGTGTCCAGAGCTCCTCCAGTGTGCTCCAGACCTCTGCCATCTTGGAAACAGAGGTGCTGCTGGCACACTGGACTGCTCTGAGTGGCCAGTGCCACCAGGTGACGTCAGAGACTCCTTCTGATAGGCTCCTTCAGGTGTTAGTAGCCTATCCTCTCTCCTAAGTAGCCAAACCCTCTTTTCTGGCTATTTAGGGTCTCTGTCTCTGGGGAAACTTTAGATAACGAATGCAAGAGCTCATCCGAGTTCCTCTGCATCTCTCTCTTCACCTTCTGCCAAGGAATCCACTGCTGACCGCGCTGGAAGCCTGCAAACCTGCAACATAGTAGCAAAGACGACTACTGCAACTCTGTAACGCTGATCCTGCCGCCTTCTCGACTGTTTTCCTGGTGGTGCATGCTGTGGGGGTAGTCTGCCTCCTCTCTGCACTAGAAGCTCCGAAGAAATCTCCCGTGGGTCGACGGAATCTTCCCCCTGCAACCGCAGGCACCAAAAAGCTGCATTACCGGTCCCTTGGGTCTCCTCTCAGCACGATGAGCGAGGTCCCTCGAATCCAGCAGCTCTGTCCAACTGACCCCCACAGTCCAGTGACTCTTCAGTCCAAGTTTGGTGGAGGTAAGTCCTTGCCTCACCTCGCTAGACTGCATTGCTGGGAACCGCAACTTTTGCAGCTACTCCGGCCCCTGTGCACTTCCGGCGGAAATCCTTTGTGCACAGCCAAGCCTGGGTCCACGGCACTCTAACCTGCATTGCATGACTTTCTAAGTTGGTCTCCGGCGACGTGGGACTCCTTTGTGCGACTTCGGGTGAGCACCATTTCACGCATCCTCGTAGTGCCTGTTTAAAATAGAGAGGGCTCCTTGTCTTGCTCGACGTCCCCTCTACCTCCTGGTCCTACTTGCGACCTCCTGGTCCCTCCTGGGCCGCAGCAGCATCCAAAAACGCTAACCGCATGATTTGCAGCTAGCAAGGCTTGTTGGCGTTCTTTCGGCAGGAAAACACTTCGGCACGACTCTACAAGGCGAGAGGGATCCGTCCTCCAAAGGGGAAGTCTCTAGCCCTTTGCGTTCCTGCACAAACCGCAGCTTCTCCTGTCCAGTAGAAGCTTCTTTGCACCCGCAGCTGGCATTTCCTGGGCATCTGCCCATCTCCGACTTGCTTGTGACTTTTGGACTTGGTCCCCTTGTTCCACAGGTACCCCAGATTGGAAATCCAGCGTTGTTGCATTGTTGTTTTGTGTCTTTCCTGCATTATTCCTCTAACACAACTTCTTTGTCCTTAGGGGAACTTTAGTGCACTTTGCACTCACTTTTCAGGGTCTTGGGGAGGGTTATTTTTCTAACTCTCACTATTTTCTAATAGTCCCAGTGACCCTCTACAAGGTCACATAGGTTTGGGGTCCATTTGTGTTTCGCATTCCACTTTTGGAGTATATGGTTTGTGTTGCCCCTATCCCTATGTTTCCCCATTGCATCCTATTGTAACTATACATTGTTTGCACTGTTTTCTAAGACTATACTGCATATTTTTGGTATTGTGTACATATATCTTGTGTATATTTCCTATCCTCTCACTGAGGGTACACTCTAAGATACTTTGGCATATTGTCATAAAAATAAAGTACCTTTATTTTTAGTATAACTGTGCATTGTTTTTTCTTATGATATTGTGCATATGACACTAGGTGGTACTGTAGTAGCTTCACACGTCTCCTAGTTCAGCCTAAGCTGCTCTGCTAAGCTACCATTATCTATCAGTATAAGCTGCTAGACACCCTATACACTAATAAGGGATAACTGGGCCTGGTGCAAGGTGCAAGTACCCCTTGGTACTCACTACAAGCCAGTCCAGCCTCCTACAAGTGAGAGAAAAGAGTTATTGTAAACAGCTATCAGTGGTTCACCCAGTGCAGTTACAATGGGGGCCCTATAAGTTGTAGGTCACTGAAAAGACCACCAGTGCAGATTGTTTTCCTGAGTGCCTTGCTTTGTGTTTACTGGAAGAAGGCTAAGAGGAAAAGAAGAGGAGAGAGATACAGAGGAGAAAAAATAGAGGAGGCAGCAAGTGTTGAGCTATAGTACAAAGAAGAGAAGTGTTTAGCGATACTAGGGAGAATGGAAAGGTACAGGGAGTAGATGGAGAGAGGGTAGAAAGTGGAGGTGATGTGCTATTAGGAGAAATAGGGAGGGAAGAGATGTGTAGAGAAACAACAGAATAAAAAAAGGAGAGAATAGTATGAGGGGAAGTAGAGCAGAGAGGAAGAAGGGAGAGTTGAAGTTCAATTTTAGTACTCAAGCAGCTAAATAATTGGTGCATGCTTATTATGTAAGATCTTTGCAGGTTTTTAAACAGCGCTGTGGATAAGAAAATCACGAGAAGGGAGATATGAGAGGTTTTGTGCCACAGTTCGTTCTTGGGTTGGGACCAGAAATCAGCATGCACATACAACAGAAGGTGATTTGTTGGCAGACAATACTCCTAGGTGAGATCCTGAGGTATGAAAATACTGTAGTGAAAAGCAAGGAATGAACCAGAAAAAGCTTAAAAAGAAATGCATGTTGGTCCTGACGATGTTGGCTCAGAAGGGGTTTCAGAAACAGTCATTTATAGGGAATGTTGGTAGAATGCAGGTTGCTCATTTTTAGAATGGAAGACAGATGGGCCAATGTAGAGTGGGTGCCTCTCTGAGTAGAGGTCAAGGTGTTCCGAATGATCCAAACTCAGGGGTAGAGATGGCAACTTTGAAGAAATCGACTCCTTGCCAGTATTGCAACAGGCTCAGGTATTAGAAGAGGAAGTTTAGGCAGAATCCAAGCAAGTGGAGTTGGACAAATGCAAGGTGTAAATGGAAAGCAAATGCAAAATGTTCCTGTTCAGGTTCCAGTCCAGTGAATGCAGATGTAAACTCAGTCACAAATCCCTATGATGCAGGTCGAATGATCCCACAGAATATGGGAAATCCCAAGTTCAATATAAATCAAATATCAAGAGCAAATTTAAACCCATTTCAAAATCAGAACCCTTTGCAACGGTTCCCACTGTTGGAGAATGAGAAATTTGATTCTGACAATTTGCAATGATGGTGCCTGAGAGGAGAGGAAGCTTGTGTACTTGGTGCAGTCTTAAAGGTAGACAAAAGTGGAACATTTGTAGATGGAGTGTTAAATGGTCATCAAGTGTCTTCTCTTATCAACACAGGTACTACCTATTCCACTGTTAGAACAGTAGAAGTACCAGACCTATCTCTCTCGGGAAAGAAGATCCAAGTTGTAGGAGTCACATCAGTCGGCTGTGTGGTGTCTGTGGCTCGGGCAGCAGCAACAATGCATCTGCGTCAAGAGGAAATGCGTTGGTTCCAATTGGCGCAACATTGTTGGTGTTGACTTCTTTGGGTTGCAGCACAGATACTCACTTCCAAGGGCCCAGGACTGAATTGGCACCATTCGGAAGAGCAGTACTCACAGCAGACAGAGTACAGGTGCTGGTTGCAGGCAGTCTTTGATGTCCCTGAGACTGCAGGAGAATAGAGAGCAAGCCAACAAACTCTGGTTTCAGGTGAGAGGTTTTCATTCATTTCTCAGCAAGGCAGAGATCAGCAGGCAGCAGGGTAACTCATCAAAGCAGAGAGCAGTCCATCTTGGAAAGCAGTCCAACAGAATGGCATCCCTTGTACCACAGCAGTCCTTACTCCTAGCAGAGTTCGTCACAGGTCCTGTAGTGTACTGATTTGGTAGGGTTATAGACCAAGTTCTTATACACAAATGTGCCTTTGAAGTGGGGGTGATTTATTTCAAAGAAGGGTCTTTGAAGTACACAAGGATCCATTCTTCGATGGCCCTGGCTCCAGACTATCAGCAGGGGATAATCAGCCCTTTGTATGGCGAAAGGCACTCCTTATTCACGTGTAAGTGTCAGCTCCCCCTTCCTCTTCCTGCCCAGGAAAAGCTATCTGAATGCATATGAGTTTTCTGTGTTTGTGGCTCTCTACAGAAAATACACAAAGTGTTCTTGTCTCCCACCCCAGACGTGTGTTGGAAACTGGCTGCACGTACAAAAAGCTGTAAGAGCGGAGAAATGTCCACTTTCTAAAAGTGCCTTTTCTAAAATAGTAAATCTGAATTTACTGGTAAAGAGGAGTTAATATTGCCATTACAATGTTATGATACAGCTTAAAAGTATAGTAATCCAATGCTGGATTATGAGAGGAGTTGGACTCACAGCAGTGAAAAATGAATTTGGGAGTTTTTCACTGCTGGGGAATGAAAAACCTAAGAGTACATGTACTACCTTTTACTTAAATACCACCCTACCCTATGGGCTACCTAGGGTCCAATTTAGGGGTGGCTTATATGTAATAAAAGGGGAGTTTAAGAATTGGCAAGCAGTTTTAAATGCCAAGTAGAAGTGGCAAAGAAACTGCACAAACAGGCACTGCAATGGCAGGCCTGAGACATGTTTAAATGGCTACTTCAGTGAATGGTACAAACAGTGCTGCAGGCCCACTAGTAACATTTACTTTACTAATCCTGGGTATATGGTATGCCACTTTACAATGAACTTACAAGTAAATTAAATATGCAACCTATGTATACACTAATGTTACCATGTTTAGGGGAGAAGCACATGCACTTTAGCACTGGTCAGAAGTGGCAAAGTGCTCACAGTCCTAAGGCCAACAAAACGAGGAAGAGGCATGCAGGCAAAACGTTTGGGGGATGACCACCCTAAGGCTGACAGGTCTTGCATTCTTGAAGACCCAAGGTATAGTTTTTTTTTTTTATTACGCTTGACCCTGCTGTCACAGGACTGCCCCAGTGGCCTTAAATCGGCAGTTGGTATCAGTATTGAGAAAGGCAAGAGCATAGAGATGGGGCATCATCTTACTGTGAAGGTCCCTCATTCTGTGGAGATTTTTCTCACTTGTACTAAAACCCAGTATTTGACAAACACATGTACAATATATGAACAAATTATTTTTGCAGATAATGTGATTCTGAAAAGATTCCAGACTCTCAATAAAGCTACATTGTTACCATTACCTGAAAATGAATTTGATGGAAATGATATTGAAAATGACTGCCTTGATGTTATGCTTCCATGTGCCAAGAACAGAGATTAAAGAAGAACCTCTGAATGAGCCCGACCATGTAATTTTTGTGAATGGTTCATGCCTCAGAGACAATGAGGGGACAGCTTTTCCTGTTTATACAATTCAGGGAGCAGTGAAAATGTCCTAGCTTTAAGGTCTTACCTCTGTACAAGTGGCAGAATTAATTGCCTTTACACAAGCTTGTAATCTATCAGCTCAATTGTGAGTGACTATATTTACAGATAGTCAATATGGCTTTGGTGTGCTACATGGCTTTGGGTAGTTGTGGTCACAGAGGGGATTCATGAGTTCTTCTCAATCACTGATCCAAAATGGAGAATATGTGATGAAACTGTTGAAAGCTTTACAGTTGCCATAAAAAATTGTAGTTAAATGTGCAGCACACAGAAGTGGATATGACTGTGTCACAGCTGGAAACAGCTGGAAACCGATACACTAATGAAGTTGAACTGTATTGTGCAATTGTGGCACGCACATTTAACAATGAATGTACCAAGGAAACTGATATGGATGCTACATTTTCATTAGTGTTGCCAGCAGCTGATGCGTGGGGAAAAAAATCAAAGGATTACAGCAGAAGGTTTCAGAGGCAAAGCAGCAGAGATTGATTAGAGCAGGATGTGTTAAAAAAGCAAATTACAATTGGCTTTCAGCAGATGGAAAACCAGTGTTGCCAGATAGCTTGTTGTTTCCCATCTTAACATAGGGAGGGATGCAATGGTTAAATTGTTTAGGCACAACTGGTTTAATCCACGATTCAGAGTTCTAGTTGAGAAACTATGCCATAGGTGTGTGACATGTCAGCAAATCAATGTAGAGAGAATACCTGTAACACTGAGGAAGATTAGGGGGATCCTTTACCTGGATGCAGCTGGATTATATCAAGATGCCTGTTTGTAATGGGCTGCAATATATCCAGGTTATGGTGTGCATTTTCTCCTGATGAAAGGAACACCACCCAACACAGAGAAATTACAATCTCACTCTAGCCAAACTGCTGTTACGAGAACTCATTCCACATTTGGATTTCTGGTTTCCCTGGAGTCAAACCAAGGAACTGATTATAATAATGAGGTACATGGAATGCTGTGTGTGGCATTTCAAGTGGAACATAGATTGCATTGTAGGTACTGACCAGTGGTTTCATGAATAGTTAAACAGATGAATGGGATGCTGAAATCTCATTTGGCCAAAGTGTGCATCTTCCTCTTTGAAATGGCCAGAAGCTTTACCATTGGTGTTTGTGAGTCTTCGAAACACTCCTGACTGGAGGACTGTATTATCGCCTCACAAGATACTCATAAGACGTGCTATGCGACTGCGTGCATGTACCTGCAAATGCACTTGGGAACATCACAGTTGTGATGCGCGATGACTGCAAAGGATTGAGTAATGTGGTGCATTCAGTTTCTCACCAGGTTGGAGCTGTCGCTGCTGTTCTGAACCAGGAGCAGTACCATGATCTTAACTCTGGTGATTGGGTTTATACTGCCTGGGGCCAAGGTAGAAGGGGTCCTACTAGGTGACCCTGAGCACCTACACTGAAGTGAAATGTGTTGGGATACCTAACTGGGTGCATGCATCACACACCCAGAGAGTGAGATATCCACTGGAAGAAGTGGTATTCTTTCAGCTAAATTCAAGACCTCCTGTGATCATGCATCCTGAAACATCAGATTATCCCTATACAAGTTCCTGAAAACTCTCAAAGTGGTGTGGAGATACCCACTGAAAAGGGAGAATTGAGATCTGAAAATAGAGATGCTATTGACTTGTCACCAGAACAACGGAATGATCTTAATGAAGGAACAAGCACGAGAAAGACTCCTATGGAGGTCAGAATTGCCAAGTAGTGGTACAATTGAGATCTAGTGTCAGCTTAATGCATACCACAAACCACTGTTGAAGAAACAGAATCTTGTGGTATAAGTAAGTCAGAAAAAGATCAACAGACACCGAGGAGATCCAAGAAAGCAAGAGTTTCTTGTCGTAGGTATTCAGCACAAACTTACTACACAGAGCGTGCCAAATGCAACAGATCAAAATAAAAAAAACTGAGATAAGAAACATTCGAACCTCCATGATATGCCACACTAAGACAGTATTGGATCTGAGATTCCTAAAACAATATTACAAATAGGACTTGACAATCACTAATTACTGAGTTCAAAGACAGTGGATTTGATTCTACAAATTATGAACTATGTTTAAATCAAACTATAAGAGACTGTGCTAACTAATGATGACAACTGTTTACTAACAATCAGATAAAAAGAATTAAGACTTTCCTATGGCCAAGGCTGCAGTGGAAAATTAGAGATAACACCTTTAGAAGAAGATGTAGAAGGGCTAGGGATGCTTCACCAAGACTATTGTCCATAATGAATGAAAAAACTGCAAGCTTATCATTGAACATTTTGCTCATTTTGCACAGAGAGAAATTTACACAGATTATTGAGTATGCCTGCAGCTATATAGTACTAAAGGTCTGACTAGACAAACATGTGTGTCCTTACCAAGGCAATATTATGGTTAATACATCAGTAGTTGGTATGCTAGAATTTTTAGTTGTTAGAAATTGGGTCTCTAGTTGGCACAGGTATTCACCCTTGTCCAAGTAGAGACCCCAATACTAGTCAGGGTAAGTCTCTCACATTCCAAATTATCTTGTACCCACCCTCTGGTAGCTTGACACTGAGCAGTCAGGCTTAATTCAGAAGGCAATGTGTAAAGTATTTGTGCAATAAACCATGCAATAACACAGTGAAAACACCACAAGAATACACCACACAGGTTTAGATCAATATAAGATATTTATCTGAATGAATTAAGGTCAAAACGAGTATTCCACTTTTGCAATGTTAAGAAGAGTCTTAAGTCTTTAAAGAGCAAAAGTTGTCTCTTGTGTGCACAAAGTACCTGGTATGCGTCAAAATTACATGCACGGAGACAGCAAAGGAGGAGATGCATGGAAAACAAAGGGTGTGTGTTGGATTTCTGGGTGCACACAGACAATGCGTTGATCCTTTCCCACTCTGCAAGGACTTTGCATTGAATTCCGATGCAAAGGCTTGAATCCTCTTTGCGATGCAGGGTCTTTTGATGCCCAGGGACAATGCGTGGAAATCCTGGGCATGCTGGTCAAAGTCACAGGTGCTACATCCATCCATTGGGTGATGCGGTGGAGTTTCTGTTGCACGGTAGACGCTGCATCGATTCCTCACACAGGCAGTCGGTCTGTGTCATTCCAGCTTGGTGATGCATTGATCCAGTGGGCTGTGAGTCGAAGTTCCGCTTGCAACCCTGGTGCTGCATCGATCTCCACTCGGGGAGCCATGCTGCATCATTCCGGAGCAGCGATGCAGTGATTTCTTTCGCTACTAGGCAGGCTGTGTATCGATTCCGGAATGCTGTGAGTCAATTTTCACTGCACAAGGAGTTCCTTGGAAGAGAAGCAGTCTTTTTGGCCCTGAGACTTCAGGAAACAGGAGGCAAGCGCAATCCAAGCCCTTGGAGACACCTTCTCAGCAGAGCCAGAGGCCAGCAAGGCTGCAGGGAAACAGCTAGGTAGCAGTCCTTTACAGCAAAGCAGTCCTTTTGGCAGCAAGGCTGCTCTTTGTAGCAAGTTGCAGGATCTGGTTCAGAGAATCTGTCCCAGGAAGTGTCTGAGTTGGTAGGGTCAGGGACCCAGTTTATATACCCAAAAGTGCCTTTGAAGTGGAAGAGATTTCAAAGAGTGGTTTTGAAGTGCACAAGGTCCTCTTTCAGTACAGGTCTGTCTGTCAGGGTCCCAGTAGGGGGTTCGGCTGTCCTTTGTTTGAGGGCAGCCACTGGCCTTTTGAAATGTAAGTGTCAAAC
Source organism: Pleurodeles waltl (assembly GCF_031143425.1). NCBI lineage: Eukaryota > Metazoa > Chordata > Amphibia > Caudata > Salamandridae > Pleurodeles > Pleurodeles waltl. The sequence goes on along the minus strand of NC_090436.1, from coordinate 272,992,068 downwards.
CCCTCCACTCTTCCATCCCAGGAACACTCATTCAGTATGCAGATGTGTGCAGGTGTGACTTAGCATCCTGTGTATGTGGTTGTCTGGGTGAAATGCACAAGGGAGATGTCAACCAGCCCAGCCCAGACATGGATTAGGGACAGGCTGTAAGGCACAGATGGATTTTAAGTGCAGAGAAATGCTCACTTTCTAAAAGTGGCATTTCTAAAATAGTAATATAAAATCCAACCTCACCAGTCAGGATGATTTTGTACTACCATTCAGGCCATACTAAATATGACCTGTTTACCCCTTTCGGATCAGAATCTACCACTCAAACAGAATATGAGGGGCAGCCCTAATGTTAGCCTATGAAAGGAGCAGACCTCACAGCAGTGGAAAATTAATTTAGGAGTTTTCCACTACCAGGACATGTAAAACACACAGGTCTATGTGCTATCTTTTACCTACACAGAACCCTGCCTTTGGGTTACCTAGGGCCTACCTTAGGGGTTGCCTATATGTAGAAAAAGGGGAGTGTAAGACTTGGCCAGTCCTTTTAAATGCCACATCGAAGTGGCAGTGAAACTGCACATACAGGCCTTGCAATGGCAGGCCTGAGACATGGTTAAGGGGCTACTTGTGTGCATGGCACAATTAGTGTATCAGGCCCACGAGTAGCATTTAATTTACAGGCCCTGAGCACATGTAGTGCATTTTTACTGGGGACTTACAAGTAAATTAGAAATGCCAATTGGATATGAGCCAATGTTACCATGTTTGAAGGGAGCGAGCATATGCACTTTAGCAATGGTTAGCAGTGGTAAAGTGTGCAGAGTCCTAAAACCAGCAAAAACAGCATCAAAAAAGTAGCGGGAGGCAGGAAAAAAGTTGGGGTGACCACCCTAAGGCTGTTGGGATTAACACTAGTACTTTTAGTCAGAATGAGTGTTACCTTAAAGACAGAAACACCAATATCTACACCTGCACCTACATCCATAGCACATCACCAGGTGAGAGAAAAATAAAACCATTATTGATAATTCCTCCAAATGGAGATTTTACAACAAACATTTACTTTAGATTGGTTGAGAAATACATTCAAGCTTTAGGTGCCAAAGAATGTTATGTCTGTGAACACCTACTTTTTTCAGCTGTAGAAGATGTGACATATCACCACATTCCACTTTCATATGCAATTACATATAGTATATTGCTCCAAAGTCAAATTGTGGCTGTGTACTACAATGGTGCGCACTTCTGAAAATTCCTTGCTTGTATATAAATATGAAACAGTCAATAATGTTGAAAACCTGAATATATGAATTGCACGGAGTGCCAGAGTGGTTCCACACCCAGCCACAGGGTGTGTAGGTTGTGAGCCAGTTGGTCCACAATGGATATATAGGATTTAGAGAACCACGGCACATCCAATTGTTTCAAATATTGTCCTTCTTTAGTATATCCAATGAACAAAAAATCTGCTACAATGTTCCATGTACAAACAGCCGACACGTGTTTCGTCGTAACAACGACTTTCTCAAGGCTTGTTGACATAGAATATGGTATTCAAACTGTGCCAAATCCTGTCCATAATGTGGTATTGATAGTGGTAATTCTTTTCCCATGTAAGGGTATGTTATGTTGAATTCTCGGGTACACCTTTGGACTATATCAAAGGTTGTACCTGGACCATGATAAGTCCAACTATAGAGTCGTCTGTGTGAGCTTGTGTATACCTCCGAGTACGTCTAACCACGTTAGACGTTTTTAGCAATCATTCCACCATTGAGAGTAGTTAGGATGAGAAACAAAATTGTGAGAAAATTAGAAAATTAGAAAGCGTTCTATTGTAGTAGATAATTTGGCTACTAGTACATCTGTGCTTTGTTAGCAGTTAGCACAGAATAGTAGCTATTACATCAATGGTTTTGCAAAATTTATTGTTTATAGATATATTATTGGCAGAAAAAGGTGGAGTCTGTAACTTGTTAAAGGCTCAGCACTGTTGTTCATATTTACCTGATGAGAGTTAGATGACTGAAGAATTTACAAAGAACATTTCTGATCAGAAACCTGAATTAGAAGCTTTAGAGACAATAGTTTATTGGGAACTCTAGGCAAGGGAGCTTCTGGCATCAGCAATTAGTTTGCAAGTGTAGCTGGAGGACTTTTTAAGATTATATTGAAAACTATATTGATAGCTGGCATTTGCTTAATATGCTTATATGCTACATATAAAAGATTTAGGCCCTCATTACAACATTGGCGGTAAATCCCGCTTACCGCTGTGCAGAAGACCGCCAGCACACCGCCCCGGCCCCGGAAATCCGCCACAGCTATTATGACCCACAGCTCAGAATCCACCAAAATCTAGACACCCACACAAGTCTGCCACACCAAAGGTCAGTGATAAACTGGCGATAACAAAACCTCTACCGTCACGCCAACAGGAATACACCCACACTATCACGACACACGAATCCACGCAGCGCTCTTTCAACCGCGGTATTCCATTGGCGGTACATACCGCCACTCTCAAAATACACACACATATACAAAACACTACCACATTGGACAAATCGAAATACACACACCTGATACACATACACACACCACTCCCACACACCCAATACAATATAAAACACATACCCACATTACCCACAAACCCTTACAATGAAAAATTTGGAAGAAGCAGAGAGACAGAAAAGCAAAGACCACACCAGCATACAGAGGCACACAACACCATCACTCATACACATCCACGCACAAAACAACACACACCCCTAAACATCACCTCACACATCAGCCACACCACCCCATGGCACCGCAAAGACACCCCAGGTTTTCTGAGGAGGTGCTCAGGGTCATGGTGGAGGAAATCATCCGGGTAGAGCCGCAGCTATTTGGATCACAGGTGCAGCACACCTCCATAGCTAGGAAGATGGAGCTATTGCGCAGAATCGTGGACAAGGTCAATGCAGTGGGACAGCACCCAAGAACACAGGATGACATCAGGAAGAGGTGGAACGACTATGGGGGAAGGTGCGTTCCGTGGTCTCAAGACACCACATTGTGTTTCAGAGGACTGGCGGCGGACCCCCACCTCCTGCCCCACAACTAACAACATGGGAGGAGCAGGTCTTGGTTATACTGCATCCTGAGGGCCTCGCAGGAGTAGCTGGAGGAATGGACTCTGGTAAGTCAAATCTTTAACTACCATATACCCCACCCTACCTGCATGCTATCACATACCCCCACCCTCAATCTCACCCCATCACTCCAACTCCTTACATATGTCCCACTATCACAAACCACACATCCCAACACAAAGCCCTGCAAGCAACAACAGAGCATGGATACCCATCACCAATACATGTCCACTAAAGATACCAACACAGACCCCAAAACAATTATCACACAAGGTCCTGCACAAGAATGTAAGCACTGGGGTACAGGGTCACCCACCCATTGCACAAGATGGCACACACAGATGCAATAATCATGCCTTTACACCCCTGCAGGACCCCTACTCAACGTCACCGGACAGGCGGTTCCAGACATGTCCACTCCCCCCACAGAAGAGGCCCACAGTGATGACCGCAGCTCTGTCCAACTGGATCTAGATGTCCAGCCTGGCCCATCTGGGACCTCAGAACAGTCAGTTCCGCTGACACAGTCACAGGCCACCACAGAGCCTCCTCCCTCAGGAAACACCACCACAGCACCCACCCAGCGGGCCCATACCTCTGTCCCCAGGACATGTCAAGCAGCAGTGTGTCCACCACTACAGGGACCCCAGGCAAACCCACCACCCCAAGAACAGCAGGGACCTGGGGGCAGAGGCAGTGGACACATGGTTCAGGGGACAGAGGCCCAGGAAAACTGGGGAACTGGGAGGTCTGCTGTGTGACAGGGGGAGGACAGGCCCAGGGAACCCACTCTCCATGAGGCACTCTCCAACATCATGGGAGCATACCATCATTCCCAGGAGACGATGGCAACAGTACTGGCCAATTTTCAGGAGACCCAGAGGCTGCAGGAGGAACAGTATTTGGGGTTCAGGGAGGAACTCAAGTCCATCAACACCACCATGGGCACCATTGTAGGGGTGCTGAAGGACATTGTGAACACCAGGATGGACACTGTGGCACAACAATTGGCCCCTGACACTAGCCTGGATGATGAACTGCCCACCACCTCTGCCAGCGCTAGTGGACTGGAGGCACTGCAACAGGACCATGACACCAGCACCACACCCCCTGCAGATGGAGAACCACCCCACAAGCGGTCCCTGAGATCCAAGACAAAGACAGAGAACAATGCCAAGACCCCCGCCAAGAAATGAGACCACCCTGACTGTCATCCTTCTGTCCCACTTTGTCACCCTGTCCATCCATCAACTGCCCTAGCTCCACTTCCTATGCCCCTTTGGACAATGCACCTGTGAGACAAATAGACTGGACTCTGCCATGGACATTCCTCCACCATCACCTCTGCCCATTTTACAATCCACTCCACTATTTAGCACTTAAATAAACACCCTTGAATCACAAAACAATCTGGAGTCAATCTGTGCTTTCACAATTGTGTATTTGCAATAACTGAGGAAAAACCCAATGTCCATTCTAATGTCTACATACCTATGTCACACAGCTCTAGTCCATGAGGTAACATAGCAGAGGTCACACAGTGGGACCCACATCTGTGAAATAGAAATGCAAAGTGACAAATCAGGGTCCATACACTGGGTGAAAGTGACAGACAGATCATAGGTCTAACAATTTTATCAGATGTAGGAGGCAGTGATGTCCTCTTACCTGTGTCTCACTGAAAGTATTTCTGGATCACGGTGTTTCTGTTGTCTATGTCCTCTTCTTCGGCCTCCTCTTCTTCACAGTCCACAGGCTCCACATCTGCCGCAAGACCTCCATCTGGACCATCCTCCTGCAGAAAAGGCACCTGTCGTCGCAATGCTAAGTTGTGAAGCATACAACAGGCCACGATGATCTGGCACACCTTCTTTGGTGAGTAGTATACAGAACCACCTGTCATATGGAGGCACCTGAACCTGACCTTCAGGAGGCCGAAGGTTCTTTCAATAATCATCCTAGTTCGCCCATGTGCCTCATTGTAGCGTTCCTCTGCTCTTGTCCTGGGATTTCTCACTGGGGTCAGTAGCCATGACAGGTTGGGGTACCCAGAGTCACCTGCAAATGTCGAGGGACAACTGTTAGACACACACTAACCCTTAGGGACAACCCCAGACCCAGACAACTATTCAAACGGTATAGGGTCCTTGTCCTCACCTAATAGCTACATATGGTGCCTCTGGAGTTGCCCCATCACATAAGGGATGCTGCTGTTCCTCAGAATGTAAGCATCGTGCACTGAGCCAGGAAACTTGGCGTTCACATGGGAGATGTACTGGTCAGCCATACACACCATCTGCACATTCATAGAATGGTAGCTCTTCCGGTTTCTGTACACCTGTTCACTCCTGCGGGGGGGTACCAAGGCCACATGTGTCCATCAATGGCACCTATGATGGCACCTATGATGTTGGGGATATGTCCCATGGCATAGAAGTCACCTTTCACTGTAGCAAATCCTCCACCTGAGGGAACACGATGTAGCTGTGCATGTGTTTCAGCAGGGCAGACAACCTCTGGACAACACGTTGGAGAACATAGGCTGGGACATCCCTGATGCAATGGCCACTGTTGTTTGAAAAGACCCACTTGCCAGGAAATGGAGTACTGACTGCACTAGAGGGGGGATTCCTGTGGAATGGTAGATAGCTGACATCAGGTCTGGCTCCAAATGGGCACACAGTTCCTGGATTGTGGCACGATCTAGTCTGTAGGTGACTCTTACATGCCGCTCTTCCATTGTCGACAGGTCCACCAGCGGTCTGTACACCGGAGGATGTCGCCATCTTCTCACCTGCCCCAGCGTACGTGCCCTATGGATGAGAACAGCGAGCACAGAGTCAGCCAACACTGAGGTCGGAAAATAACAATTGTATTGCACACATTTGTCAATACACTATGGGGGTCATTCCAATGTTGGCGGGCGGCGGAGGCCGCCCGCCAGAATTCCCCCCTCCGAAATACCGCGCCGCGGTCAAAAGACCGCGGCGGGTATTACAAGTTTTCCCCTGGGCTGGCGGGCGGTTGCTGAAAAACCGCCCGCCAGCCCAGGGGAAAACGACCTTCCCACGAGGATGCCGGCTCGTAATCGAGCCGGCGGAGTGGGAAGGTGCGACGGGTGCAGTGGCACCCGTCGCGTATTTCAGTGTCTGCAAGGCAGACACTGAAATACTTTGCGGGGCCCTCTTACAGGGGCCCCTGCCGTGCCCATGCCATTGGCATGGGCACGGCAGGGGCCCCCAGGGGCCCCGCGACCCCCCCTACCGCCATCCTGTTCATGGCGGCTTTCCCGCCATGAACAGGATGGCGGTAGGGGGGGTCGGAATCCTCATGGCTGCGGAGCGCGCTCCGCAGCCATGGAGGATTCACACGAGCAGCGGAAAGTCGGCGGGAGACCGCTGACTTTCCGCTTCTGACCACGGCTGAACCGCCACAGTCAGAATGCTCGTTGGAGCACCGCCAGCCTGTTGGCGGTGCTCCCGTGGTCAGTGGCCCTGGCGGCCACCGGCCGCCAGGGTCAGAATGACCCTCTATGTGCCTGTCTCTGTGTATATGCAAGGCCTATATATGTGTGAGGCATTAAAAAATAATGCTGTGTGGTCTGACCTGTAATGTGGGAGAAGGGTATATGAGGTAACTGCACTGGCGTTCTACACCCTCGCGGTAGGCGGTCGAAGACCGCGGCGAAATCCTGCATTGGTTAACATTGGGCCCTATGGGTCGCAGGAGCCAATGACAATGTACACCAGCGGTGACGGTACGCACCCCCGGGGACGTGACTGCCATTTTCTGTCTGTTCACTCACTTGATACCTGATCTTCGACAGGAGAGGACCTACACTGCAAGTGCTGCTGTGACCTCAGTCTGGAAGTGGCGATGGCTCATGTGTCTGGGGAAAGGGCCTCTGCCTTCACATCGGAGGAGTTGGATAAACTAGTGGATGGGCTCCTCCCCCAGTACACGCTACTCTACGGTCCTCCAGACAAACAGGTGAGTCCACTGTGAGCATGCTGTATGGGCAATGCCTGTTTGGAGTGGTGTGGATGGAAGATACGTGCGTCAGGGCAAGGGTGGGAACGTTGGACAATGACTGTGACAGTCCGGACGGTAAAAGTTTTACATTTTCCCCTGTACTATTCCTCTAGGTCAGCGCCCACCAGAAGAAGGATATTTGGCGTGCCATCGCCAAGGACGTCTGGACCATCGGGGTCCACCACAGACGGAGCACCCACTGCCGTAAAAGATGGGAGGACCTTCACCGCTGGAGCAAGAAGACGGCGGAGACCCAGCCGTCGCACCATGACCCCCTGATGTTCAGGATCCTGGTGGTGGCATATCCGGAGTTGGATGGGTGCTTGAGGGCATCACAGCAGCCACAAGGGGGTGAGTACACTCCCATTCAGCTGACTTTGCGCGCATTGGAGGTGTCTGGGTGGGGGAGGTGGGCAGTGGGTTCCCCTAGGCCAGGGCGACCTTTGTGGGCAAGGACCCTTTGTGAGGCAGGCACCCCATCCCCACCAGTGGTAAGAGCCATCTACACCTAGTCAGGCTCCTGTGACTTCCATGTGTGCAGCAATTGGGCATAGGCCATGTACCCCATGTCCATGTGATTAATTAGGGAACTCCAAGTGCATGGCGTAGTGCAGAGGGCTGTGTCTGTAGCGTCCGCTGACGGTAGCTCTATTATATGCACTGAACATGTCTTCTTTCTCCCCCCCTTTTTGTGGTCTCCCTGTTCTTGTGTGCATTAGCATCATGAGGCAGAGGAGCTGTGCCACTGGAGCAGGAGGGAGCTGCATCACACATGGCCCTGGAGGGCGAGACAACGGAGTCTGAATTCACCAGTGGGACGGAGGGCGAGGGGACCTCCACGGCGGGGACAGGAGCTGAGACCAGCGACACCGATTCTTCCTCTGATGGGAGCTCCCTTGCGGTGGCGGGACCCTCTGTGCCCACCGCATCTACAGGTACAGCCGCCACCCCCCCTACCAGCACCGCCCTCCCAGCAGCCCCTCAGCGTCTGTCCCGTGGCCGCTCACCCAGGAGGGTGGGCATCTCCTTCGCCCCAGGCACTTCAGGCCCTGCCCCAGTCAGCTCTGCTGCCCTCAGTGAGGAGGCTATTGACTTCCTGAGATCCCTCACTGTTGGGAAGTCTACCATTCTGAATGCCATCCAGGGTGAAGAGAGGCAGCTGCAACAGACAAATGCATACCTGGAGGACATTCATTCTGGCCAGGCAGCCAAACAGCGAGCATTCCAGGCTCCGGCCTCTGCACTGATGGCAGCCATTGTTCCTGTGTCCAGCCTCCCCCCTCCAACTTCCTCCACCCAGACCCAATCCCCATTACCTCAGCCTATCCCAAGCACACCATCAGACCAGCATGCACACACCTCAACACACAAGGGTGGCTCTGGCAAACATAAGCACCACACAAGCATCATACCCATGCACACATACCAACATCCACTGCCTGCCCTGTGTCCCCCTCCTCCACGTCTCCTTCCTCCCTCCCTGTCACGTCTCCACTCACACCGGCATGCACTACATCTTCAGCCACTACCACCATCACCAGCACTCCCATCACCACACACCGCTCACGTGCACTCACCACCCCCACTACCATTCACACATCCCCAGTGTCCTCTGCCAGTGTGACTGTGAGCCCTTCTTCCAAACTACACAAATGCAGTCACACACCCACCCAACGGCCATCCACCTCACGACAGCCTCCAGCCCATGCACCTTCACCCAAAGTCAGCAAACGAACACCTCCTACAACCACTACCTCTTCCTCCACTCCCAAACCCCCTCCATCTACCCGCCCCAGTGTGCCCAAAAAACTTTTCCTCTTAAATGTTGACCTCTTCCCTACACCTCCCCTGGTCAATCCCCTAGGGCCCGCCTTTTCAGGTCCCAACCCAGCACCTCATCCGCCACATCACCGGGCACAGTGGTGCCAGCAATACCCAGTTTTTGGAGTGTGCCAAGCAACAGGGCTGCCAGTGTCCCAAGGAGCGAGGCCAAGGACATTCCCCCACCTCCAAAACAGAAAAAGTTGCCCACATCCCAGAGGGAGAAGGCCCAAACTCCTGCCATCAAGGGCTCAGCCAAGACAAGTGTGGGGGGTGTGGCAAGACAGCTGCACCAGCATCCAAGGTGGGGAAGGGCCTGAAGCAGAAAGGCAAGTCAACGTCGACGCCAACCTGTACGGCAGACAAGACCGCCACATGCACCGCCGCCAAGGACACCGCCGCCAGCAGCCCAGATACTGAACCCTTAAACAGCATTGCAGTCAGTGAGCCCGCCACCAGCATCGCCGCTACTGACACCGCCGCCAGCACCGCGGTCAGTGAGCCCGCCACCAGCACTGCCATTACTGACACCGCCGCCAGCACCGTGGTCAGTGAGCCAGCCACCAGCACGGCAGTCAGTGAGCCAGCCACCAGCAACGCAGTCAGTGAGGCCGCCACCAGCACCGCCACCACAATGACCGCCGCAACAATAACCGCCGCAAGCACTGCCGCTAATGACACCGCCCACAGCCCCGCTAGTGGCCCACAATGACCTGAGCCAGTGGTACCACTGCAGACATGGCTGCCATCCCCAGTGGTCATCCGTACGTGGCTGGTGGTCAGTTCCAGGGGCCTGGGCAGCTTCCATGTTGCCCCACCATCAGTGGAGTATCACATCCACTACCTCAGTCCTTGGCAGGATGAAGCACTCTGGGCAAAAAGCCCCCTCCAGAACAAGTTGAGAAAGGCATCCACTATCTCATTCCCTGGCAGGATGAAGCACTCCGGGCACCAAGCCCCCTCCAGAACCAGAGGAGAAAGGCATCCACTACCTAAGTCCTTGGCAGGATGAAGCACTCTGAGTACAAAGCCCCCTCGAGAACCAGTGGAGATTGGTATCCACCACCTCAGTCCTTGGCAGGATGAAGAACTCTGGGCACCAACCCCCTCCAGAACCAGTGGAGAAAGGCATCCACTACCTCAGTCCTTGGCAGGATGAAGCACTCTGGGCACCATGCCCCCTCCAGAACCTGTGGACACTCTTATCCACTTGAGAGACTGTGGCTTTGCACTCCCCAGAATAAAGCAGTGGGCAACCCACCCACTGGAGAGACTTGAGAGACTGTGGCTTTGCACTCCCCAGGATAAAGCAGTGGGCAAACCACTGACTGGAGAGACTTGAGAGACTGTGGCTTTGCACTCCCCAGGATAATGCAGTGGACAACCCACCCACTGGAGAGACTTGAGAGACTGTGGCTTTGCACTCCCCAGGATACATCAATGGGCATGGAGCCCCATCGTGGAGCTGGCATCGTGCACTCATCCTACTGAGGTGCCCCCTCTTCCCTTCCCCCTGAGGTGCCTGTTTTATTTCTATCTGATGCCCCTGCAGTGTTCTCTCCGTTTCGTTCGGGTATCTTGGGTGGGCCTCGCCCATACATTTTGGGCCCAGTGGTTCATGGACTATGTAGGTGCAGTACCTGGACTTGAATTCTTGGTGTACATATTTGTTTATAGTATATATAAATTTTTGACTAATGGATGTTTATAGATTACAATGGTTACAATCATTTCTTTTTGTCCTTGCGTTCTTCCAGGGGGGTTTGGGGGGCGTAAATTTAATGTTTCAGCATGTATTGGTGTGTGTGTTGTTGCAGGTGAGGGTGGGGGTGTTGCGTGTTGCGTGTATGTGTCACTCTCTTTTCCCTCCCCCCTCCCCTGTGTTGTAGGTGCTGTACTCACCGTGGTCGTCGCCGCCGTCAGTCGTGCTCCTGGTAAAGGAGCAGGAAGACAATCACAGGGAGTATTTAGAGTTCAGGCTCCATGCGTCCTGGTTCCTCGCGGGGTGTGTAGAGGTGAGTGTTTTCCCTTTTAAGTCCTGTTTCCGCTGTGTTTTTTTTTCCATTGAATCCACCCCGGAAAAGGTGGTGGATTGGCCTGTCATAATAGTGTGGGACGTACATTGTCTTCCGCCTATGTGTTGGCGTGATCGCCATGCTGTTTGTTTGTACCGCCGTGGCGGTCGGAGTGTTAAAGTGGCTGTCTATGTTGGCGATTTCCGCCATGGTCATAATTCCATTTTTTTTTATCACCGGCATGTTGGCGGTTTTACCGCCGCTTTACCACCGACTGCCAGGGTTGTAATGAGGGCCTTAGATACTACTGAACAATAATAAAAAAGATAGAAAAAGTCAAAAGTGAAAACAAATTTCTAGCTTGATTCTTTCTATAAATTGATGTGCAAAGACTTAGGCCCTCATTACAACATCGGCGGTAAAAGCCGCTTACCGCCGTGCAGAAGACCGCCATAACACGGCCACGGCCGCGGAATACCGCCACAGCTATTATGACACACATCTCGGAATCCGCCGATATTCAGACACCCACACAACTCCGCCACACCAAAGGTCAGTGTTAAACTGGCGAAAACAATTCCTCCACCGTCACGCCAACAGAAACACGCCCATGCTATCACGGCACACGAATCCACGCAGCGGTCTTTCAATCGCGGTATTCCATTGGCAGTACACACCGCCGCGCTCAAAATACAGACACATCTCCAAAACACCGCCACATTGGACAATTCCAAATACACATACAAACACCACTCCCACACACCCAACACAATATAAAACACACACCCATATCACCCACAAACCCCTATGACTATAATTCACGAACGAAGGCCAGAGAGACAGAGAGCACAGCAATTGAGAACCCCACCACACAGAGGCACACAACACCATCACCCATACAACATTCCACGCACAAAACACCGGACACCACTACACATCACCACACACATCAACATTTACACCACCCCACACATCACCCACACCACCCCATGTCACGCCAAAGACACCCCCGGTTTTCCGAGGAGGAGCTCAGGGTCATGGTGGAGGAAATCCTATGGGTAGAGCCACAGCTATTTGGATCACAGGTGCAGCACACCTCCATAGCCAGGAAGATGGAGCTATGGCGCAGAATCGTGGACAGGGTCAACGCTGTGGGACAGCATCCAAGAAATCAGGAGGACATCAGGAAGAGGTGGAATGACCTACGGGTGAAGGTACGTTCTGTGATCTCCAGGCACAACATCGCAGTACAGCGGACTTGCGGCAGACCCCCACCTCCTCCCCCACAACTAACAACATGGTCTTGACCATCATGCATCCAGAGGGCCTCGGAGGAGTCGGTGGAGGATGGGACACTGGTAAGTCAAATCTTAACTATCATATCCCCCACCCTACCTGCATGCTATCACACACACCCACCCTCACACCCTCCCCTATCACCCCAAATCCTCACTAATGTACTAATAACACAAACCCCTCATCCCAACACCAAGCCCTGCATGACACAACTAAGCATGGTCACCCCTCACCAAATCATGCTCACTGCACATACCCAGAACAACCCCCTAACCATCATCACACAAACCCACACACAGGAATGCTTGTACTGGGGTACACGCCCACCCACCAATTGCACACCATTACACACAAACATGCAATAATCATGTTCTCATATCCCTGCAGGACCACTAAGGAACATCACCACACCGGAGGGTCCAGACATCTCCACTCCACCCACAGAAGAGGCCCACAGTCACGACAGCAGCTCTGCCCTACTGGATCCTGATGACCAGCCCGGACAATCGTGGGCCTTTGAACAGTCGGTTCCCCTTGCACAGGCACAGCCCAACACTGACCTTCCACCCTCTGGTAACACCAGCACAACACCCACCCAGCGGGCCCATACCTCCGTACCCAGGACACGTCAATCAGCGGTGTGTCCACCACTACAGGGAACCCAGGACAACCCACCACCCCAACAACAACAGGGACCTGGGGGCAGTGGTAGTGGGCACACGGTCCAGGGGACGGAGGTACAGGAACACAGGGGAACTGGGAGGGCTGCTGTGCGACAGGGGGCGGACAGGCCAAGGGAACCCACTCTCCACGAGGCCCTCTCCTACATCATGGGAGCATACCACCACTCCCAGGAGACGATGGCGAAGGTCCTGGCCAAGTTTCAGGAGACCCAGCGCCTGCAGGAGGAACAGTGTTTGGGGTTCAGGGAGGAACTCAGAACCATCAGCTCTGCCCTGGGCACCATTGTAGGTGTGCTGAAGGACATACAAAACACCATGCGGGACACCGTGGCACTCCAAGGGGCCCCTGACACTAGCATGGACGATGAACTGGCCACCACCTCTGCCGGCGCTAGAGGATCGGACGCCCCGCCACATGACCACCACACCAGCACCCCACCCCCTGCAGAGGGACAACCACCACGCAAGCGGTCCCTGAGATCCAGGAACAGGACAGAGCAAGATGGCAAGACCCCCGCCAGGAAATAAGACCACCCTGATTGTCATCCCACTGTCTCACTTTGTTACCCTGTCCATACTTTAACTGCCCCAGCTCCACTTCCTATGCCCATATGGGCAGTACACCTGTGTGACCAATAGACTGGACTCTGCCATGGACATTCCTCCACCGTCCCCCATCACCATTTTACAACCCCCCTCCATTTATGAGCACTTAAATAAACACCCTTGAACCACAAAACAATCTGGAGTCAGTCTGTGATTTGGTAAATTTGTATTATCAATGAGTGTCAAAATGCATTTTCTATTGTAAAGCCAACATACCTATGTCACACATCACAAGTCCTTGAAGGATGCAAGCAGATGACACACGTTGGTAACCACACCTGTGAAACCGTAATGGAAAGGTACAACTCTGTGACCAAATAGTGCTATGGAATGACAGACATGATGTGTGAAAATGAATGTAATGGTAAGAAAGAAATGTTCTCACCTGTGTGTCACTGGAAATATTGCTGTATGACTGACTCCCTGTTGTCTATGTCTTCTTCCTCAGCTTCATTCTCATCACTGTCCACAGGCTCCACAGCTGCCACAACACCGCCATCTGGACCATCCTCCTGCAGAAAAGGCACCTGGCGTCGCAAAGCAAGATTGTGAAGCATCGAGCAGGCGATGATGATCTGGCACACCTTCCTTGGTGAGTAGAATAGGGAACCACCTGTCATATGGAAGCACCTGAACCTGGCCTTCAGGAGGCCGAAGGTGCGTTCGATCACCCTCCTAGTCCGCCCCCTGGGCCTCATTGTAGCGTTCCTCTGTCCTGGTCCTGGGATTCCTTACTGGGGTCAATAGCCAGGACAGGTTGGGGTAACCAGAGTCCCCTAATAGCCACACACGGTGCCTCTGGAGTTGACTCATCACATACGGGATACTGGTATTCCGCAGGATGTAGGCGTCATGCACAGAGCCAGGGAACATAGCATTTACCTGGGAGATGTACTGGTCTGCCAAACATACCATCTGTACATTCATCAAATGATAACTCTTCCGGTTACTGTACACCTGTTCACTCCTGTGGGGGGGGACCAGAGCTACATGGGTGTCATCAATAGCACCTATGACGTTGGGGATACGTCCAAGGGCATAGAAGTCACCTTTAACTGTAGCCAAATCCTCCACCTGAGGGAAAATGATGTAGCTCCTTACGTGTTTCAGCAGGGCAGACAGCACTCTGGACAACACGTTGCAAAACATAGGCTGGGACATCCCTGATGCCATGGCCACTGTTGTCTGAAAAGACCCACTTGCAAGGAAATGGAGCACTGACAGCACCTGCACGTCAGGGGGGATTCCAGTGGGATGGCGGATTGGTGACATCAGGTCTGGCTCCAACTGGGTACATAGTTCCTGGATAGTGGCACGGTCAAACCTGTAGATGATGATTAAATGTCGCTCCTCCATTGTCAACAGGTCCACCAGCGGTCGGTACACCGGAGGATTCCGCCATCTTCTCACATGTCCAAGCTGACAGTGCCTAGGAAGGACAACAGCGACCACAGAGTCAACAAATTTCCAGGTATGTACCCACAGATACACAGAACACGACACCAAACACAAAACTCTTCCTGTATGTGTGTTGACTGTAGGCCTAGGTATGTGTGACGCAGTAGTAAATGAAGCCGTGTGGGTCCCTGAAATGGCGGCTGCCTGACCTCTAAAGTGGCACAATGGGATGTGAGGTATCTGCGCTGGCGTTGTACACCGTCGTGGTATGCGGTCGTAGACCCCGGCGCAATGCTGCATTGGTTAACATTGGACCCTATAGGTCCCAGGAGCCAATGATTAAGTGCACCGGCGGTGATGATATGCACCGCCGTGGAGGTGACCGCCATTTTCTATCTGTTCAATCACTCGATACCTGATCTTCGACAGGAGAGGACCTACACTGCAAGTGCTGCTGTGACCTCGGTTTGGAAGAGACAATGGCTGCTGCGTCTGTGGAAAGGGCCCCTGCCTTCACTGCTCAGGAGTTGGAGAAGCTCGTGGACGGGGTCCTCCCCCACTACATGCTACTCTACGGTCCTCCAGACCAACAGGTAAGTTGTATGGGCTATGCCTGGGTGGAGAGGGCTGGATGTAAGAAGGAAGGGGGCAGAGTTCAGAGAACATGAAGGACTGTGAATGCATGTGCCACATGGCAAGGGTAGGGATGGGGGCCACTCACATCGACGGGGCAGTTGGTAATGACAGTTGGTAATGACTTCTCTTCTTCCCCTGTGCATGTCATGTAGGTCAGCGCCCACCAGAAGAAGGACATTTGGCATGCCATCGCCAAGGACGTCCGGACCCTGGGGGTCCACCAGAGACGGGGCACCCACTGCTGTAAAAGATGGGAGGACATTCGCCGCTGGAGCAAGAAGACGGCGGAGGATCAGCTGGGGATGGCCTCCCAACGTGGGAGGGGTGCCCGTCGCCCCATGACCCCCCTGATGTTCAGGATCCTGGCGGTGGCCTACCCGGAGTTGGATGGGCGCTTGAGGGCATCACAGCAGACACAAGGGGGTGAGTACACTCTCATTCTGGGGACTTTGCGCGCAGTGGAGGGCTGTGGGTTTCCCTAGGCCAGGGCGACTTACGTAGGCTAGGCCCCTCTGTAATGCAGGCCATGTGTCACTCCACCCCACCTCAGGAGAGGGCCATGTACAGGTATACATGCCCCTGTGGCATCCATGTGTGCAGATGTCCACCATAGCCATGTAGGCCAGATCCCAGGAATTGCATCTGTAGTGGCCAAGAGCACGGCATAGTGCAGGGGGCTGCTGTGTCTGTATTGTCCGCCAACGGTAGCGGTAAGCCATGCACTCAACCTGTCTTTCTTCTGTCGTCCCCCCCCACTTTTTCTGCTCTCCCTGTTCTTTTGTGCATCAGCATCATCAGGCGGAGGTACAGTGGCACCAGAGCACGAGGGAGCTGCATCCCACATGGCCATGGAGGGCCACACCACAGACTCTGAATACACCAGTGGGACGGAGGGCGAGGGGAGCTTCACGTCGGGCACAGGATCACCAACCAGCGACACGGACTCGTCCGCCGATGGGAGCTCCCTTGTGGTGGCGGCACCATCTGTGTCCCCCACTTCTACAGGTACAGCTGCCACCTCCCCTACCAGCACCGCCCTCCCAGCAACCCCTCAGCGTTCGCCCCGTGCCCGCTCACCCAGGAGGGTGGGCATCACCTTCGCCCCAGGCACCTCAGCCCCTGCCCCTGTCACCCCTGCTGCCCTCAGTGAGGAGGCCATTGACCTCCTCAGGTCACTCACTGTTGGGCAGTCTACCATTGTGAATGCCATCCAGGGTGTAGAAAGGGAGTTGCAACACACTTATGCATTCATGGAGGGCATTCATTCTGGTCAGGCTGCCCATCATCGAACCCTGCAATCTCTGGCCTCAGCACTGATGGCAGCCATTGTCCCTGTGTCTAGCCTCCCTCCTCCAACTTCCTCCACCCAGACCCAATCCCCTGTACCCCAGCCTATCCCAAGCACACCATCAAACAAGCATGCATACACCTCAACACACACAAGTAGCTCAGGCAAACATAGGCACCACACAACCCACAGGCACTCACGCAAGCATCACCCACATACAGACACAGCAACATCCACTGCCTCCACTGTGTCCCCCTCCTCGTCGTCTCCCTCCTCCCTCCCAGTGTCGTCTACACTCTCACCTGCATGCACTACATCTACAGGCACTAGGACTCGCACCAGAACACACAGCACCACACCCCGCTCACCTGCACTCACTACCCCCACTACCATTTACACGTCCCCTGTGTCCACTCCCAGTGTGTCTGTGACGCCCCCGCCCAAAGTACACAAACGCGGGCTCCCACACACCCAACATCCATCCACCTCACGACAGCCTACAGTACCTGCACCTGCACCCAAAACACCTAAAGTTACACCTCCTACAACACCCTCCTCTTCCTCAACTCCCAGACCCCCTCCAGCTACCCATCCCAGTCTTCGTCAGCAACTCTTCTTCAGCACCTCTTTGCCACCACCCGCATCCCTCCAATTCATAAGTCCCGTAGTAGCACCTCAGCCAAAAAAACACCAGGACCTGTGGTGCGTGTTCAAGGTGTGTGGAGTGCACCGGCCACCAGGGCAGCCAGTGTGACGCAGAGCCAAAGCACTGCCAGTCCACCCCCTGTGAAGCACCTCAAGTTGGAAAGTGGCAGACGGGACAGGGTGAAGACTCCTGGCGGCAAAACTGCTCACAAGGGTCCCAGGGGGACTGCAGAGTCAGCTGTGACTCCTCCAAAGGTGGTGAGGGGCCAGAAGAAGTCTGGTAAGAGCAGCACGGCGGAGAAGGGCGCCATCCTCCCCGGCAGCCAGGACGCCACCGCTAGCACCGTCGTCACTGGTCAGGAGACCACCGCCTGAGTCAGTGCCCAGGAGGGCAGCAGTATCGTCACTGGTCAGGAGACCACCGCCAGAGTCAGTGCCCAGGAGGGCCCTGGCAGCCACAGCCTCGCTGGGCAATGAGGGAGCGTCATGCCACACACCACTGCATAGGTCAGAGACCGCCATTGCAAAGCACCGCTGCACAAGGAAAAGACCGCCATGGTGAAGACCGCTGAACAGGGCAAAGCACCGCTGAACAGGTCAGAGACCGCCATGGCAAAGCACAGCTGCACAAGGAAAAGCACCGCTGAACAGGTCAGAGACCGCCATGGCAAAGCACCGCTGCTCAAGGAAAAGACCGCCATGGTGAAGACCGCTGAACAGGGCAAAGCAATGCTGAATAGGTCAGAGACCGCCATGGCAAAGCACCACTGCACAAGGAAAAGACCACCATGGTGAAGACCGCTGAACAGGGCAAAGCACCGCTGAACAGGTCAGAGACCGCCATGGCAAAGCACCGCTGAACAGGGCAAAGCACGCTGAACAGGTCAGAGACCGTCATGGCAAAGCACCGCTGAACAGGGCAAAGCACCACTGAACAAGAAAACACCGCCACATCAAGCATCGTTATCCCATGTGCAGCTGGGACAGTGACGGAACAGGAACCGTCACAGGGAACCTGATGCAGTCTGGGCACCATTCCCCCTCCAGAACCAGTGGACACATGCATCCACTCCGTCTGTCCTTAACAGGATGAAGCACTCTGGGCACCATTCCCCCTCCAGAACCAGTGGACCCATGCATCCACTCCGTCTGTCCTTAACAGGATGAAGCACTCTGGGCACCATTCCCCCTCCAGAACCAGTGGAGACATACATCCGCTCCGTCTGTCCTTAACAGGATGAAGCACTCTGGGCACCAGTCCCCCTCCAGAACCAGTGGACACATGCATCCACTCCGTCTGTCCTTAACAGGATGAAGCACTCTGGGCACCATTCCCCCTCCAGAACCAGTGGAGACATGCATCCGCTCTGTCTGTCCTTAACAGGATGAAGCTCTCTGGGCACCAGTCCCCCTCCAGAACCAGTGGAGACTGTTATCCACTTGAGAGACTGTGGCTTTGCACTCCCCAGGATGTAACAGTGGGCAAACCACCCACTGTAGAGACTTGAGAGACTGTGGCTTTGCACTCCCCAGGGTTGAACAGTGGGCAACCCACCCACTGTAGAGACTTGAGAGACTGTGGCTTTGCACTCCCCGCGATATGGCAGTGGGCAACCCACCCACTGTAGAGACTTGAGAGACTGTGGCTTTGCACTCCCCAGGATTGAACAGTGGGCAACCCACCCACTGTAGAGACTTGAGAGACTGTGGCTTTGCACTCCCCAGGATGAAGCAGTGGGCAAACCACCCACTGTAGAGACTTGAGAGACTGTGCCTTTGCACTCCCCAAGATACATCAATGGGCATGGAGCCCAGTCGTGGATCTGGCTTAGTGCTGTAATCCAGCTGAGGTGCCCCCCCTTCCCTTTCCCCTGAGGTGCCTGTTGTATTTCTATCTGATGCCCCTGCAATGTTCTCTCCGTTTGTACACATGTATCTTGTGTGGGCCTCGCCCATGTATTTTTGGACCAGTGGTGCACGGACATTGAAATGTGCATACCTGCACTACTTCTCGTAATGTATATAATTTTGAATGTGTATATATATCTGTATATATTTGGAACTGTATTTTGATACATTACAATGCTTGGACTGATTTCCTTTTGTCTTTGCATTCTTCCGGGGGGAGTTGTGGGTTGTTACTGTGATGTTTGGAAATGCATTGGTGTGTGTGTTGTAATGTACGAGGGTGGGGGTGTTGCATGTGTGTCCCCCTGACTTTTGCCTCCCCCCTCCCCTATGTCGTAGGTGCAGTACTCACCGTTGTCTTCGGCGGCGCCGTTGCTGGTGTTCGTAGATGAGCAGGAAGACAAGGGCAGGGAGTATTTGTAATTCCGGCTCCATGGTGTCCTCTTCCTAGTGGAGCGTGTTGAGGTGAGCGTTTTCTCCATTGCAAAAGCTGTTTCTGCCGTGTTTTTATCCACGGTGAATCCGCCCGGAAAAGGTGGCAGATTGGCGGGTTGTGATACTGTGGGTGGTACATTGTCTTCCGCCTGTCTGTTGGCGGTGACCACCGCGCTGCTTGTCTGTACCGCCGTGGCGGGCAGTGTGTTAAAGTGGCTGTCTATGTTGGCGGTTTCTGCCACGGTCATAATTCCCTTTTTTTGTCCGCCGGCCTGTTTCTGGTATTACTGTACCATTAACACCCTCCGCCAGGGTTGTAATGACCACCTTAATGCTTTATACATTTATTCTCTGATAGGAACTCTTTATTGGGTTTCTGAACTGACACTTAATTCAATTTCAATCTAATTTAATTTAGATTAGAGAAATTCTTTTATGGAACATGCTTGCTGTAGTATTACAACATTAAGGTCCTCATTATGACATTGGTGGTAAATGCTGCTTATTGGCGCTGTGACAGCCGCCAACATACCACTAAGGTGGAGCATATCTGTTCGCCATATTATAACACGTACACACCAAACCGACAGAATATTGCCACAAGCACAAATCCTCCAGCCCAAAGGGCAGTGCTAAAGTGGCGTAATGAACACCCATACCGTTATTCCAAGAAAACAATGCCCACCACATTATGACCCGGACATTCAATGGCGGTAAACCATTGGCGATACAAACTGGCACTCTCAGAATGGCCACCGTAATACAAAACAAAACAACATTGACCAGAACTAAACACACACCTGACACTCATATACACACCACACCCACCCACCCATAGCACAATAAAACACACACCACCCTTTACGAATACCAAGAAGCGGCACAAGTCACGAAGGCCACTGAGACAACTACACACCCACACCACAAACACCCATACATCCGTCACGCACCTCACAATCCACCACATCATTTAACACCCTCTGCACAACACACACCACACAACACCCATGTCTCCACGAAGGCACACCCATTTTACAGATGAGGAGTTGCGGCTCTTGGTCGAGGAAATAGTCAGGGTAGAGCCACAGCTGTTTGGAGCACAGGTACAGCAATGCCAGGAAGATGGAGCTGTGGCGGAGAATCGTGGACAGGGTGAACGCCGTGGGACAGCATCCAAGAACAAGGGATGAGAACATGAAGAGGTAGAATGACCTATGGGGGAAGGTGCATTCCGTGGCAGCAAGGCACCAGCTCGCCTTCCAGAGGACTGGCGATGGACCCCCACAGCTCACAGCATGGGAGGAGCAAGTCTTGGCAATCCTGCATCCTGAGGGACTCACTGAAGTAGCCAGAGGGCTGGACAGTGGTGAGTCAATATTCACTACTTATCAGCCCCCATACTTGCATGCCATCCCACCCCCCACCCTCACTCCCATCACTCCACTCGATTCCACACACTGCAACCACACATCTGACTAACCCCATTGCCAAGCCCTAAATGCAATACCAATGCATGGACAGCCCTCCCAGCCCTGCATGCACACCCATCACCAAAGCATGCACAGCATGGAGAACCAACATTCACACAATACATCACCATACACAAAATAAGATGGAGGAGCAACTGTAACAATAGAGGGGAAGCAAGGGATGTTCAATATATCACAGAAATGAAGTATAACACATCACTTACATCCCCACAGGTGCCCCAACCAATCTCAGCGGCGAGGAGGTGCCATGACTATCCAGTCCCCCAACAGAAGATGCCCCTAGTGATGACAGTAACTCTGGACTCCTGCATCTGGGTGAACAACCTGGCCCATCAGGGACCACTGGTCAGTTGGGCACCACATCCCACTCAGAGTCCACCACAGAGCCTCCCCCATCAGTATCCAACATCCAACACCACAGCATCCACGCAACATCCCCACACCTCTGTCCCCAGGACACGTCAATCAGCAGTGTGGCCACCTGTACAGGGACCCCAGTCCACACCTCACACCCAAGACAATCAGGGACCTGGGGTCAGTGGCAGTGGGAACACCATTCAGGGGACAGGGGCACAGCAGAACAGGGACACTGGAAGATTTGCTGTGCGCCAGGGGGAGGACAGGCCCAGGGAACCGACTCTCCAGGAGTCACTCACCAAGATCCTGGGTGCCTACCAAAAATCCCAGGACACGATGTGCCAGATCCTTGCCAACATGCAGGAGAACAAGCGTCTGCAGGAAGAACACCATCTGGAGATCAGGGAGGACCTGCAGGCTCTCAACACCACCATGATCTCCATAGCAGGGGTGTTGGCAAACATGACCACCATCATGAAGGAATCAACAGCACACCAGCGGGCCCCTACCACTCACCAGCCCGCCACCTCTGCTGCAGTTAGTGGACAGCAGGCCCCGCCACAGGACCCACAGGCCACCAGCACCCCTCCCCCTGTGGAAGGTGAACCAACCCGCAAACATTCCCTGCGACCCAGACAGAGGCCAGAGACACTTGCCAAGACCAAGACCACTGCCAGGAAACGAGACTTTCTTGATTCTCTGCCTTGTGTTCTACCCTATCACCTTGTCCACTTTGAACTGTCTTTGCTCCCCCTTCCTATGGCCCCGTGGACACTGCATCTGTGCTACAAACAGACTGGAACAATACCCGGACGTTCCTCTACCATCACCCCATTCCATTGCACTTTACCCTCAATTTTATAGCTCTACAATAAACACCCTTGAACACAACTTGACTGATGTTATTTTATGTGTTGAGAATGTGCATTTAGGGGAACAGTCACATCTGGTGCAAATGAAATAGACACTGTGATAGAATACAATTAATGACCTGTAACTGTCTGTAGTAATCACATCAGGACACTGTTGTCATATCACCAACATCTGTTAAATGACAAGCCATAGGTGACAGTATGTTTAGATGCAAAGGAAGTGAATGCCATCATGCCACAGTCACAAAGATAAAATCAATATTCAGAGCAATGATCAGGTCCACTGTCTCACCTGTGTGTCATTGGAAGTATTACGTATAACTGATGTTCTGTTGTCCACATCCTCATCCTCTGCCTCCTCATCCTCACTGTCCTCAGGGTCCACTGCTGCCACAGGCAATCTCCAGTCTCCTCCTCCTGCAGAAAAGGCACATGTCATCTGAGGGCCAGGTTGTGCACCATGCAGCATGCCACTACTATATGGCAGACCTTCTCGGGTAAGTAGCACATGGATCCACCTGTCAGATGGAGGCACCTGAACCTGGCCTTCAGGAGGCCGAAGGTCCTTTCATTTATTCTTCTGGTTCACCCATGTGCCTCATTATAACGGATCGCATCCCATGTCGGGGCATTCCTCGCTAGGGTCAGGAGCCACGATAGGTTTGTGTAGCCAGAGTCACCTGCAAATAGTGAGGGACAAAATGTATCCTTGCACAATCCTACGGGGATAACACCTGAAGGCATACACTGACATACTGTGGGTGGGGACTCTGGCTCACCATTGGCCACAACCTGTGCCTCTGTAGTTGGGCAATCACATTTGAGATGCTGCTATTCCTCAGGACAAAGGCTTCATTCACCGACCCAGGACACTAGGTAGTGGTGTGGGATATGTACTGGTCCGCCAGGCACACCATTTGCACATTCAATGAGTGGAAACTCTTCTGATTCCTGAACACCTGTTCATTCTGGGGGGGGGGACGAACGTAATATGTGTACAGTCAATTGCCCTAATAATATTGGGGATATGCTAAATTGCATAGAATTCTGCCTTAACAGTGGCCAAATCTTCCACCGGGGGGAAAACAATGTAGCTGTACATGTGCTTTACCAGGGCAGACAGAACCCTTTCCAGCACGATTGAGAACATTGGCTGTGACATTCCTGCTGCCAAGCCCACTGTCACTTGGAAATAACCAGTTGCAAGGAAATGGAGCACTGATAGCACTTGCACAACGGGGGGCATCCCAGTGGGATGACAGATGGCTGATATCAGGTCAGGTTCCAATTGGACACACAGCTCTGTGATTGTGGCCCTGTCCAGTATATAGGTGAGTATAATGTGCCTGTCCTCCAGTGTAGCCAAGTCCACAGTGGGTCTGTACACAGGGTTTGTCTCCTCCTCCTAATCATCCACAGCAGAAGGTATCTAAGGGACACAAGAGTGAGTAGGCTGTCACAATTTGAACAATGGAACCACCACCTCAGTGTACATACAGCATCAATGTGATGGGACAGTGGGAATAGCAATGTATGTGCTATTTTAGGCAATGACGCAGTTATGGTTTATCTGATCATTGTCCACCACCATGAAATGGTGACCGCCTGTCCTGTATCTTTGGACAGGTGGAAGTGAGGTAACTCTGCCGACGTTGGGTGTCGTGGCGAAAGGTGGTCTTGCACCGCCATGCAATTCCTCATTGGTTAATATGGGGCTCTATGGAGTACAGTGGCCAAAGGGGATCAGCACTGGCAGTGATGGCGTACACCGTCGCAGACGTGACCAACATTTTCGATCCAAATCCTCACTTGTTTCCTGACTTTCCACAGGACGACACCTACACTGCGTGTGCTGCTGTGACCTGTGTCTTGAACCTACCATGGCCCGTGTGACCAGGGAAAGGGCCCCTGCCTTCACTTCAGGGGAGTTGGAGCGACTGGTGGATGGGGTCCTATCCCAGAATGGACTTCTGTATGGGCCTCCAACCAACAGGTGAGTACACCCTGGGCATGATGCATGTGGGAAAGATGCATTAGGATATGTGTGCAAGCATCGTGTCATCGGGGGTGGATGTCTGGTGGTAGGGTACATGGTGGGAGGCGGACGATGTGTGTGCCAATGGTGATGGAAACGGGATTGGTGGGCCATATGTGTGACAGCCTGGATTGTATGTGTAATGGTGTCCTCCTGTCTGCATTCCCTCTGCTGGTCAGCGCCCATCAAAAGAAGGGATTGTGGCGTGCCATTGCCAAGGAGGTGCGGACCCTGGGGGTCTACAGCAGACGGAGCACCCACTGCAGGAAGCGGTGGGAGGACCTGAGATGCTGGGCACGGAAGACTATGGAAGCCCAGCTGGGGATGGCCTCCCAACGAGGAAGGGGTGCCCGTCGCAACCTGACGCCCTGATGACCCGCATACTGGCGGTGGCCTACCCAGAGCTGGAGGCCACTTGAGGGCATCACAGCAGCCACAAGAGAGTGAGCACAGTGGGCATTACTACAATAATTGGTAGGTGGCATGGGATCCGGGTGCTGCGTGTGAGTTAGTTGTTGCCCCTTAATGCCAGGCCAGACATTGCAGCATGAACCAGCTCATGTGTAATGGGTGCATGCCAAATCAGGTAACCTAGCTTGTTTGCATTCCATGTCAGGCAGGGCTCTGTGGGTCCCATGAGGTGTGCAGTTGGATGTGTTTGGCCCTCATCTCACTATGGCATCTACCCAAATCAATGGCAGTGCAATGCATAGTGCTCAATCCTGATCCCTGTGAGTGACGGTGCTGTGTATGCCAACTGTGGTGTTAGTGCAGTAATTGACCCAGTGTTCCTTTTCTCTCTCTACCCCCTTTTATCTTCTGTCATCCTGTCCATGTCTGCACAGGACCCAGGAGTCCACCAACAACGAGGGAACCAGTGGTATGGAGGGCGAGGGGAGCACCACACAGAGACAGGAGGTGACAACACTGACTCAGATACCTCCTCTGATGGAAGCACCTCTGTGACCACCCCCGCTGCAAGTACAGCCACCACCCCTCGTTCCAGCACCGCCCTCCCAGTAGCCCCTCAGCGAGTTGCTCGTGCATGCTCACCTAGGAGGGTGGGCATCTCCTTTGGCATGGGCACCTCAGGCTCTGCCCCAGTCTGCCCTGCTGCCCTGGGTTAGGAGGCTATTGACCTCCTGAGATCAATCTCTGTAGGGCATTCCACCATTGTGAATGCCATCCAGGGGCTGGCATCCTAAATGCAGCAATGCAATGCATTCCTGGAGGGCATCCACGGTGGACTGGCGGCCCAACAGAGATCGATTCAGGCTCTGGCCTCCTCTCTGATGGCAGCCATTGTCCCTGTTCCTACCGTCCCCCCTCCAACTACCACTTCCCAATCCCAGTCTCCTCAATCCTAACCCATCCCATGCACACACACAGACGAGCATGCACACAAGTCAACACACAAGCGTGGCACAATCAAACACAGGCACCGCAAATTCAGCCCACAAGCACTCATGCAAACACAAGACAGTTGCACACACAACCACATCCACTGCCTCCACTGTCTCCGCCTCCTCCTCTTTCTCCACCTCCCTTACAGTCACGTCCACACTCACACTTGCATGCACTGCTTCAACATCCACCACCAGCATCACCACACCAAGCAGCACACACACCTCACTTGCAGACACCTCCCAACATCCATCCACGCGTCCCCTGTGTCCTCTCCCACCCTGTCTGTCCCTCCTCCTAAAGGACACAAACACAGGCACTCACACACCGAACAGCCATCTACCTCACATCAGCACACTCCTGATGCACCTGCACCCAAGTCCAGCAGACGTACTCCTCCAACAACCACTCCATCAACCTCCACTCCCATCCCTCCTCCCTTATTCCACTCCACCATCCCTAAGAAGCTTTTCCTTACCCAACTTGACCTCTTCCCGCCCCCTCCCTCCATCCTGCCCGTAAGAGCAGGGTCCCAATGACCCAGCCCAGTACCTCAGCCAAACAGTCCATGGGAACAGTGGAGGCACCTCCTAGTCGTGGAGTTAAGACAGTGAAGGATCCCACTCCACCAGGCAGGAAGGAGAAGGATCCCACTCCAACAGCTAGGAAGTGGAAGGATCCAACTCTAACAGCCAGGAAGCGGAATTAACCCTCACCTCCTGCTAGGACAGGGAAGTAGCCCTCACCTCCTGCCATGAAAGTGAAGAAGTCCTCACCTCCAGCTGAGACACAGAAGCCCTTGCCTCCAATGGACGCTGCCCAGGAGGTACCTTCCACAGCTGAGACACAGCAGCCCTCGCCTCCAATGGAGGCTCCCCAGAAGGCACATTCCACATCTGAGACACAGCAGCACTCAACTTCAGCAGAGGCTGGCAGGGTTCCACCACCGCCAATGGCCATAGAGCCCTCACCTCCAGCTGAGATGGTGCAGCCCTCACTTCCAGCAGTGGACATGTAGGCCACCCTCCAGGGACTGCTGTGCAAGGAGCCCCCTCCAAGAGCAGTGGGCAAGTCCCCACCTTAGAAACTGTGACCTTGCACTCCCCAGCTAATTGTAATTGGCATGGTGCCCCCTCCAGAACCAGTGTGCAAGTTCTCAACTTCGGCTGAGGTGTCCCCACCCTCCTTCCCGCTGTGGTACCTGCCCACTTCAATAATAATGCTCCTGCACAGTTCTGTGAATATGTCGTTAGGAAATGAGTTGGGCCTTGGACTGTGCCCTGTGGCAATGTGAGCCCTTTGGACTTTGGACTGGGCATTGGCCCTGTGTGGATAATTGTACATTATCTGGTTCATGTGGTGGCTTTTGCCTTGCTAATACATTTTCAATACTTCCGAACTCTAATCCTTGTATTTTTATGCTGTGTGTCGTGTGCCATTGGTTTACGTCTTCAGCTGGTTGTGTGTATGGTGTGTGTGTATCTGGTGTGTGTTGTGCGTGTGTGTGTCACTCTCTTTTGTCTCCCTCCCTCCCTTGTGTGCAAGGCGGCTGTACTCACCATTGGTGTTCTAGTTGGAGCATGGCGTAGAAGAGCAGTGGGAAGGCTTGCAGTTCTGGTTCCAAGACGGCCTTGTTCTTCTATGTGTCTCTGATGGTGAGTCTTTGGTCTTCTGTGTAGTGTTTCCGCAAGGCTTTTGATGGTGTTGGTTCCGTCCAGGAAACTGTGGCGGATTGCAGTGTCATGATGTGGTGGGTGGCACTTGTCTTCCGCCTGGCTATTGATGGCTACCGTTGTGGTGAGTGGTGTTACCGACCTGGCGGATGGAGCGGTACATTGTTCTCACCGCCGTTGTCTTAATTTGGCGGTAATTTCTGCCACCCTGTTGGCGGTATTTCCGCCACTTTATTACTCACCACCAATGTCATAATGACCATAAGTGTTATACTTTTAATCATTGTATTCTTTCTTTTATTCAAGTATTGATTTCTGACTTACATTCATTTTTAATAATTGCGCTCAAAAGACCAATGCTTATTGAATAAATACTGAAACCAAACAATTGATTAATAAAACCCATCAACTGACACAAATTCTCTTTAGTGACTGTACTAAAGTCTTAAATGACTTAATGCATATATGGTTTTAAAAAAAGGACCATACAACCAATGGTGGAGATTATTTAATGATTACCCTGAAGATTAAGGTAAAGAAAACCGCACTCATGTGGTATATTCTTTATATATATTTTTTGGCTAAGAGACTTGAATCACTGGGTAAATCTCACTACGCCAAAAAAAAGCACATGGTGTAAAAAAACAAGTCCATGGAGGCATGGAGGAGGTGTGTTCAAGATAAGCAAAACAGAATGACCAATAGCTGTTTATTATGACCATCACCCTTCAGTATTCTGAATGCCTAAATCAACAAAATTCTAAACTTATTTTCTGTAAGGCATGAACACTCTACTGTGAGTCAGCACATGCACTCTAAAATGAAAGTGGGAGAACAATTGAGTTTCCACCTACGACAAAGTAAATGTATATTATACTACTTGTGCCATCAAGAGTCAACCACCCCACCCTCATTCACACTATGGTGACTTAAATATGATTTATTGAAAATATATTTCACTGATTCTCCACCCACCTTTCCAACTAAAACCTGTTTGTTCACCTCCAGATCCAAATTATCCCTATCAAGTGCAGAGTCCTCCAAGGTTACATGATGTGCCCTGTCATCTTCAGCCTCTACATGGAGCCACTTAGAGCTCTGTTCACAGGTATCAGCATTCAAATTCACCAATATGCTGATGACACACAACTCTAATTGAAAGTCTACTCCATTCCAGACATCAAGTGCTCAAGCATTGCCTGCACCTCATCAAGATGTGGATGTCCTGTGCATACCTGATACTGAACTCCATCAGAACAGAAATCCTGGTATGTGCCAAGAACAACAAATAATTTGAACATTTATGGGTTTGAACCCCAACTGTCACTAAGACCAAGCCACTTGGATTGACCCCGGACACCAGACTCAAACTCAATGATCAAATTCACTAAAAAATCAAAAATGCTCAATATCAGCTCTCTCTCCTAAGGAAAGTGAAACAACGTCTTCCAGAAAGCGACTTCAGAACTGTTCAAGACCTCATACTTTTGCACCTGGATGATAGTAACGCCATGCTCTATGGCCTCCCAGACACTACATCAGTTCCTCTTAAGGGCATTCTCCAGGCCACAGCATGCCTTACTCAATGCCTGAAGAAACATTATCAAATTAACCACATACTGATTGAACTCTAGTGGCTCTCCTTGCTGGACTGCACCATCTTCAAACACAGATAAATAAATTACAAATTCATCACAACTATGCCTTCTCCCCCACTTCCCTCTCTGCTTATCCTGCAAATCAACACAGACTCTTTGCTGACACTCAACACACCTGTAGCCAGGGCACCATCACATAGAAAGTGTAAAAAAAGAAAAAATAAGGTAGCAGACACATCTATTCAACTAACACTACATTACATTGTAGTAACAGTAAACATATACTCCCAGAATCCAGCTACCTCTCCTAATACTTATTTACTGCATGCTTGCCTGTCACCCTGTATGGCAAACCCCTAGCGTTTGGCTACTTTTGGATAGGTTAGCACTATATTAATACTATACTAATACTACACATGTACATATATACTTGTTTTGCAGTGGCAGAACCCACAGCCACTTCTTTACTTTTTTTTACACAGTCTTATAAAGTGCATTTAATCAGGTGGGGCAACAAGGGCCAACTAACTGATAGAATCCACGTTTCCCGGGGTGTGCGGCAAGGTTGCGTACTTGCCCCGACCCTCTTTTCCCTGTATATCAATGAAATTGTCCCCTCCCTCCTCAGACTGCAGGCTGACGCACCTTCACTTGGCTCACAAAAAATCCCAGTCTTACTTTTTGCCGATGACACTCTTTTGATATCCAAGACCCCCAGTGGCCTAAGGAAACTCCTTGCGTGCTTCGAGCATTTCTGCTCATCTCAAGGTCTCGAAATCAACGCCTCGAAAACAAAACTAATGACCCTTAATCCGCACAGATCTTTCAAAGGGAAATTTACTTTAGAGGGCTCCTCACTTGAGAAGGTGGGCATTTTCAGCTACCTGGGCATAACACTCACCGACAACATGTCCTGGAAGCCACACATAGGAAAACAAGCCCTTAAATTAAGACAAACAACTGGGGCTCTACTAAAAAATTTCCACCTCTCACACACAAAACCAATTTGCCCAGCATTACAGTTATACGAAGCCCAGGCAGTTTCCTCAGCGCTTTACGGGGCTGAACTTTGGGGTTATACCAAAACCCAAGACCTAACCACAGCTGAAAACAACTTCCTAAGAAACCTTGTGTCCCTTCTGCTAAGCACCCCACTGTTCCCTCTTTTCAAGGATCTCGGCATCAAACGCATTGGTCACAAAGCCCGCCTGCGACCTCTGCTGTACTGGCGGCGTCTCTGGACCACTCCGGAGCTTGACATCTTCACCGAAGCTCTACAGGTCATCCTAAAAGCCGACCACCTTCACAGAATCCCCTGGCTACGATCCATCAAGGATTTACTATACTCTCTCGGGCTCGATGATCTCTGGAACTCACCAGCCACGTCAGTCTTTCCCTCGAAAAGCGAACTAAAGAAACTATGCTGGCAAATGGCCAACCACGAAGACACACGGGCTGCACTCCACACTACCTTATCTTGTGACTTTGCCAACCTAAAAGAGTCATGCAAGTACGAAACTTTTTGGGACCTTATCACGGCCCCAAGGGAAAGGAAACTGTACTTCCAGCTCCGCATTGGAACACTCCCATTAAGACTTTTCACCAGCAGCTGGTCACACAATGAATCCACCGCATGCCCTGCTTGCAAAGCCCCCGTCGAGAATCTCCCTCACCTCCTTTTTGCATGCCCCGCATATACCGCCCCCCGTAGGAAATGGCTGGCCCCGGCATGCAGACTACTGTGAGTACGCTGCTCTGCGCTAGCCCTGCGAATCCTTAGATCAGACACCAGGCCAACGATAGTGATCGCTATCGCCAAATTCCTCGGAGCTAGTTGGCTTGTCAGAGGGAAAACTCTTCTGGACAAAGACTCCAAATAAGACTGTCCCAACATCCTGCGCAGCACATTTCATTTCATTTCATTTTATCTCATTTTATTCCATTTTTATTCCATTTTTTTTTTTTTTTTTTTAATCTTTTATCTTTTACTCCCTTTTATCACTATATTTACCTGCAATTTTATTATGTGTATTTATTTGTATTTATTACTGCTCGCGCTTTTTTGGCTCTTGTAGCCGCAATAAAGCTTCTTTGAATTTAATTGAAGAGCATTTAATCCAAGGGTATTAGTGTGTTGTATGTATAAACAGGTAAAATTGAGAATTCAACCTTACATTAAGCAAGTGAAATCCCCAAGAACACTAATTCTAAACACCTGCAAGAAGAATATAGTAAATTAGAAGAAAACAGAAAAGTTAGACATGAGCGAGAGGCAAGAAGTTTAGATCAAGTGGGTTGAGTGGTTTTTAAGAGCAGAACATTAATGGACTGCCAACATCAGGTGGATCAGGAAAACTTAGGAAAAGAGAAGTGTATGGTGTTAGGGTGACTAAGAAAGGGTGCAGGGTGAGGGTGGAAGGGCAGAAATAATCTACTCCAGGCAGATTTCCCAATTGGATGTAAAAGAGGAGGATCATGTAGTTATAATCTGGCAGTAGTGTAGTACACTGAAGATGGGCTACATTTCTCCCTCCCACCAGAGATACACAAGCTGGAAAATAGAGGTGTCTCAAGTTACCACATCAAGGAATATGAACGTGTGACACATCTTCTAGAACTCCCTCAATTGACAAAACACCTGAGTAATGTAATTAGAACACTAGATAAAAGGAAATCAAACAATGAGCAATTAAGAAATGATGTCTTGTCTAAAATATAAAAATAGAAATTTAAATACGGTGTATTTTGTCGGTGGTTGAGTTTGGGGTCTGCCTAAAAGCAAGTTTACAACCCCTTGAACATATTGATACTAATTTGCAAGCATTCAGCATATTTTATGATGAATTGAACTCTCCGGTCAAAAATAGAAATGGATTTACCCATTGAAATACTATTCACTACTTTTTGAAGGAAGATTAATAACACGTACATTTCTAAAGTCAGCAGAATAAATACATACATTGCAAATCTTTCAGAGAAAGATACATATGTGAACCTATCTTATAATCTTGGTATTTCCTGGAGGAGCAATGCCTACCTTTATCAGTACTGAGCCTGCAAGATCAGCATGGACACTGGTATTGAATTTAGCACATCAATGACATTACTTTGCTGTAGAATTTGTGGAACAGATAATACGATGATGGGCATGAAGGGAGAGGAAAGAGAGGCGATGGGTGAGATAGAGATGGAAAAAAGGAAGGTCTGTGGGAGAGAAAGGAAATGCACGGGCTTAAGGTCAGGACGTTTGTGTTGAAAAAACTGGTTGTCAAGGGTTGGGGAAAGGGTATCCCTGTGAAAAAAAGGAGAGGACCAAGAAATGAGGAGAAAGTATTGAGAGCCATTGTGGGGAAGATGGGGTCAAAGTGATGGTGAGGACGGGGGTGCTTTGCTGGGAAAGAATTTGAGAATAGAAGAGAAACACAGCGAGGCTGGGCTAAAAGTCAGAAAAGACAAGAGAAAGGTGACGAAAAGGAGAGATAAGAGAAAAGGGGAAGGAGAGGATAGCAGTGGAAAGCAGAGGACAGAGGAAAGGATAGGAGAGGAGAGGAGAAGATAAGTGAGGAGACAAGATGTGAGGAGTGGAGAAGGAAAGGTGAGGAGAGTAGAGGAGAGGATAGGAGAGTAGAGTAGAGGAGAGGAAATGACATATGAGGAGAAATGGAGGTGATGGAAAGAGAAAAGAGGAGATGAGGAGGGAGCAGAGTAGACAGGGAGGTGATGAAGTATGTAGCGGGATAATGAGGTTCAGAGAAGAGCGAGATGTGAGGAGGAAGTAGACATGTTGGATAAGAGAAATTAAGTCAAGGTATAAGTCTGGGAAGGGTGTGAATGTTTGGAAATGTTTCTGTGACTTTCCTGTTTGAGAGGTATGGGTGGGATAAGTGAAGTGATTTTTCAGGGTGTTATGGAAGAAGAGTTGGGTGGGTGTAGGAGTATCTGCTGTGGAAAGGAAACTGCTTTCCTGCCTGCTTCCATTGTTTTGGGACCACAACAAAACAATTGAAGGAGGGACATAGGCTGGTTTCTGCTGAAGCTTTCGGGATGTTGCACAATGGAGTATGTACCAGAGTATCATTTAAATTAAGAAAATATTTTTGCTGAGGTTGGGAGGGATGAAGTCCTAGTGTGCTTGTTTGTCTGGAAAGTTTGGAAATGTAAATGTAAGTATAGGTAGGGTTGGCAGATGACCTGTGTAAATATGTGCTGAGATGCAGGCTTATGGATTGTACATTGAAAGAATGAACACAAGAATATCTCTAATATCATAGCCAAAATATTGACGGACAGAATATCAAAATGTAAGTGCATGGAGGGAAGTATAGATTTTCTATTCTTAACTCCTCATCGATGTACCTTGAAGATATATAAATCTATTGTAAAGGCACCTATATGTGGAGTTAGGTATAGTTAATTTATGCATACTTAACCGTTGATGTTTTGTCCCTTGCTATTTTACCTCAATATTAGTGTCCTACTAAATACTGTATTTGTTCTCTAGGTCCCAGACTAGCATTATGCTCTGTCACTTCAGTAATTAATAGTTTTATGGATTTGTGAGAAAAATGACATGAACTCATAGTTTAGAGTAATTTAAGGGAACGCAGAATGAAAATCTGGACCTATTCTCATCCATGGTGGAGTGACATATGCTGCCCAACAGGATCTATACATTATAGCCAGCCACATTACTACAGCCCTCCTAGTGGGCAGTGAATCCCACAGACCATGTCGAAAATGTATATTCCTTAAGGTAATGCAGCCACCTATGGCCAGCAATGCACCATCTCCTGAGATGCATCTAGTCATGAAACTGTCAAAGTTTGGGCATGGGGAATCAAGAGAACCAGCATCTCTTATCACCTTCCTACTCCCCTTTAACTCCTAGAGTACTATGGCTAGGACCTCCACATCCATAGCACTCACAACTGGGTGCTATAAATGTGGAGGTTACGTCCAAGTACCTGGCACTGGTGCAGCAACTGTTCTGGCTTCTCCTGAACCCTCCTTCACACCTCCCTGGGATTGACAGGAAGACTCTCAAGCTCTGGCTCCCGTGTGTGTGTGTGACAGTCCCACAAATAATGCATTGCATAAGTTATACAATGTTGTCATTTGCAGGGCCAGCACCCAGGAAACAGAATCCTGTTCTCCCTGCAAGTGGGTAGGGGGCACAAAACTGCCCTCTTCTCCACGCTCACAGGAAATTGTGCACACAGTAATGTATTGCTGGAAAGTTGAGAAACAGTGGGATGTGATCTCTTAGTGCTAATCACCGCAAATTTATGCCTTGCATCACATAGTGAAGGAGGTAAAATAAGGTATGACCTTGCCCCACCAGTAAGAAATTGTTAAACGGTGGCAACTCTACCTTTGTTCCAGATGAAGATTGCATTGCATTCTTCGATTAATGGAAGATAAGTAGGTTATGTTCTTGGCTACAAAATGCAGTTTCAGCCAACTTTTTACATACAAAAGATGTATTTCAGGACTGTTTCTATGTCGCATGTGACTCCTGCTTAGTGGATGCTGTGAATTGAATTTCCTGCAGTGATTAGGTTGATGGTCGGTGTTCATGATAGGGATCAACATTTTATTTTCTTCACCTTCCTGTAGTCCATAAATGCGTTTGCATTTTCTGAACTGCATTTTTCAATACTGTGTCCTTCAGTAGTTTTTTAAACAGTGGGCCCAGAAAGTCACTCGTGCCTATGACGTTTTCCATCAATCTATGGGGATTAGTCTCTTCTTAGGGCCCTTGGCTCCATCTATTTTGTTGCAGTCTTCCTCAGAGGCATCTCCACAGTGCTCTGCGGGTACGGAGAGACAGACCCTGGATCCACAGACTCCCTTTCAGAAGGCAAAAGCCTGCCTTGCCTTCACTATTCTCGCCGCATGCTGACATTAAGCTGTCCCCTCTGGCCTCCACTCCATGGAAAATAATTGATCGCAACTCCCAGGCTGACCGCCACTTGCACGACATTGGCCCTTCCCGTCTCAGTTCTTGCATACCATTTTTCTCAATCAATACTTTCACACCTAATTATTTTCTTTGGGCCAGTATCAGAAGTATTTTATTCAGGGTTTATTCCCTTCCTGCACTGCTTGGTCGAAGGACCTACTTAACTGAGCCTCACGATATTTGGCACCACAGAGGCTATCCATCATGACAATTGCCCTCAGTATGACATTGGCGGTAAGTCTTGCTTACCGCCATGCCGACTGCCCCCAACATACTGCAGTGGTTTACAGCTACCCATATTATGACCCACACATAGCAATCCATCAATATACAGACACACACAAGTCCACCAGCCAAATGTCAGTGATAAACTGGCGGTACCAAAACTCACACTGTTACGCCAACAGAACTACGCCCACAGCATTATGACTCACGAATCACCGCAGCAGACATTCAACCGCAGTAAACCATTAGCGGCACATACCGCTGTGCTCACATTACACACACACATACAAAACAACACCACATTAGACAATTTGAATAACACACACCTGACACACATACACACACCACACCCACACCACCATAAAACACACACACACATTACCCACAACCCTTTACGTCTCAAACAAAATTGACAACTGAGAGAGAGACTCACCAAGAGCACCAACAGAACCAGAGCCACAGAACCCCACACCCATACACCATTAAGCACCTCACAGCACACACCCCAACCCATCACCCCACACACCCTCACACACACCACACACACTACACCCATGGCACCACAAAGACACCCCAGGTTCTCCGAGGAGGAGCTAAGGGTCATGGTGGAGGAAATCATCTGAGTAGAGCCACAACTATTTGGATCACAGGTACAGCAGACATCCATTGCCAGGAAGATGGACCTATGGCTGAGAATCGTGGACAGGGTCAATGTCGTGGGACAACACCCCAGAACAAGGGATGACATCAGGAAGAGGTGGAACGACCTACAGGGGAAGGTACGTTCCGTGGTTGCAAGACACCAGATAGCTGTACAGAGGACTGGCGGTGGACCTCACCTCCTTCCCCACAACTAACAACATGGGAAGAGCAAGTCTTGGCAATATTGCATCCGGAGGGCCTGGCAGGAGTAGCAGGAGGACTGGACTCTGGTAAGTCAAATATCTATTACTATCACCCCCCACCTGCATGCCATCACAAACCCCACCCCTTCCCTCAGCCCTATCACTCCACCACCTCACATACACCCCACCATCACAACCCACCCATCCCAATACCAAACCCTGCATGCAACACCAATGCATGTACACCCATCACAGACCTGCATGGACACCTATCACTAAAGCATGCACATTAGAGAGAATCACCTAGCCCCCAAAATCACTACTCGCACAAGGCAAAGCTGACAGGGCAATCACAACCATACAGGGCAACACACCCATGCACAAGATGTCACGCGCAGAAACTATAACACTGCATTTACATCTCCACAGGTCCCCCACCCAATGTCACCAGGGAGGAGGTGCCACCAACATCCAGTTCCCCCCCAGAAGAGGCCCACTGTGATGACAGCAGCTCTGCTCGCCTGGATCTGAATGACCAACCTCCAGACAGTCGGTTACCCAGGCACAGTCCCATACCACCACTGAGCCTCCCCTCAGGAAACACCACCACAGCACTCACCCAGTGGGCCCATATCTCTGTCCCCAGGACACGTCAATCAGCAGTGTGTCCACCACTACAGGGACCCCAGGCAAACCCACAAACACAGGATGATCAGGGACCTGGGGTCAGTGGCAGTGGGCACGGTTCAGGGGACAGAGGCACAGGACAACAGAGAAGCTGAGAGGACTGCTGTGCGGCAGGGGGAGGACAGGCCCAGGATACCGACTCTCCACGAGGCACTCACCAACATCCTGGGAGCATACCACCATTCCCAGGTGACGATGGGCCAGATACTGTACAAGTTGCAGGAGACCCAGCAGCTGCAGGAGGGACAATACCTGGGGATCAGGGAGTACCTGAAGGACATTCACAGCACCCTGGTCACCGTTGCGGGGCTGCTGTCAGACATGGCCAACACCATGAGGTAGGCAGTGGCACACCACCGGGCCTCTTACACTAGCCACACCGATGAACCGCCGCTAGTGGACAGGAGGCACCGCCACATGAACAACAGGCCACCAGCACTCCTCCCCCCACAGAAGGAGAAACACCCCGCAAATGGTCCCCTTGATCCAGGCAGAAGCCAGAAAATATTGCTAAGACGCCCGCCAGGAAATAAGACTCTCCTGATTGTCACCCTTGTGTCTCACTCTGTCACCCTGTCCATCTTGAACTGCCATTGCTCCCCTTCCTATGCACCCTTGGACAATGCATCTGTGATACTGGGGAAAGGACCCCTGCCTTCACCGCTGTTGAGTTGGAAAGACTGGTGGATGGGGTCCTACCCCAGTAACGAATGCTGTATGGGCCTCCAGACCAACAGGTGAGTACACTGTGAGCACAATGCAAGGGGCATGGATGCATGGACTGCTGTGTGTGAGGGCCGCGTGTAGAGGGGGGTTGGTGGAAGGGTTGCATGACTGTGCATAAGCGGATGTGAGGGTTATGGTGGGCCATGAGTGTAACAGGCCGGACGGTATGACTGATACCTTTTTCAAAGTATCTTTTTCTGAAGGTCAGCGCCCATCAGAAAAAGGGTATATGGCATGCCATCGCCAAGGACGTGCGGACCCTGGGGGTCTATGACAGGTGGAGCACCCACTGTCGCAAACGGGGGGAGGACCTGAGGCGCTAAGCAAGGCAGTTGGTCTATCCAGAGCTTGATTGTTGCTTGAGGGCATCACAGCAGCCACAAGGGGGTGAGTATAGTTTTATAATATACTACTTGCGCATGGAGGTGTGGTCTCCGGGTGGGGGAAGTGGGCCTGTGGGTGCCCCTAGGCGAGGCCGGACATTGCAGGGTAGGCTCCATGTTGGGCAGTGGCTGATGAACACCACCTCCTACCAAGCTAGTAGGTATCCGCTACTGGGCATGGGTCTGTGGGTCTCAGGTATGCTGCTATTGACTAGCATTGTGACTGGTAGTGCATTGCCTAGTGCGTAGGGATGTTCCCTGTGTGTGTGTGTCATGTACTCCAACGGTGGTGTTGTTGCTGACATTGACCAAGTGTATTCTCTGTCTCTTCCCCACCTTTGTGTTTTGTCACCCTGTCCTTATGTGCATTAGCATCATCTGGCGGAGGAGCAAAGGCACAGGTGATGGAGGGAGCTGCATCCCACAGGGCCCATGAGGCGGAATCCACTGACGGTGAGGACACCAGTGGGACGGAGGGCGAGGGGAGCACCACAGAGGAGACTTCAGAGGACAGTTCAGACAGTGATACCTCCTACGATGGAAGCTCCCTGCTGGTATCGGACACCTCTGTGCCCACCCCAACTACAGGTACAGCCGCCACCCCCCATACCTGCACTGCCCTCCCAGCAGCTACTTAGCGAGTTTCCCGTGCCTGCTCACCCAGGAGGGTGGGCATCTCCTTCGCCCCAGGCACCTCAGGGCCTGCCCCAGTTAGCCCTGCTGCCCTGAGTGAGGAGGCTATTGACCTCCTACAATCCATCTCTGTTGGGCAGTCAACCATATTGAATGCCATCCAGGGGCTGGCAGGTTATTTGCAACAAACAAATGCATCCCGGAGGGCATTCACTCTGGCATGGTGGCCCAACAGAGATCAATCGAGGCTCTGGACTCCTCCCTGATGGCAGCAATTGTCCCTGTCTCTATCCTCCCCCCTCCAACTTCCTCTACCCAGTCCCATTCCCCTCAACCCCAACCTATCACAAGCACACATTCAGACCAGCATGCACCCAAGACATCACACAGGAGTGGCTCAGGCAAACACAAGCACCACACATCATCCCACAGGCACTCACACAAACACCATCCAGATGCAGACATAACAACACCCACTGCCTCCACTGTGTCCCCCTCCTCCTACTCGTACACCACCCTCCCAGTAGTGTCTCCACTCACACCTGCATGCACTACATCCTCATCCACTACCCCATCATACCTATCACTACACACCCCTCACTGGCAGTTACCACCCCCACATCCATGTACACATCCCCTGTGTCCTCTCCCACTGTGTCTGTGTACCCTCCTCCTAAAGTACACAAATGCAAGTATTCAGACACCCAACAGCCATCTACCTCACAACAGCATCCAGCCCATGCACCTGCACCCAATCACAGCAGACAGACACCTCCAAAAACCACTCCCTCTTCCTCCACTCCCAAACCTTCACCCTCTTCCCGCCCCAGTGTCCCTGAGTAGCTTTTCCTCTCCGCAGTTGACCTCTTCCCAACCCCTCCCCTCTCGTTCTTCACATCGGGCTAGGGTGGTCAGAACCCAGGCTAGCACCTCAGCCACCCAGTACACAGCCACAGTAGTGTTGCCAGCTACCGCAGGTGGGAGAGGCTCCAGGGAACCAACCATAAGCACTGACAGTGTGCCTGCACCAGTTGCCAAGGGGAAGGACAAGGAGGCACCACCAGCTGCCAAGGGGAAGGGCAAGGAGGCACCACCAGCTGCCAAGAGGAAGGGCAAGGAGGCACCACCAGCTGCCAAGGGGAAGGGCATGGAGGCACCACCAGCTGCCAAGGGGAAGGGCAATGAGGCACCACCAGCTGCCAAGGGGAAGGGCAAAGGGCCTGCAGGCAGGAAGGACAGGAGGCCTGGTGCTGGGAGGGATTCTGAGTCCCCACCACCAACCATGCCGGTTCAGCCGTCCGAGCCTGCAGGGGAAGGGCTGGAGCCTCTCCCCACGACTGGCATCCCCGCCACCAGCACTGCCACCAGCACCGCCACCAGCACCGCCACCAGCACCATTGCCAGCAGCAGCAGCCCCAGTGGGCAGCCGTCCAAGGCTGCAGAGGAAGGGCTGGACCCTCCCCCCACCACTGCCTGCACCGCCACCAGCACCACTGCAAGCACCAAAAGCTCCAGTGGGCAGCCGTCTGAGGCTGCAGGGGAAGGGCTGGAGCCTCCCCCTACCACTGCCAGCCTCGACACCAGCACCGCCACTGCCACCACTGAGCAGCCATCACCGCCGGCAGGCAGTGTGTAGTCCTACCTCTATGGGCTGTTGTGCGTCCTGGCCCCTGCAAATCCTGTGGGTCTGACACCCAGGTGAGAGACTGTGTCCTTGCACTCCCCAAGTGCTGCATCACAAGGCACAATGTCCCCTCCAGAACCAGTGGAAGGAGCCATCCACTCACCCCCTCCTTGCCAGGATGAAGCACACTGGGCACCATGTGCCCCCCAGAACCTGTGGAAGAAGCCATCCAATCACCCCCTCATTGCCTGGATGAAGTACACTGGGCACAAGGCCCCCTCCAGAACCAGTGGAAGAAGCCATCCACTCACCTCCACCTTGCCATGATGAAGCACACTGGACACAAGGCCCCCTTCAGAACCAGTGAAAGCAGCCATCCACTTGAGAGACTGTGGCTTTGCACTTCCCGGGACCAAGCAGTGAGCTAACCACCCACTAGAGAGATTGTGGCCTTGCACTCCCCAGAACCAGCAGTGGGCAAACCACCCACTAGAGAGATTGTGGCTTTGCACTCCCCGGGACCAAGCAGTGGGCAAACCACCCACTTGAGAGACTGTTGCTTTTCACTCCCCAGACCAAGCAGTGGGCAAACCACCTACTTGAGAAACTGTGGCTTGGCACTCCCCAGGACCAAGCAGTGGGCAAACCACCCACTAGAGAGACTGTGGCTTTGCACTCCCCAAGACCAAGCAGTGGGTAAATCACCCACTTGAGAGACTGTGGCTTTGCGCTCCCCAGGACCAAGCAGTGGGCAAACCACCCACTTGAGAGACTGTGGCCTCTCACTCCCCAGGACATCACACAGGGCATGTAGCCCCCCTCCAGGACCAGTGGTGTTGTACCATCTTCCGGCTGAGGTGCCCCCCCATTCCCCGTCCCTCTAAGGTGCCTGTGTATTTTCAACCTGATGCCCCTGCAGTGTTCTCTGCGTGTTGTTGCAGGAGATAAGTGGGGCCTTGGCCTATGTGATATGGCCCTGTGGCCCACGGCATTGAGGACTGGGCAGTGTCCGTCCATTTGTATATATGTATATACTGTTTTGATTTTGAATCACAATTTTCTTGAATTATATCTTATTACACTCACTTTAATCAATTAATTTTGTCCTTCTATTATTCCTGAAGGGTATAGGGTGTATATGTAATGTTAATGCATCTGTTTGTGTGTATTGTGTCGGGGGTGGGGATGGGGTGTTGTGTTTTGCCTGTGTGTGTCACTCTCTTTTTCCTCCCCCTCCCTTGTGTGCTAGGCAGCAGTACTCACCGTGGTCGTCTTCACCATTTGTAGTGAATAAGGAGGTTTACAATCATGGGAAATATGTGCAACTCGGGCTCCATGCCGTTGTGGTTCTTCCTTGAGTCTCCAGATGTGAGTCCTTTGCCTTCTGTGTTCTGTTTCCGCCGTGCTTTTGATGTTGTTGGTATCGCCCTGGAAAAGGTGGTGCATATGCCTGTTGTAATACTGTTGGCGGTACATTGTCTTCCGCCTTGCTGTTGGCGGTTACCGCCGCAGTGCTTGTTGCTACCGCCGTGGCTGTCAGTATGTTAAAGTGGCTGTCTGTGTGGGCAGTTTCCACCGTGGTCATAATTCCTTTTTTTTTACCACCGGCCTGTTGCCGGTATTACCGCCACTTTATCACAGACCGCCAAGGTCTCTAAACTACATTATCTTGGTCTTCTCTAGTAAGACAAACAAGCATAGTCACTACTTTGAGAAAAAGGAGAAATTGTCTATTCCACTGGCGTAGCTCCGATGACAGGTATGTGCATGTCTTTGGATATGCACTGGACAATGGAATATGTAATCAGCCTGCTTTGAGTGGCACCACAACACTTTGCAAAATGTTCCCTTTTTCCTGTATTGTTGACTCTTTGATCTCAGAGTTTGCACGGACACCAAACATAATTGTAGCTGATGCATGGATTACCACAAAGGGCACACAAAGAAAAATTAACCTGTAATGGCAGTTGTCACATACTTGTAATCAGTAATAGATTGGCCTTAGTCGAAATGAGTGTGCGTCCCCAGGCAGAAAGCAAGCATCATACCATTTGACAATCGTGCATGACATAAACTTTCCACTCGGAACCAAAATAAAGGGAATTACCAACATATGCTTAAATGGCTCAAAATCAAGCTCTCGTAGATAT
Source organism: Pleurodeles waltl (assembly GCF_031143425.1). Classification (NCBI taxonomy): domain Eukaryota; kingdom Metazoa; phylum Chordata; class Amphibia; order Caudata; family Salamandridae; genus Pleurodeles; species Pleurodeles waltl. The sequence goes on along the minus strand of NC_090436.1, from coordinate 272,949,510 downwards.
TGTGTCAGGACTATAACCAAAATTCATATAGTTGACATGTTGTATTATACTCTTTTTATTTCTTGCAGCTTGTCATTTTCAGATGCCATACTGCAATAACCAACACAGGGATTATAGTTTAAGCGCTGTGAGAACAACTGGGGGTTACAGCAATTAGGGTCAGATGTACATAGGTTTGGCTTTGTGATTTCCTAATTGCAAATTTTTGTGATTCAAAATTAGGAAATCACAAATACCCGTGTACCAATGTGTCATTGACACATTGTGCAAGTCTCAGTGGGTTGCAAATAGACCTACCCTATTAATATTCATGAGGTAGTTTTTGCTTTGTGTTCCATTATGAATCACAAGAATCACAGGGGTGGTGGCCTGCTGGGGTCAGCAGATCACCATTCCTGTGATTGCCTTTCCAATAAAGCAATTTTAAAAAAATGTATCCCATTTTGCTTGAAGCAAAATGGGATGAGTTTCAAAAAGTACACTGAAAGTGTGTGTGCTGCAAGACTCTCTTCATTTGCAAATAGGTTACCACCTCCTTCAAAGAGTAAGTAAAATGTGAATGTTTTGCGACTGCAAAACTTTGGGCCAGATGTACAACTGTTTTGCGGTCGCAAGTCTGTCACAATCTATTCTACGAAAGCAAAAAACACTACGCGGTGTACAACAAGCATTCACAAAACTGAAAAAACAATGCAAGCGATTTGTGACTGGCAAAAATTAGGGAGCAGATTGTATGATTTGCAATTAGAGAATCCCTAATTGCGAGTTGCAAAACCTCATGCACACGCAAGTCGCAATTTGCTATTAGTCACAAAATGGCCATTTGTACATGCAAGATACAACAATTTAAAACAGGTGTTAACTGGTTCCAACCTACAAAAACAGCCCCAGAATTCATCAGGGACTTCCACAGGGGCTAACCTGTACCTGATAGCAAGGAGGTTGAGGATTCTGGCTGCTCAGCAGAGGAGGTGGAGACAGGAAAGGATATTCAGAGTCATGCTGACCATGTTTGATAAGAGAGAGGAGTAACGTTTTGAGCAATACAGGCAATGTGATCCCGGGGCTAATAGCCACCTTAAAGTCACACTATGAGAGCAGTACACAGTGCACCAATACAGTCCCCACCCATGGCGAGGTCTTGTGCTCCTTCCACCTATTGGCCAATGGTAGTTACCAACATTTCATAGCAGTGACCAAAGGAGTGTCACAGAGTGCCCTGTTGTGTTTCTTTCACAATTTCCTAGACATCATGCACCACCACAAACACCAACACATATACCTGCCCAGGGATGATATGGAAACGCAAAATTCAATAACACAATTCCACCAGATTCCCGCAGGCCATCAGGTGCATGGACAGGACCCATGTTCTCATATGTCCCCCATCCCACCTGGAATACATATTCTAGAACCACAAGGACACCCATTCCATGAACATTTATGTTGTCTGCAATGCACAGAACATCATCACAGACATTGTGGCAAAATATCCAGGGAGCACACATGACCCCTACATATTCAGACACAGTGGCATATTCCAGCGACTAGAAAGAGGGGAATTTGATGAAGGATACCTACTAGATACTGGAATGTAATGTTCACAGTAAATTGTTTTGGCACAATCATAAATCTCTGTATGTTATCTCACTCTTATATGTGTCTCACCAGGTGAAAGGTGCTAAAACATGGCACATAGACACATCAGGCCTGTGACTGAAGATACATTTGGCCTCTTGAATTCGTGCTTCCGGTTGCTTCACAAGACTGAAGGAGTCTTGCACCATGTGCCTGAGACTGTGTGTAAGATTGTGACAACCTGTGCAGTACTCCACAACATTGCCTGCAGGAGAGGTTTACCCATAAAGTTATCTGGATCAGACGCAGAGGATAATGACCCTGGTCCACCTGGCCAACAGCCAATCGAGGAAAGCAGAGCAGCAGAGGGGAGAAGGCGCATGGGCCACATAGCCAGACATTCCTTAGCATGGTAAGAAATCTCCATGTACACCACACTCTTTATAAATGATAAAGCAACTATTTGATTTTCCAAAATAGAGAACCCTTTAATGTCAGGGTAAAATAAAACATTGGTGGACACCCTGTCCATCATAAGAAATGTAACTTAAATTGGTGCACATGTTGTGTGGTTATTCCACCGCAAACACAAAAAACAAAGTAAACAACACAATGTCAGTGTGCAGTTATTTCCGTGATGTACATCCAGCATCAGGAGTGATGCCATTCAAAGGTGCAGGTTACTGGCTGCTGCTCCTACGCAGCACACATGCGTCTGCGGAAGAGGCACAACTCAGGATTGACACCTTACTGTCTGGTGCATCATCAGCAGGCCCACTGGTAATGCTGCATGTCTGGAATGCCTCCAAATCTGCACTTATCTGTTGCAGGCCTCGTGCCGTGTCACCAATGTAGTGGCCCATTAATACCTGCAGGGCCAGGGTGCATCTGGTGTGCTAAGTGGTCACCTGCACTAGCCTCCCATGACCAATTGCTCTGGTCACTGCCTCCAACCTGGTAGCTCTACTACGCTCCTGGTGACTTTGCTGGCTTCTGTCCTCTGCCACCTCTTAGCAGAGTTGCCTAATAGCCTCTATAAAGGCATCAAATTTAGCATCTAGGCAGGTTTGGTTATCAGACATTTGCTGGGTCATGTTGGTAAATCCCTGTGCAATTTGCAGTTTAACAATCTGATCTGTTTTTGCTCCAGATGCTGAACTTGCAGGATGGCCTGTTCTAGGCTGCCACACTACTCCTGGTTGCTGGATCCTGCCTGAGAGTGAGAGGCCTGCCTAGCCTGCTGGAACCTACATACCTGCTGAGCTGGGACCAGCAGCCGTAACCTGGTGACAGAAATGCATCGAGGAGTGGCTGACTGTGACACTTCAGGGACCTCAAATGTCCATGACTGTGGAGATCTGAACGTAGCACTGACATCATCCCTTTCCTGTAGTTCGCTAGGTGAATCTATGTGGCAAATGGGAAAATGAATAAAATGCATGTGCGAAACACTAGCTCATTGGTTTTGCTACATTATTCAGCTTATGTCTGACAGTAACTGATCTATTTATATACTTGACTACATGTCACATAATGCACCAGGTGTGGAATGTGGACAACAAGGTTTTGGCAGGAATGTTGCAATAGTAGAAATATTGCACTTACCAGTGGTTGGTGGGGGTGCACTTTTTGAGGAACAAAAAGCCGCACACTGTCTCTGGTTCCAGTGTTGTTTCCACCATTGCCTCTGCAGATGAGGGTGGGGGGACAGTAGATTGACCTCCTCTAGTTCCCTGGGCATCCTGCAGCCATGCTGCCACCCTCTCTTTGGCGTGAGACCGTAGGTCATGCCACTTTTTTTTAATCTCCTTGATGGACCTGCCTGCCAAAGCCAGTGCACTGATTAGCAGCTGCATCTCCCTCAATATGTTTCTCTTCTCAGACTCTGAATCAGTTTGAGATTGATGCCCAAATATCTCCTCATGATGATTGTAGCATTCTTCTGTGAAGATATTCACTTCACTCTTATAAATAATTAGTTTGTGGTGACACTCCCCTGCTGCCTTCTCCCTCTGTTGGCTGGCCACTGAAGTGTTTTGTTTTAAGCCTCGATGCACTGTAGTTCTGTGCTGCATGACTCTCCAATGTGCTCTGACTGCTGTGTAGGATTCTCCATAGCCACGACTTTCTGTTTTGGGGTCCTTCAACTGTCTCAGGAAGTGAATGTGCAATTTTTACAGCCATGGTCACAATTTGTGACTGCGGTCGCAGTTAGCAACCTGTTACCAACTCATAAATTCCAAAACTGCTAATAACGATGCAACTCATTTGCAAGTCAATATTTGGGGGTCAGTTTTGTACGCACATTCGAATTAGTGACTCGTAATTTGTGAGTCACTATTTTTCGCAAATTGGTAATTGCTAATTCTAGCAGTCATGCATCTGCCCCATTAACAACTACCAGTGTGATTTGGTGTTGAGAAAGGGACACCCTAACCACGTCCCATCCTAATATCGAATCGCAAAAGCAAAATGCGATTCAGTAACAAGTTACTGAGTCACATTTTTCCTTTTGTACATTGAAAAAAGTGACCAGAAAAATGCTTTGTACATCCGCCCCATAGTGTAAAAATCTCTTTTTGGATCAGAACAGAGGCACCAAAATGTGTTCTCTATATAAAAGTGCCTGTTTGACTTTTCATTGTCACTAGAAAAAGTGCACAATTGCATGTCTTTAATGTTGATATAGACAGGGCTATGGTGGAGAAGGACTACAACCTTGATGCGAGCTGCAGATGTGGTTCACCATTGCCAAAACAGAGGAGTTCACTGACGCAAACTAGCTTACCTGGTTAAATAAATATAGCTAAATAGGTATCTTTGGTAACTTAGCCTGAACAATAAGAGGGTTTCGAAAGAAGAAACCTGAATCACAGTGAGCAACATACCACAATACGTTTGTTACACTACGATTGCATGGGGATTTGTTGATGTAACCATGACTGATGTTTGCTTAGTTTGTACACTGCCTGGGGGTAAGAGTGGGAAGATATTTGCTGCTACATTTGCCTACTTTGAAGAGAGCGATGCTGTTGGCTTTGGCTTGGCATATCGTAAGATATAATTAAATATTTATCTATTTACGTATTTATTTATTCGATGTGTGTGTTTATTTTATTATTTATTTAGGCAACAAGACCCAGCAAATGCTTTATTTGCTTTCTATGTTTTTTGTTTTGAGTGTGATGAGCTATTAAGGGATATTCATTTTTGTGGCAGTACTTTTTACGCTTCTACTCTAATACGAATATGGACAGCTGTAGTTTCTGTTTTTAGGTATGTAGGGCGGGCATAAAGGTCAGTAATGGTGCAAACTGTCAACGTTACTGTGTCTATCAAAGTGTTGGTGTCACTCACTGGAGAGAATGGACGTGCAATATGCATGTCAAGTGGAAGAAACTCAATTGAATGGTCCGCACATCGTTAAGATGCTGCTTATGCAGGTTTAAAATGAACTTGCGATGTACGAGATGGGGTTGTTGAGTTTGTTATATAATCGGATATAATAGTCATTGGTCCATTCTTGGAGTAAGGAATACAGGAAATGTAGTGATGGTGTAGTTGAGATTATGAGATGTATTTGCTGTCCTTTTACTGCTTCAGTGTTACAGTAAATCAAACTGCAGCAAAATCATGAGCTCTGTGAATCCCTATTTTCTGATCTTAAAATCAATGATCTGAGTGAAGGCGAAAGCAGAACATGATGCAAATTTAGTGACGATTAATTTAGTGGATTTCAATTATATATTAAGCATCTATATAGCTGCTGTGAATGTCTTTTAGATTTTAAGGATGATGATTGAATCCTAATGTAAAGTTGTTTTTCTAGAAAAGGAAGAGCACAAGTGTATATGTTTCAGGCAGCATTATTTGTGAATAGGGGCCACAGTGAACTCTGTACTTCATCATATACTGTTATCATATACTGTACGGGGTCAGTTTGTTGTGCTTTGTAATACATTAAAGGAAAAGCATTTGAAGGGAATTATTGTGATATTTGTAGTATCTCATCCTTAATCATCCCAAATCCAATATCATCGCATAGACTTTGACAAATGTGCTTGGTGTCAACTTGTCCTGTTCGTGATTTTTTCTTTTTTTTTCTTTTGGCTCACATTTTCGGGTGACATTGTAAATTCCCTTTTTTTACTGAAATCAATTAGCTTGATGAGTGTTTCTTTCACTTTGGAGGTGGGCTACGTCATCGCGCATAGGACATAATTAAGATTTAATTGTATGTTCCTGCATGAATGGTGATCATGAGAGAACTGATGGCATTCCGAAATTTGCTAATTTTGAGCAGCTGAGAAGTTAGTCCCCGTCCTCACCACTATCATGTACTTTGTCTATGGTTGTGTTTGATGGCTACATCACATACTGTAAACTTCCAAATGCTTCCTTGCATCCCTATACCCGTTTCACCTATCCTCAAAATTTGGGATAGCCTTTCAGAACTAATCATTCTTCTATACAATCAGTTCCATATTTTTAGTTATCAAAACACTGTGTTTTTGCAATTCAGACCTTGGTAAATCAAGGTAATTGTTTTGTGTTTGTACAAGTGACCACCATATTTTTTATTTGGTCTAAACGCTGTATTTATTCACTGTGTGTATCATTATGCTAGTATATAAACACCCCATGTCATGTTTATAGAATCATGCCATTATCCCATAGACATATCTCAACATATAAAAATTACCATTAGCCAAAGATACATCGTTAATTAATCAAATCTTAAAATAACCAAACTATAGTTACAATATTTCTAAACTAAATAGAAAGCAAATATTTTCACTATACCGCCCCTGCCTTGGGTACATTTACATGTGAAGAGGTAAAACCAGCCATCTTCCATTATAATTCTAATAATTCACACATTCACAAATTTCAATATTACATAAAAAGAGTGCAATCACATATACATGATAAATTCAATTACATCAGCATGGCAAACTCTACAAAAGTGCAACATGCAGAGTTCTCACCAAGTCGCCACTTGTTTTATAGATCTCATTTCAAGTGCATCCTGGTCTATTCAAACATTTCAGCATGTGCCAATGCATCACAAAACTCTTGAAGCTTCTGGAGATCTGATAAACACTTGTTCTGACATTTTTTAGACGTAAACTCACAGTGTAACCCCCCCACCCGACAGAGAGAATTATATTGGTCCAACTTTATATCAGGTTTTACCAAAATGTTTCAGTTAATATTCTTCAAAAAGTACCAAAAAAGAGCAAAAAACAATGTAAGATAGGGACAGCATTGTGCACACATCTTCTTCTAGACAATCGATCTCCACTCTGATTGTACATCTTCACTTAAGCCAATAGCCCTACACCTGAACCTCAGAACACTTCACTCATTGCATAAGGTAGCCAAACAGATGAACTGTAGAAAGCTGTGGGTGCTAAGCTTTTCTTATACACCTGAAGCAGAAGGTGCATTGTATGCTTCATAAACGTCTTATTGAACCTACTCAAAACTCCAATCAGAGCCGCATTGTGCTAGGTTTGGGCCTTCAATGTTAATTTGTTATCACTTATACGGACACAGAGAAGAGAAATCCCTATGCTTCTTAATAACCGAATTAGCATCATTTCCGCGACCTAGGATACTGCTTTCGTACTACATTTGTCCAACCTTGTGGTCCTACAGCATTACAATTCTTGTATGATTAGGGTCTCGAAAATCACTGGCTATAGATCAAGGAATTTGAAATCCCTCTTAAACTTTTCACCAGTTAAATGTTGCTTTTCCACAGAGTGCTTAGTCATATGGTCATTCCATAAATTGTCTTGTATCACTTCCTCGTCATTAACCACATTTGAAGTGAGCCCTTTACTGGCAAACCACTGGAAGGAGCACTCATCAGAAGAGCTATTATCTGCTTTATGGCATGCCAATTTCTTATTTGTTGTACTTTTCTATTTGTTTATTAACTTTTTATGTGTTTTCTCAATAAAGCAGAGCAATGGCAAAGGATTACTAACTTTACTTATCGAGTTTTATGAAGTAGGCTCTTTGAATAAATTAAGTTCATTAGGGAACAGTTCAGCCCTAAGTCACATTGGATCTTTCTCAGTATAGCTTTTTCTTGATTTGCCTGGATTTTAACCAACAGCTCGTATTCCTTGATGCATGACAAATCAGATTGGGCATGGTGGGCAATTTGAAATCATGCCTTAAACAAATATTCTGAAATACGTCATATTTAAAACTGGCTACCCATGCAGTCGTCTAGAATTGCACCTTGCTAAGTAGGCAGTGATACTACTAGTTTTATACTCAGTTACCATAAACTGTGACTTGTGATTGCTTTGTACCCTATATCACTTTTATTGAGAAAGTTGAAAACAATATCATACATGTATACATATAGATGCCAAGTACGAACCATTATTTCTTACTGGAGAGACAGATATACGTATTTTACTTTGTTGTGAGGTGTATAATTCTTGAAAAATCCAACGTTCGCTACCACCCATATTTGTATTTAGCTGAATTAAACCATTGTGGATAATCCTTTGGGCTTCCTCATTTGATTCTTTGCCTTATAGCTGGCATTTTACACTTCACGTATATGACATACGCTAACCTACCAGTATTAGAATTCAGAGATTTAAGGCCTGTCTAGTGTTTAGCAATTCTAACCCAATCTACCTCTACGGCCACAAAACATACACCAGTATATAATCATCTCATATTGGTTTCTATACCCAACACCATGGGACAAATTTACGAAAAGAGGCGCTTCATGTGATGATGTGCCTTTTTCTTGTGCTCCATTGCGTCCCCCAATGCCACCATGTGTGTTCTGTATTTATACAATACGGTGCACCATGGTGCACATTAGGGGACTTGTGTCAAAAATATTGATGCTAGTTTGACGCTTTGCAGGATTACGCCAAAACTATTGACATTAATCCTGCAAAGTGAAAGAAGGGCCCATTGAAAACAATGGGAGCCTCATTTTAACACCTGCCATAGGCAGGTGTTAAAAATGACGCTAGAAATGATTCCACTGCACTATTTTTCTGGGCCTCCTAATGCCGGAATGCCTCCCTTGCATACATTATGCCTGGCACAGGCATAATGTGGCGCAAGGGTTTCCAAAGTGGCGCAATGCATGCATTGTGCCACCTTGTAAATATGGTGTGATGTTTTTGACAACCTAACGCCGCATTAGCTACAAGAAAATGACACTGATGTGGTGCAAGGTAGCACTTCTTAAATATCGCCCTATGATAGGAAGGTTAAATTGACTATCATGTGAAGTATGGAGCTCAAATTATGAGATATTAGAGACCAACTGAGGGCACAGAGCAACCATTTGCAGATGTTGAACTTCTAGCTGCCAAACATGGGACAGTTGGAATTGTCTTTTCATGTCGAGTTCCATAGTCCATACTGTGTGTATTGTAGCATCTGCACAGTATGATTATTATGGAGTATGGAGGTGCAAGTTACCATCAATGAGTATCTGTGAACCGTAGAAGACAGATTGTAGCTAGAAGTCAACTCTTACATTTAGTTTACATGACCAGTGGAAAACCAGATCTGCATTGCTATCACTAAAATTCACATTGCATGGTTCCCATTTTAATTTATCCATTAGTTGAATCTCGTTACATTATATGACGGTATTATTAATTCTGTGTAAGAATTCACTGACCTGTCGGTACTTATTAATCCACCCGTGTGGTTTGCAATTCATCTTGGAAATTGCTGAAAGTGTACAGAATTCCACCTTCAAACAACTGTCCTAGGGAGACAAGGCCAGATCGTAAAATATAATAGTTGGCAATGAGTCCTGGCTAATAGGAATGTATAGGTGAATGGTGGAGATTTGAAACATCTTGCACCATGCAAGTTACAAACATACACTCCCCTTAACTACCTTAAACTTAAGCTGTTTAATGCAGTTGATAATCAGGAAAGACTAACAAGGCACTCTGGACAATAGTAATATATAGATGAATTTCTGAAATGTGAAACATCTTGTACTATGCAAAGTATTAGCACACCCATCTTAACTACCTTAAATTTAAACTGTTTAAAGGAGCTGAGATTCAGAAAACCTAACAAGTCCCGCTGTAGTCTGAAGCCCAAGACATAGTTGGTATATGCTCGAGGAGCATGATTCAAATGTTAGGGTGAGTAAAATAGGAAGCAACCATCTACTCTTGACAATGAAAATTTCGAAACTGTAATTGCTCAGCAGGCTTCTCTATATCCCATAGTGAAACTAATAATAGTAGAACTGTGGCAATGAAAAAAGTGTGTTAATAGCTCCTAATGGGAATGATTGCAAAAGGTAAAGAAATTGAATAAAAAATTTGCTAGAAACGCCGTTGTTAGTTGACTTGGGGTGTGAGCCCTGATCAAGCAGCACCCTAGTCCTTCTCAGGGTATGTGACAAGCAAATCTCAAATTACTCTGTCCTCAACACCCTGGTAGCTTGGCACAAGGCACTCAGGATTAACTTAGAGGCAATGTGTAGCGTATTTGTGCAACACTTCAAATAGTAATAAAGTAAAAGCACCTCACTCTATGTTACAAAAATAGAGCTAAATTTAATAACTGAAACAAGACTGAGATGACAAAAATCCCAATCAGTAAAACCAAAGTCATGATTTTTCAAAGAATAAAGTGAAATAACACCTAAAAGCATAAAGCCCCAAAAGTCAAAAATTCCGATTGACTACGATGGAACACAGTTCAGATACAGTCGCAGATTAGTTCAGCTGAAGTTTAACCTTCTCAAGTTTTGTGACAACAGTCCAATTCGTGTCAGAGAGTTCAGCAAGAAGCAAGGAGAGCATTGCCAGATCATGTTGGTGTGGCACAAAGAGCAGACTGGGTGTCACAAATGGGCAGGTTGGTGCTTTGGGCAGGCTAGTACAGTGCGAAGAGACAGGCTGGCATCGGCTCATGCTGAATTTCAGTGCACTGTCTCAGTGCAAAGAGGCCCGTTGTGATTGAGAAGAACCCAAAAGCTTGAATAAGGAGCCTGTGAACAACACCAAAGGTCCACAGCCTGGGAGGCACCACCTGGGGCAATAAGCAGCAGGACAGCACAACAGTCCAGCAGAGTGGCAGTCCTTGTAGCAGCATAGTAGTCCTTCTTCCTGGCAGAGTATCTACAGGTCCAGAAGTGTACCGCAGAATTGGTGTCTGAGGTCCAGTATTTATACACAGTTGTGCCTTAGAAGTGGGGGAGAAGCTTCTAAAGGGTTCATATTGAAGTCTCCAGGCAAACTGAGTTCCTTGCCCTGGCTCCAGAGTAACTACAGGGTGAATGCAGCCCTTTGTGTGGTGGCAGGACACAGCCTATTCAAGTGTAAGTGGAGCTATGTCAAACTCCCCCCTCCCATCCTGGCAGTGATGGCCCATTGAGGCACACCTAAGCTCTCTATCATGTGTGGCTGTCTGGAAGGAATACACAAAGTTCATCTGTCAGGTGCACCTAGTCATGTGACCAGAGACAGAAGATAGGCCAAGTTAAGAAAATTTCTACTTTATAAAAGTGTCATTTTCAAAATGGTAATTTAAAACCTGACTTTAGCATAAGTTAGGATTTTATATCCCAGTTATATCCCAATTCCAGAGACACCAAACATGAACTGGTTATCTCTTCCCATTTGGAAGTTACACTTATGAAAAAAATAAGAAGGTAATTCCAATGTTATCCTAGGAAGAGGTAGGCTTTATAGTAGTGAAAAACAAATTTAGGAGTTTTTCACTAACAGGGCAGGAAAACTTAGAAATACATATCCTACTTTTTGAATGCACTGCACGCTGCCCTCTGAGTGGTATACAGCCTAACCAGGGGTGACCTATATGTATTAAAAAGTTAGGTTTGGGACTCGCAAAAGGTTTATTTTGCCAGTCCAAAATGGTAGTTTGAAACTGCACACACAAGCTGCAATGGCAGGCCTGAGACATGTTTAAAGGTCTACTTAAGTAGGTGGCACAATCAGTGCTGAAGGCCCAAAGGTAGCATTTAATTTATGAGCCCTGGGCAGATATAGTGCCACTTTGCTAGGGACCTACAAGTAAGTTAAATGTGCTAATTCCCTATCTTACCATGATTTAAGGAGAGAGCAGAAGCATTTTAGCACTGGTTAGCAGTGGTAAAGTGCACATTCTTAAGGTCAGCAAAAACAAATTTGACAAAAAAATAGAAAGAGGAAGTCAAAAGTCTGGGGATGACCTTGCAGAAAGAGCCAAGTCCAACACAATGTTACATCTTCAGATCAATGAAGTTGATAACCCATGCAGGTAATGCAATATATTACAGACTGTTCTTAATAGAGGTTCGAAATGTAACCTAATTATTTTTTCTATGTACGAAATATACTGACTGTTTAATGCATATTAGGCAACTGAAAATCCTGCACAGTCAGTATTGTAATGAACAATTACCTGGTTCTTAAGAGACTTTCAGCTTGTATACTGATAAATAACCACATTTCTCAGCAATCCCGTCTATACCAGGCACCACATATACAACATCTTAGCTGAATATAACAACATCATCTGCATATGTGATACCTTTGATTTGATAGCGGTTCAGCTCAAATGGCTCTACAGCTATTGTCCAGTTGCATGGCAATAGACATAATGCAAACAGTAGCAGAGCTATTAGTCAACCTTCCATGTCCACTAGGCAGTTATGACAGTCTAGCCCGGATTTGAAAGTCAGGGCAATTACCATATATTTTGGAAGAAATAAATGTGATGTTAAATTGCATTTTTGCTATATTTTTATGGCATCCAGTTTATTCTGTCAATATGATTATTATTGTAGAAATTCATATCCAGCATCAGTAAAGACTAGCCACCACTACTATTAGTTGCAAATACTGGTTTGGGTATCCTCTGCTCACTGGCCATGCTGGTGATGTTAGAAAATTGCCCTCTCTCTTTCAAGAGTCATCCCAAACGTTTTGCCTTACTTCTCTTTTTCTGACCTCATTTTTGTTGGCTTTAGGACTCTGTGCGTTTTACCACTGCTATGCTTGTGCTATCTCCTTCACACATGGTAACATTTGTGCATACCCACTGGCATATTGTAGGAGGCTGGCCTGGTTTGTAGTGGGTACCTAAGGTACTTACACCTTATACGAGGTCCAGTTATCTCTTATTAGTGAAATGTGGACTGCATCTAGAAGCCAGGCTCTCTAGGGGTAGTGTGGATGAGCAGCCAAGGCCTAACTAGGAGACATGCACAGCTCATGCAATCGCACTGTAGCCACACAGTACTCACACACATGAAAGATAATACTCAGTGTTACAAAAATAAACGTACCTTATTGTGGTGACACAAATGCCAAAAATACCATAGAGACTATACTCCCTTAGGAGGTAAGTAATACACAAATTATATACACTAGCATGCAGAAATAGCTGTAAAACCAATAGAAAACAGTGCAAATGGTGAAAATCCCACTAGTTAGAAATGGGCCTGGGGGAACACAAACCATTTACTAAGAAAGTGGATTGCGAAAGTTGGTTTCCAACCTAGGCAAGTGTAGTGGGTAGAAGGGCAACAGGAGTATTAAGAAACACAAAAGGTAAGTAATAGAACCCACCCCACGGCCCAGGAAAGCAGGAGTAAATCACAGTAACTTTCCTAGAACACACAAGAACAAGAATTGACTGCAAGACACCAGTGATGGATTCCTGGACCTGAAGACCTGTGGAAGAAGGGGACCAAGTCCAAGAAGCACTGAAGAGTCCAGGGAGAACAGGAGTTCCTGCTAACTCAGATGAAGGTGCAAAAGAGGAACCACCGGTGAGGAACAACAGTCAGTATTGCACCCAAGAAGACAGATGCGGGTTCCTGGTTGGTGCAGAAGAAGTCCCACGCCGGATGGATGAATGCAGTCTGGTTTGCATTGCTGGATTCCGCCAACAAGCCTTGGCACATGCAAAGCATGCGGTTAGAAGAAAATGGCACTGCCAAGGACCAGGAGGTACCTGGTGGACTCTACCCGGAAGGGGAAGTCAGAGGGGGCTCTCAGCAACTCAAAGAGCTCTCAGAAGATCAGGCAGCGTGCACATGAGTCCCACAGCATGGGGACAAAGAAGGTGCAAAAGGATGCCCATGCAGCACTACACAAAGTGATCCCACGCCACCGGAGAACTACTCAGGAAGCAGTGCATCACAGGAAGGAGTGCTGGGGGACGGAGCTGCACGGTGCATGAAGAACTTTGTGGAAGGATGCCAACAAGCCTTGGCAACTGCAACACATGCGGTGCAAGGGGGTACTGTCTTGCATGGGGAGGCAAGCTCTCACCTCCACCAAAGATGGACAGATGAACATTTTGACCATCAGGGCCACTTCAGTCCACCACTCTTGTTTAGGAACAAGAACAGCACAGTGTTCCTTTTTTTACACTTATCTTCATTGTTACCGAAATTATGGTTAATGGTCATGTTATTACTGAGTAGAAATATATTGTGGGAGTACAAGTTTATGTATCAAACCATTCTAATGTAGACCTCTGTCATTGTACCTACAGCCCTCTTCTTGCTGCATCAGTTGCTGCACCTCAGGGGTTTGACCCTTATGCTAAAGTACGCTATACCATGTCCTATAGATAGATGCAAGACAAGTCAAACTATTAAGGGGGGAGGATGGAATTTTTGTTGGGACTGCAGGGCCCTACATTATGGGCCTGTATATGACTTCGGCAGAGGGGATTACACTGTTCCAAATGTGACGGATATCCAGTCTGCCGAATTACAAGTCCATTATATGTGTGAATGAGTGATTGTGAGTGCTGTGTGTTGTGAATGCATGTGTGTGACAAGGTATGTTGGTGTGTGTTGCGGTGTGTGGGTATGTGTATGTGCATGAGTGGGTGGTGGTGGGTATCCGTGTGTGCATGTGTGTATATGGGTGGGGGGCAGGAGAAGTAGGGGGAGGGTAGGGTGGGCTCTGGGGAGGGGGGGCAGGGGACCACCCCTATCAGTGCCAGGGAAGGAATTCCCTGGCACTGATTGTGCCTACCGCCATGGTTTTCGTGGCAGTAAGTTTGGCACGAAAACCATGGCGGTAGTCCGGGTCATAATCCCGAGGTTGGGATTGTGGCAGCCACTGGGCTGGAGACTGAAGTTACCAGCCCAGAGGCCGTTACCACCCTGGCGGTCGGTGTGTTAAAGTGGTGGTCTTGGATGGAGGTTACCGCCAGGGTCATATTCCCATTTGTTTTACCGCTGGCCTGTTGGCGGTATTAATGCCACTTTAACACCGACCACCAGGGTTGTAATGAGGGCCTATGTCTCTTCCTCTCCAAATAGCTACGTAGCTTTAAAACACTGTATCTCAGACTCTCGCAGCATTTTATTTGATAATTATCACTGCTACTGCCCATTGTGGTATTAATGTCCTGTCTTTTTGTTCATGTTATGGTGAGAATGATAAAATTGGGAATGTTGTGGACTACCAATCCCCATATGACACCAAAATAGAGAAAATAATATAGAAAATTGCTTAACCAGCCAGTATAAGTAATACCAAACTAGTCACAATCATCAAATCCTTTGTGCTCCTGGCACTTATGGCACTTACTTGATTTATAGAACCTGCTCTTTGCACATATCTATTGAATCACCCAAATTTTCTTCAAAGTTCCTCGAAAAGTAATTGCCTCTAAATGTACAGGTAAGAACATCAGTCAATGCAGTCAATTTCGACCAAAAAGCTTTGAGTAATCAGCAAATCACTCAGCTCAGCACTTACCCCAACATGGTGTAAAAATCACTCTCTTCTGATCACAACCTTTTCAACCTTCTCTACCGGTAACAGCATTCCACGTAACACTGACTTCTTCATTGTCTGACTTACAATATAACTCATACATAGAGGCAAGGGTGGCTCCTCTGTTAGGGCGGAGGAGTGTCACCCCCTCCCCAGCAGTGGTAGCTGCAAAACCTTTAAAAGAAAACGATAATAAACTTTGTTTATTATCGAGAAAATGATAATAAACTTTGTTTATTATTGTTTTCTTTTAAAGGGGCGGTGCCACGAGGGTGACAAGCAGTGAGGGGGAGTCTTGGGCCGGCCAAACACACATGCGCAGTAAGCTCTCTCCAGCCCGGCAACTGTGCACTGGGCACTCTCATCCAATCCTGATGCTGCTCTGAGCGGCGTCAGGATTGGCCGCAGGGCAGGCTGTGAGCCTGTGAATGCAGCCAGCAGAGAAGAAGCGGATGGAGCGGTGCAGCGCAGACCGAGAGGTAAGTGTAATTTATTTTTCATTTTAATTTTTATTTACCTCACCCCCACCCCTAAACCACTGTGTGCCACCCCGCCCCTTCCGCACCCCCTGAGCCGCTCCTTCATAGAGGTTGGGAGCATACACACATTCTTTGGGTCGGAGAGCACAGAGTACACAAAAAGTTATGAGCAAGGATCTTTTGATTTTTTAAAAGTGATAACTAGACGCAGCACAAAGAAGCTTGTAATAAACGTATTAAATGTGATCCTATCTTATGTCAGTTTTGAACTGCGGATTTGCAAAAAGGGTTCTATGATCACGCGATATCTAAATGTATACAAAGCCCTACTAGCTACCGGATACAAGGAATACAAACAGTGCACACTACTTCATCTAAAGAAGGCATATTATCTAATGTGGTGAGCAATCCGATTTTGCTTCAGTGGAACTCATGCAAGGGACAGGTTGATTCTAGTGCCAAATAGCACCTGTTTATCTGATAGAGCCAAATTTCTTGTAGCCTACAATCTATTTGATGGGATAAGCAACATTGTGCCATGCAGCTGCTTAATTAGGAGGCAGGTGAACTGTCAGTGAGTGTCATGTGATGGTGCCATATTGTGAATTACTTCCCATCACTGGCGTATTATGGGTATTTAGCAAGGTTGTTCTGTGCTTATTATTTGACTGGTGTTAGATCTGACATACTTAGGGTGGTCTTCTCCCAAACATTTTGCCTACCTTGCCTCACTTTTGCTATCTGTTTTTGTTGGCTCTGAGGACTTTGGGAACTTCCCACTGCTAACCCATGATAAAGTGCATGTGCTCACTCACTTCAAACATGATAACATTTGTGTATCCCCAATTGGCATATTTAATTTAATCATATGTCCCTAGGGAAGTGTGCTATATGTGTGCAGGACCTGTAAATGAAATGCTGCTAGTGGGCCTGCAGCACTAATTATGCCAGCCACTTAAGTAGCCATTTAAACATGCTTCAGGCCTTCCTCTGCAGATCCTGTACGTGCAGTTTCACTGCCATGTCGACTTGGCATTTAAACCCCTTTGCCAAGCCTTAAACTTCCTTCTTAATACAAATACGACACCCCTAAGGGAGGCCCATGGTATCCAAAAGGGTAGGGTGCGGTGTAAGTAAAAGACAGGACAAATAATTTTTAGTTTTTTTTATGTTCTTGTAGTGAAAAAATTCCAAATTAATTTTCACTACTGTGAAGTCTACCCTCTTGAATAGGATAGCACTAGGGATTCCTTAGTACATTTATTAAGTGTGATTCCTGTTTGAGAAGGGATAAGACAGTTATGTTTGCTACCTGTGGACTTGTAAAAATAAATCCTCTTTCATGGTAAAGTTGGATTTATGATTATAACTTTAAAAATTACACTTTTAGAATGTTGGCATTTTTGTGGTCTGAAGCTCTGTGTGCCTGCTGTCCACCTTCAATATATGTCATGGTTGGTGACAGCTGGGTTTTGTGCATTCCATCTAGGCAGTCACGCACAAAGAGAGATGGGGTGTGCTATTTATATCCTGATGGCCCATCACCAGGCTGATGGCTCTTACTTATCTAGATGGGAGGAAGGAGCTGACACCTGCACCTGAATAGTGCTGTGCTTGTCCCTTCGCAAAGATCTGCATACCCCCCTAATGTGTCTGGAGCCAGGGAAGAAAAGGGAGTACCTGTGTACACTTCAGAGCTCCTCTTTGAAGTCATCCCAACTTCAAAGGCACCGCTGGGTATACAAACTGGACTTCTGACCCTACCAAATCAGTACACTTCTGGACCTGATAATACTCTATCAGGAAGAAGGACTGCTGTGCTGAAGAACCAGTCACTCTGCTGAAACCTACTTTGCTGAGCCTGCCTTCTGCCTGCTGCCTCCTCACCTGAGAGTGGGAATAACTCGACCTAAATCTCCACATCCCCAGATCCAAGGGACTCCAAGGGCTTGCTGGCCTGCCTCCTGTTCTGCAGTCTCAGGGACATCAAAGACTTGACTGCAACTCTCCAACAGCATCTGGGCTCTGACACATGTGAGCCCTGCTCTGCCTAATGGTGCCAATCCAGTCCTGGACCTTTGGAAGTGTGTTCTTTTGTGCTGCAACTGTTGACCTCAATGCAACGCCACTGTTAGTCCAATCGGAATGGCCACATCACCCCCCCCAGTGCTGATGCATCACTGTTGCCACTGAAGACAAAGAATTTGTGGCACCAACTTCGTAGATCCAAACCGGCATATCACCTATGGCCTTGACACCTTACCATTGCATTACCTGGTTGCACGCTCGACAAAGACTCATCGCCTTCTGACGCTATACCACTGTTCGAGAATCCACTACTGCATGGCTCTAGGCTACACATTCCCTGACTGCGTGGTCAGACCCCATGTATCACCTTAGCATTGCCTCCTCTGCTCCCCCCATTGGATTTTTGATGTCTACACAACCCCCCACACAGGATACTGTTTCAGCTGGACAGGGTTGGTCCCTGTTGCAGGCCTACACTCCATCATGGTCGCTTGAACTTTGGATTTATCCTGGTCTAGATCGACTTGATAGCCCCGGTTGGTGCTTTAATCTTTTAAGCACTAGAATTGTACATGTAAAAATTCATACCTCGACTTCTACTGAATGGATTTTTGTCATTTGGGTCTTGTATTGTTCATCAAATTAAGATCTATTTTTCTAACTTGATGTGGATTATTGTTGATATTTTCACTGTGTTACTGTTATAAGTGTTGCACAAATACTTTACACATTGTCTCATAGGTTAGGCATGGCTGTTCTGTGCCAAGCTACCAGTGGGTGAGCGCAGGTTAATTTAAGGTGTGTATTTGACTTAATCTGACTAGGATTGTGAACTTAACCTGAACAAGGTGCATACCTCTGCCATCTAGAGACCCAATTTCTTACAACAGATAGAGCGCATACATTTATAGATAAATAAAATAATGATGTTTAAAAATTAAGAAACTCTGTCAATACAACTTTCCTTAGAGCCATAAAAGTTGCCTCCAAGTTCTCAATGTGAGACAATAATTCCCCATTGGTGTTCTATAGAATATCCTGGGGGCAGTCACACCAGGAACCCAGAAACTGAATAATAAATCAGGCGAACATACGTGTCCATATTACCTTGTTGATTTCACAATGGTGAAGGTTTCCTTTGTTTTGTTGATTCTGTCATCAATGCAGTCTGCCAGTTTGCCAAGCCAGTGCCTTTGGTGGTCCAGATCAATTGGTGGTAGCATTATAAGGCAGATTTGAATATGCTCCTATCGTTGCTGTCCTTGCTGATGTTCCATCTACACACAGGTCGCTTGCAGGAGCACTTCATGGCCTTGTGTTCTTCCATGTACTAGCTGACCTATGATCTGAATCTCACTGTGCTGCGGTGCATGAGGGGGCACAAGGTGTCATTGCAGGAGATGATCCATTGTGAAGTTTTTGATGTTTTCATGGAGGCTGTTGGTGTGTTCAGGTTGGCAGTTTTAAGGGCAGAGTTCTAGTTCTTATCCAGGAAATTGCTCCTGTTACAACAGGCTATTCTGGTGGTGGTCAGGGGTAGTCATAAACAATTCAATCCACCTTATTGTTACTTTCTCATGGCCCATTAGCTCTTGAAGAAGGTGGCGGAGGAGGGTATTATCCAATGAGTTGAATGTTGCAGTTTGCAAAAAGTTAGTGTGTAATTTGCACCCACGCTTTGTCTCCTACTCTCTTGAACATCTGGCCCTTGAATGTCTATGGTGGTTAATACGTAAAGCACAAGCATCTTATGGGGATAGTCTTATGAAAAAGTGCAATAAAGTTCAAATAAATAAACTAGTGAACTATAGATATAATTACAACTAGATTTTAGGAACCTGAGCATCTCCGCTTTGGAGAGGAGGGAAAACTTGTATAACATTCATGATTGCTTGTCTTTCAAAGCATTAGGCCTAGCCACCTGGATGTGCTCGACCAGCAGTAAAGTGAAAATTAAGGCTGATGGCAATGGAGCGTGGGGTGGATAGAGGGTCCAGATTTGTGTTGGTCAGAAAGTTACCTTCAGACTTAGAGACTTTATGGAGTTCAACGGAGCCAGGCAATAGGCTGGAGTTGAGTGAATCGGCTTGACGTTGATGGATTTGGCATTAGTACAGAGTCTAAGGGGGGTCTGTTTATTTGAGAGGGGTGGCAATACAACTCAAGTAATGATCACATTCCTTGTCTGGGTGAACCACAAAAGTGACTAAATAACCCTGAACTCAGCCCCCAGGTAGCTGTACACGGAGCAGGCAGGCTTAACTTTATAGTCAATGTGTAAAGTATTTATGCAGTACACAACCCCTATCTAAAAACACATCACAAGAAAAAACAACCAATCTAGGGACATAGAGGCTTTATAATAAATACAGTGACAGCAAAACAACAAAAATCTAATCAGTAGAAGCATAGTTATGATTTTTTAAAGAGTAAAGTAAAAATATTGCTAAAAAGCATTAGGAGCCATCCTGAACAACCTGGATGTGCTTGAACAGCACTAAAGTGAAAATTAGAGCTGACCGCAGTGGAGTGTAGGTTGGATAGAAGAACCAGATTTGTGCCGGTCAGAAAGTTACCTTCAGACTTAGAGACTTTGTGGACTTCAATTGAGCTTGCTAGTAAGCTGGAGTCAAGAGAATGGGCTTGACATTGACGGATTTGGCATTGGTACAGAGTCTTGGTGAAGCTCAGAGAAGGAAAGTTCAGGTTGTTCATCCCACAGTTCCTCACCACTGATCAGGTCCCTTCCGACATCATCGCTCGTGACGACTCCTGCATGAGACTTGGGAACTGTTCTGGAGCACAGATTTCCCAGCAGAGCATGGATGCATTTGAGAGCTGTTAGAAATGGGGTCTTTGGTTGGCAGTCAGGTTACCCCCGTCCAAGCAAGGACCCTCACTCTAGTCAGGGTAAGTCACACACAATCCAAATGATCCTGTGCCCACCCTCTGGTAGCTTGGCACTGAGCAGTCAGGCTTAACTTAGAAGGCAATGTGTAAAGTATTTGTG
This sequence comes from Pleurodeles waltl, assembly GCF_031143425.1. Lineage (NCBI taxonomy): Eukaryota > Metazoa > Chordata > Amphibia > Caudata > Salamandridae > Pleurodeles > Pleurodeles waltl. The sequence continues at coordinate 272,928,640 of NC_090436.1, read as the reverse complement.
CAATAAATCATGCAACACCACAAAACAGCACCACAAAAATACACCACACAGTGTTTAGAAAAATATATAATATGTATCTGTATATTTGCAGTTCAAAACAATCAAAGATACAATAAGTAAATGTAGAGATATCACTGAAATATAAAGTGTTTTAAGTCTTTTAGAAGCAAACAAAGTTTATTTTTAGCACAAAGTACCTGGTTTGCGTGAAAAATCTCCACAATGGGCCGCAGAGGAGGCGAAGCGTGGAAACAAAGCGGGTGTGTGTCTATATCTCGGGCCGCACACAGTGATGCGTCATTTAGTTTCCACGCAGGGCCGGCTGTGCGTTGCATTCCGGCACTCGGTCGTGGATCCTCTTTGGGTTGCGATGTTTTCAGATGCCCCGGGGTCTGTGCATGGAATCCTGGGCTTGTGGAGTGGAGTCACAAGCGCTGCGTCGTTCCGGTGGGCGTTGCGTGGACATTTTTTCTGCACTGCAGGCGCTGCGTCGATTTCCCCTCTGGAAGTCGGGCCGCGTCGTCCCAGGTCGGCTGTGTGTCGATCCGGTGTGCCGTGCGTCGAAGTTCTGGTCGCAATGCAGGCGCTGCGTCGATCTTCTCCTTGCGAAGTCAGACTGCGTTGTTCTGGCTCGGCGTGTGGTGAATTTCTCACCGCGGGGCAGGCTGTGCGTCGTTTTTAGCAAGCTGTGCATCGCATTTTCACTGCACAAGGAGTCCAGTTGCAAGAGAGAAGTCTTTTTGGTCCTGAGACTTCAGGGAACAGGAGACAAGCTCTATCCAAGCTCTTGGAGAGCACTTCTTCACCACAGCCAGGGAGCAGCAAGGCAACAGGGCAACAGCAAGGCAGCAGTCCTTCACAGAAAGCAGTCAGGTGAGTCCTTTGGGCAGCCAGGCAGTTCTTCTTGGCAGGATGCAGGTTCTGGTTACAAGTTTCTTTTCCAGGAAGTGTCTGACTTGGAAGGGGCAGAGGCCCTGTTTATATACCCAAATGTCCCTTTGAAGTGGGGGAGTCTTCAAAGAGTGGCTTAGAAGTGCACCAAGTCCCCTTTCAGTTCAATCCTGTCTGCCAGGGTCCCAGTAGGGTGTGTGGCAGTCCTTTGTGTGGGAGCAGGCCCTCCACCCTCCCAGCCCAGGAAGAGCCATTTAAAATGCAGATGTATGCAAGTGAGGCTGAGTATCCTGTGTTTGGGGTGTGTCTGAGTGAATGCACAAGGAGCTGTCAACTAAACCCAGCCAGATGTGGATTGTAAGGCACAGAAAGATTTAAGTGCAGAGAAATGCTCACTTTCTAAAAGTGAGATTTCTAAAATAGTAATATTAAATTCAACTTCAGCAGTCAACAGGATTTTATATCACCATTCTGGCCATACTAAATGTGACCTTCCTACTCCTTTCAGATCAGCAGCTACCACTCAAACAATATATGAGGACAGCCCCAATGTTAGCCTATGAAGGGAGCAGGCCTCTCAGCAATGTAAAAACGAATGTGGGAGTTTTACACTACCAGGACATGTAAACTACATAGGTGCATGTCCTGCCTTTTGCCTACACAGCACCCTGCCCTATGGGATACCTATGGCATACCTTAGGGGTGTCTTATATGTAGAAAAAGGGGAGTTTTTAGGCTTGGCAAGTACTTTTAATTGCCAAGTCGAATTGGCAGTGTAACTGCACACACAGGCCTTGCAATGTCAGACCTGCGGCAAGGTTAAGGGGCTACTTAAGTGGGTGGCACAACCAGTGCTGCAGGCCCACTAGTAGCATTTAATCTACATGCCCTGGGCACATATAGTGCACATTACTAGGGACTTATAAGTAAATTAAATAGTCCAATTGGGTGTGATCCAATGTTACTATGTTTAAAGGGAGAGAGCATATGCACTTTAGCACTGGTTAGCAATAGTAAAGTGCGCAGAATCTACAAAAACAGCTAAAACAGTGTCCAAAAAGTGGAGTGAGGCGGGCACAAATTTAGGGGTGACCACCCTAAGGCAGTCAGGTCTAATAAGAGCCGAAGGGGGCTCTGCATCAATGGATTCTGGCATTGGGTGAAGAACACAGCTGGAGGTGTGGCTAAGTCAGGCACAGCAGTGATGTACCCTCTTCGGATCAGCTTGGCAGGTTGGTCTCAGTCTCCTGACAGTTCCCCAGGTAAAAAGCTGTCAAAAAGCTTCGAAGTCACAGGTTTTAGGATTAAGCAGGAGGAGTATACTTTGACACCAGCCAAGAGTACAGGGCCTTGGGGACAACATTTGGGGATCAACACTTACATTAGTAGAGGCCTACAGCAGGGTCCAGGACAGGTCTAAATACTAGGGACTTATATGTAAGTTAAATGTACCAGCCAGGTGGATAGTAGTTTTATCATATTTAAACACCCTCTCGAGATTAGTGAGCCTTTCAAATCAACATAACTTACTGGAGGAGCACAAGTCCTTTACCACTGATTAGCAGGGATAAAGTGTACAGAGTTCAATGGCTGATAAAAACAGTCAGTGCAAAGAAATCTAGGGGAATACCATGCAAAAGAGTGTAATTTCTAACAGGGTCACAAACACCACACGGACTGCCATGCACATACAAGGCAGATTACAATTGTGTAGATGCAGTGCACACACAAGAATATGAATCCTTCCCATGCATTTAAAGGCACACCTCTATGCGGCCCACCTTCCACAAGTATCACTCAATCACCTGCACATAAGGGCTGCAAATTTGGTGTTGTCTTCTACAGTAAAATTTAAACTGGCCTCCCTACTGTGGCAAGGTGAGACTTATACTTTCTGCACATCCTTTGTGGAATTTTGCATTTGCTTCTTCGGAAGCAAAGATGATTACTTCTAAACTCATTTACTACTGCAAAGTTATACATGGGCATCCAAATAAAATACTAGAGGGGAGTTAGGGCATTGCCAACCACGTCATCTGCTGCCTGACGCACACTACAAAATTAAATACTGCACTGGCTCTCAAATTTGTAAGGCACCAACTTCAGGGCACATTGTCTCAAAACAGAACACCTCTCTGCAGTGTTCCTATTGTACCTGCTGCATAGATTCTGCTAGCCCTCTCTTAGACAGCGTCCAAACATCCAGAGTAAAGATTTCTACTTACACAAGCTTTCAACACTGGAAATCCTCCCTAGCTCTGCCAGGAATCTGACCAACTGAAGTTCATAAGACCATTGAAAATCGCTTGTTCTGATTGTAATTGTTAATGATTCTCGGATTTGCTTCTGTCCCACAATTCTGATTATCTAGCTACTGACCTTACCATAGGATTGTGAGGAGGCCTCATTCACACGATGCAGGGGTATGATTACTGAGAATTTGCACCATGTATGCACTCCAAAAGTGTTACATATCAATGCAAAATCTTTTTATGTCAATTTACTTTACAGCGCAAAACTTGTTTTGCACTGGAAAATCACTTGAAAGTAACCCAAAGCAGCGCATAGCACTGCTTTGCATTACCTACCTCCAAGGGCGTGGTCTATGGGTGTTGCATGGGCATTCTCATGCAGCCACCCAAGGGTTTTTAAGCAAAACGCTATTTGCTAAAAACAGGGGTTTGCATCACAAATTTGTGCCTATTTCAAGTAAGTGCTTTGAAAGAGAAATGCTTTTATTTCTCCTTTCTTTTCCGACTTTGCATGTGTGCTGCACTGTACAACACACACACAAAGTGGGAATAGTTTGAACATTAGTCTAACCATAGTATTTAGTACTGAAATGGTATCCTTCCAGTACAAAACATATGCTAGACTAAAGCAGGCACCCATTCACTATGGTGCAAAGGTGTGTCCATGGCGTACAACAGCAAATTTCTCCACTGAAGCTAGAGAGAGGGGAGAGGAGTGCCATATCTCTGTAAATATGATGCTTTCCTGCTCTCTTCTTATCATACATCACAGCAGTTTTAGCGTCTGTGCTGCCTGAAAATGTAATAAATCTGGGCCTGACGGTGACATAAAGGCTATCCTTTTTTAGGGTTGCACATGCCAAGAATGGTGCTCCCGGGGGAGGAGAAGGATGCGAATTTGTGAACTTCTTCACACTCATAAAGTTGTAGTTTTGTGAATATTTACAAATGTTCCTACTATTTTGTCCCTATTTGTACACTTTATATTAGTGCCAAAGCAGCTTTACAAAATGGGCGTTAAAAATGCCCCAACACTAACATACTTGCAAAGAGTCCAGAGAGCAGGCTGCAGAGTGCATTCATTATTCGAAATAAAAGATGAAAGAGTAACATACTGTGATGCACATTTCATCCATATATACCCTTGAGGGTTTTGCATGATTTGGCTGATCCATAATTCTACAGCATAGACCATAACTATGGGTGGCTAGTTAATGACTCCAGTATTTCTGGACTAAGGAGATACTGTTTCCAGCCAGAATGCTATCTCTCAGACCCAGAAACATTGTCCCATTATAGCCTTAGAACCCGCCGTAGCGGGCTCTATCGGCTATTAAAGGCCCGCTCCTGCGTTAAATGCCTGAGCCGAAGGCGAGGGCATTTAACAAGGGAAAGGGCCTTTAATAGCCGCTAGAGCCCGCTATGGCGGGTTCTAAGGCCATTAGAACATTCTGCCACTCAGGGCAGAATGTTCTATTAAAAAAAACAAATTGCTCACGGAGCCCGAGGGGATTAAAATCCCCTCGGGCTCCGTGAGGCTTTGTTCACAGCTGTTGCTGTGAACAAAGCGAACATTGGAATGTTGGCTCTGCGGGCTTTTACCGGCCAGTAAAAGCCCGCAGCACTCCATTGTTTTCAATGGAGCTGCCAACGTTCGAATGTTCTAATATGAATTAGACCCTGAGGGTTCTCTTAGGAATTTGGAATATTCAGAAGAAAAGGATTTAACACAGTCAATTCCCTTGTTACATCTTATTCATGCAGGGATTTTGAGTATTGAGCTTTGAGCAAGTGGAGATCTTAAGGAAAACTTTAAGGAACTGCTGAATCTCTCCACTACTCATAAATAAGATGGATATTATGAGTACCTCATAATGTTGAATGTAGACTTTACATGAGTAATCCTGTATGTAAGAAGTGTGGTTGACGGCTCACTGTGGTATGAACCCAGGTCAAGCAGCAACCACAGTCCTTGACAGTGTAAGGCACAAGCAAATCCCAAACTAACCTGTGCTCAGCCCCCTGGTAGCTTGGCACAGAACAGTCAGGCTTAACTTACATGCAGTGTGTAAAGTATTTGTGAAACAGTAAAACAGTAAAAACACCACATTAAAAGGATATTACACTGAGTTAGAATGATCTTAATGTAATAAATAAAACAAGACAAAAACCACCAATTCAATACTAGAACTGGAGATCTTTAATTTTTAAGTTTTTAAAGAAAATAGCACCAAAAGATATAAAGGGGCATATTTATACTCCGTTTGCGCCGAATTTGCGTCATTTTTTTCGACGCAAATTCGACGCAAAACTAACTCCATATTTATACTTTGGCGTTAGACGCGTCTAGCGCCAAAGTTCATGGAGTTAGCGTCATTTTTTGGCGTGAACACCTTCCTTGCGTTAATGAGATGCAAGGTAGGCGTTCCCGTCTTAAAAAATGACTCCCAGGCATGTGCGTGGTATTTATACTCCCGGGCAAAAATCACGCCCGGGAGTGGGCGGGGCAAAAACACCCGCATTTGCGCCTCTTTTTAACGCCTGGGTCAGGGCAGGCGTTAAGGGACCTGTGGGCTCAGAATGAGCCCAGAGGTGCCCTCCCCTGCCCCCAGTGACACCCCCTGCCACCCTTGCCCACCCCAGGAGGACACCCAAGGATGGAGGGACCCATCCCAGGGAAGAAAAGGTAAGTTGTGGTAAGTATTTTTTTTTATTTTTTTTTGTGGCATAGGGGGGCCTGATTTGTGCCCCCCTACATGCCACTATGCTCAATGACCATGCCCAGGGGACATAAGTCACCTGGGCATGGCCATTGGGCAAGGGGGCATGACTCCTGTCTTTGCTAAGACAGGAGTCATGTTAATGGCGTCTGAGCGCCCCAAAAAAATGGCGCAAATCGGGTTAAGACGATTTTTTTGCCTCAGCCTGACTTGCCCCGTTTTGGGACGCCCAAACGCCATTTTTCCCTACGCCGGCGCTGCCTGGTGTACGTCGTTTTTTTTCACGCACACCTGGCAGCGCCGGTCGGCTAACGCCGGCTAACGCCATTCAATAAATACGGCGCCCGCATGGCGCTTCAGAATGGCGTTAGCCGGCGCTAATTTTTTTGGCGCCAAACTGCGTTAGCGCAGTTTTGCGTCAAAAAGTATAAATATGGCCCAAAGTGCCAACTGTGTATATGTGGTTGCATTGGACTGGGACAACGTTACAAGTTCAGGCCGAACATGATGGAGCTCAGACTGGATACAGAGATTCAGTTAGGACAGCTGAACAAAAGAACCCTCAATCCTGGTTTGTGGACTTTGTGTGGATCTGCATGGAAGATACAACATGCATCCAAGGTGATGTATTGGTTTGGAAATGCAGCAAGGCTGCAGTGTGAGGTCTTGTTTTTTCGATGTCAAGGATCCCAACAATGGGACTTTTGAAGCCGAGTGTTGTAGATGTGACGCGCAGTAGGGACATGCATTGGTTCAGAAGAACTGCAAGACTGTGATGTGGAGTCTAGTATCACTGTTGAGACGGCTGTCTATGAGAATTGCAAGCGTCTGTACCGAGGATGCATCACGTAGTGGTATTTCCAAAAGTGATGAGGGTTGTGGGTGGGATGCAAGTGTTTGTGACTGGTCCAATCCACAGAGCAGTGGCAATGCATTAGTTCTGCTCAGGTTTACACTGCACAGCAGAGAAGATGCATCAGTTCTGCTGGATCCACAGAGGCTGGAAAGGCTCCTTAGGTCCACTTTTAAGTGTTCAGGACTAGGATGAACCCACTTGGTAGGGTAGACTCACAGATGGCAGAGACCAGGTGCAGATGCAAGGGTGTTGGAAGCTTGTTATGTCCCTGAGGTTTTGGATCCGGAGACCTGACAACTATCCTTTGGAGTCACTCTGGGTTCTGGGTTCAAGTGATGCAGGTCCAGTCCTTGTTAACCATACATGAGGGCAGTAAGCAACAGATCAGCACATTAAGGCAGGAGTCCATCAGAGTGCAGTCCAGAAGAGTGACAGTAGCAGCACAGCAGTCCTTCTTCCTGGTAGAGTGTCCACAGGTCCAGAAGTGTACTGAAGTGGTGGTGTCCGAGGTCCACCTTCTATGCCCTGGTGCTCTGGTTCTGGAAGGTGGAAGAAGCTTAAAGACAGTGGCTTTGAAGTGAAAGCAATTCCCTGCCTCCCCTGACCTGGCTCCAAGCTGGCTGGAGTGACAGTGTAGCGTTGTTAGGCCCTTTGTGTGGGGACAGGACACAGCCTACTCAGTTGTAAGTGAGGTTGTGTCCAGCTCTTGCCTCCCATACTACCAGTGATGGCCCATCCAGTCACACCTAAGCTCCCATTGTGTGTGGCTGTCTAGGAGGAATACAGAAATTCCAACTGCCAACTTCACTGAGTCATGTGACCAGAGACAGGCTGCAGGCACGAAATAGCTAAGGCAATAAAATGCCAACTTTCTAAAAGTGGCATTTTCAGAATTTCAAATTCAATTCTGACTTCATAATAAGTTAAGATTTTAAATTGTGTTTTCAAAGAAACCAAACATGAGCCGGTTATCACTTCTCATTTGGAAATTATACTTATAAGATGCAATCAGGCAACTCCAATGTTATTCTATGGGAGACATAGGCCTTGCAGTAGTGAAAAAATACATTTAAGAGTTTTTCATCACCAGGACATCTAAAACTTAAAAGTGCATGTCCTACTTTTTAAATCTATTGCACCCATCCCTCTAGATTTTCAAAGGCCTCCCCTCAGGGTGAAATAGATGTACTATAAAGGAGGTTTTGTGCCTGACAAAAGGTATATTTTGCCTAGCGAGATGGCAGTTCAAAACGTCACACACATGCTCTGCAATGGCAGACAGGAGACATGTTAAAGGGCTACTTACGTGAGTGACACAATTGATGCTGCAGATTCACTAGTAGGATTTGATGTACAGGCCCTGGGCACAGTTAGTGCTACTTTACTGGGGATTTGTAAGTGAATTTTATATGCCAATTGAGGATGAGCCAATGTTACCATGTTTAAAGGAGAAAGCACAAGCAATGGTCAGCAGTGGTAAAATGTGCATAGGCCTTACCAGCAAAAACGAGGTCAGAAAAATGGGAAAAGGAAGGCAAAAAGCTTGGGTGAAGACCACCTTAAGACTGTCAGGTGTAACATTGTGGGTTAATGTAAAGTCTCAAAAACTCAGAACTCTATTTGAAATGTAGGAGGAAAGCTATGATGACTAGATTTCCAACTTTCAACAAAATGTTTATGAATTAGACTCTCGGGCAGAAAAACAAAATTTTCAGGAGCTGGATAACAATTAAATATTTCATAACTACTATCGATTTTATATATCTACTAATTTTCTTATTTTTTTCCACTTAGAAATTATTTGCAAAATTCAGCATATTAGCTTTTATCAGGTAATCTTGCGAACAACGTTTGTTAATACTAAATGTGTCTATCTAGACTGAGAAATCTAACTTATTGGATGTCTCTTGTCCGCCTATTTCCTATTTACACTCTGCGTTAATCAAATGCAAAATAGTTTTAATATCCTACAGTCTTTCCATCTATTTTCTTCATCCAGCAAGGGCGTGTAGCACACTATAAAAAAGGTCAAATTAATTTAGACTTCAAGCAGTGATCCAAGGAAGTTAGAGTAAAGCATGCGTTTCCTGTGATACTAAGCAAATGCACTCCTCTTTTTATGCAAAGAGATAAATGAAGCCAGCATTTTAATCTTGGTTCATTTTCTTGAGGTATAAAATCTGCTAATAAAATTAGGCAAGTTTACCATTGCTCATCCAAGAGTTCTCGCTGTGGCACAAATCTGCATATTCCTACCACACCCACATGCAGAGGCAGTGACAATTACAGGAATGAATAATGTAATTGAGAGCAACAGATATTGCAGCACCTTGCAATCTAGTAACCCAACACCATTCCCTAGTGTTAAAACCATACCACAAAAGAATGGAGAGCCAGAATCTGAAACAATCGTCATACTTTATTAGACAGTCTGCTGCCGAGAAGTTGCACTTTAAGATTATGCACTGAATTTCGTATGACTAATGGAAGGGTTGTTGCAAACTGGCTGAGTTTTCACCTATGGAACTTTTGACAGTGCGAAGGGAATCGTGACCGTATATCACTGTACATTCACTTTGTTAATAAATTTTGTTTTCATGGAATCGGAAATAAAATGACAGAAAATGCCGGTGATTACATCATTTTTATTATCTAGAAGTAAGTAACTAGGCATGCGCTAAAGATTATCGTTAGGGGAGCTTCAATGAATATAAAAAGTTATTCCTCTTATCAAATATTTTTAACAAGAAGGATCAACAGAACACAGCATGAACCAACAATATCTCATCCAAAAGTAAGGTCTGAAATGTATTGACATTGAGTCATGTACTCATAATGTGATTTTAAGACACTGTTCACCGAGTTGAAACATCCCCAACCAAGACTGTGCGATTTCCAAAAGGGTCAATAAACGTCTTTAGGCTTGTCATGTTGCAAACTGGGAGCCAGATTTAATAAAAACTTGAAGTCGTTCAAAGGCATCCCAAGTCTTTAAATGGGACTTGCAAAGCTACACAAGGGGTGAGTTGCACTGCCTTGTGTGACTTTTAAAGAAATGCAATGCAACGCAACGCTTGCGCTGCTTTATGCTAAATTTTGTTGTGGTAGGTGTTCTATGGATGGAGCATAGTCATTCCTGTGTATCCACCAATGGAATCTGACATAATTCTAGATTTAATAAATGTAGTGAACCAGTGATTGTGCCAAAATGGTGCGCCTACCACAGAAATGGGTAACATTCTTCAGCACACACAGAAAGAGACATTCCTTCCTGCACAAAAAACAATCCTGCCTGTAACGCTGTCCCATGGCACAAGGGTGCCTGCATTGGTGCTAGACAGCACACAGAGCACCCGTGCTAGGAGGGGGCATAACTGCACCATACCTAAAATACATGGTCCATTTTTGCTCCATTCTTTTCACGCAATGCAGCTCAGCAAGTTCACCTGCAGCATTGTGCTGCCATAAACATTACCAATTCTGGTCCTAAATTGTTCCAGGAACTGCTAGGTCTCATACAAAGTACCCTGATGTTTTGCAGCATAATACTGCCCCCCCTAAATACTTATACCTCATAAGATGTTATTTGCAAGGTGTAGTTCACAACCATTCCGATTTTCACAGGTCAGAATAAGGCATAACTTGTGTTATTGGTGACTACACACCTGATTACTGCATGCTTTGCCTCTTTCAGACTCTTTTTCTTCAGAATTTATTTTCTATATGACTTCAGGTAAAGAGTGTCCTGGGAATATTCGTGAATAAGAGTTTTTTTACAAATATGAATACCAGGTCATGTGCTAGCTTCTATTTGTGCCTTAGTCGTAATTATAAGGCAGATCATAAATGAAGGAATACACAGAAAGTTGCAGTGATCTGCCCAAGGTTTCACAATTGTGTTTTATTAAAAAGTGTAGTAAGATTCTAGTGCCCAGATCGACATGCCTGGGTAGTAATATATTCATATAAAACTCTCATACTCCAGGAATACCTATCAGCTTTTTTTTAGACAAACGCTGAAACATCAATTTACGCTTTTGCGCTTTGGGTCCGTTGCCACCAAAGATATGATTTGTTCCTGGAAACAGCAATTCAGGTCGGAAGCGTGTCGTCTTTGTGGGTACAAACAAGAGTCTTTTGTGCATTTTTTTTTGTGTACGTACAGCACTGCGGGAGCAAAGGAAAATACTCTTGAAACACTTCTTTATGGCTCTTGGCATACGCACATGCAGACCAGCAGTTATCAGCTGGCTAAGTGGCTTTTCCATTCATTTTGCCTGCCGGGGGACAAAGTTTATGATGCAGGCGTGCAAATCTCCGTCCAATACGGCTGAATCGGTAGCGGCAAGGTTGGTGCAAAGTCAAGATTGATAGTGGCGTCATTGCTCTACATCTAGCACGTGGCGTAACTAAGCATTACCAGACTTGGGATGATATTCAATGCTGCACAGTCATTGTAAAACTGTCATTTTTTCAAAGACTTTGATCAGTTTTTTTAATCTGTTTTTAAGTTTTAAGGAGGGTCCGTCCTTAATTTTTTGTTTATTTGAAATCTTAAAAAAACCAAGGGCCGTATTTATACTCCGTTTGCGCCGAATTTGCGTCGTTTTTTTCGACGCAAATTCGACGCTAAACTAACGCCAACTAACGCCATATTTATACTATGGCGTTAGAGGCGAATAGCGCCAAAGTTCCCGGAATGTGCGTCATTTTTTAGCGTGAACCCCTTCCTTGCGTTAATGATATGCAAGGGAGGCGTTCCCGTCTAAAAAATGACTCCCAGGCCTTTACGTGGTATTTATACTCCCGGGCAAAAGAGACGCCCGGGAGTGGGCGTGGCTAAAAACGGCGCATTTGCGCCGCTTTTTAACGCCTGGGTCAGGCATGGCGTTAAGGGACAAGTGGGCTCAAAATGAGCCCAGAGTGCCCTCCCCTGCCCCCAGGGACCCCCCCTGCCACCCTTGCCCACCCCAGGAGGACACCCAAGGCTGGAGGGACCCACCCCAGGGACATTCAGGTAAGTATTTTTTTATTTTTTTTAAATAATTTTTTTTGGCATAGGGGGGCCTGATTTGTGCCCCCCTACATGCCACTATGCCCAATGACCATGCCCAGGGGACAGAAGTCCCCTGGGCATGGCCATTGGGCAAGGGGGCATGACTCCTATCTTTACAATGATAGGAGTCATGTTGATGGGGGATGGGCGTCGAAAATAAATGGCGCAAGTCGGGTTACGACGATTTTTTCGACGTAACCTGACTTGCCCCATTTTAAGACGCCCATGCGCCATTTTCCCCCTACGCCGGCGCTGCCTGGTGTACGTGGTTTTTCTCGCGCACACCAGGCAGCGCCGGTCTGCTTGCGCCGGCTAACGCCATTCAATAAATACGGCGCCCGCATGGCGCTTCAGAATGGCGTTAGCCGGCGCAAAACTTTTTGACGCTAAACTGCGTTAGCGCAGTTTAGCGTCAAAAAGTATAAATATGGGCCCAAGTGGGGTAAAACCCGCCCAGCCAGTGTATATAGCCTGTTTTAATCACATCAATGCATACGTGTTTGTGTGTACTATAGCTCACAGACATGATGCGTTGAATTGGCGTTGGTTTTAATTTATCATGCTAATAATAAAAAAATGTAAACAAAAAATTACTACATTTACTAGTGCCCAGATCACACAATGTGTGTGTAGTTCAGTATGATAGTGCAGTCAATCTATTCTGAATGTACAATGCAAATCTTTGCACCCATGTTTAATGCAAAAATGACATTATTCCAACAAATCAGTACATTTAGTGTGTATTTCAGCCAGTCAGTTCAAGTATGAATATAGTTTTTGGACTATGCAAGTGATGTGCTACATAGTATGGCCCCAGTTCTCCTGATTCAAACTTAACCACTAGAGGTCATCTCCTCTTGAGATAAAATATGTCAAAATTGTTTGTACCGTCTGTGGGGACATCCTTGATTGGCATTTCTCATCCATTTCTGTGTGGGTTTTTTATCTCACAATTACTCCAGAGAAAAATATGTTGTTCTATTAAGCTGAAAACACATTTCAGTTTGCAGATTTCAGAAAAGTGAATCTTAAACTGCTTCTGACAAATGTGTAGATGCCCTATTACATTTTAATTATTCACTTTTCAAGACAGGTTTTTGACATCTTTTATATAGTTCGTTTTTGTATTACTTTGATTAAACACATATTGCTAATCATCAAGTTTTTCTTGTGCAATATTGGAAAAAAATCTCCCTCCAGTTGACTGTAAAAGTATGCATGGGAACATCTAACAGCATACATGTACTCCAGTGGCGTAATGAAACTTGAGGGGGCCCCCCTTAACAGTGCATGAAGCCCCCCTCACTGACCCAATTAGGAATTCCCAGGCCCGGGGCTTGTGCACAGTGCCAGCCTGTGCATGACTGCCTGGTGCTGAGGGGTCCCCCGGAGCTCAGGAGCCCCTGCACCATGGAGGCTAATCTTACGTCATTGATGTATTCATCATAAAACATATATTTAGGGGCATATTTCTACTCTGTTTGCACCAAATTAGTGTCATTCTTTTTAACTCTAATTCAGTGCAAAACTAACTCCATATTTATACCCGTCTAGCGCCAAATTTATGGAATTAAAGTCATTTTTTGGAAGTAGAGACCTACCTTGCCTTAATGAGATTCAAGGTAGGCGTTCCCGTGCAACTAATGACTTTATGGCCTTAACACCATATTTAGGGGTATATTTATACTCTGCGGCATATTTATACTCTGTTTGCACCGAGTTAGCGTAATTTTTTTTGCTCTAATTTGGTACAAAACTAACTACATATTTATACTTTGGTGCTAGACCCGTCTAGCACCAAGGCCCTGATTTGTACTTTTTTTGTGCTGCATTAACGGCATTTTTTGACGCAAAAGTGGCACAAACATACAAAATATTGGCCCTAATTTATACATTTTGCTGCTAAACTGCACTAACTCAGTTTTGCACCAAAAAGTTTAGCACTGGCTTGCACCATTTCTGTGCACCAGCCGGGCACCATATTTATGGAATAGTGCAAGCCGGTGCAAAGGGTAGGCTAGAGTAAAAAAAAAAAAAGACTTTCGTCGGGTGGGGCTGGCAGTATAGAAGAAGAGGGTTTAGCACCAAAAAATTACTTTAGGCAGGTTAGAGTAAAAAAAATTACTCTAACCAGATTAGCGTCATTTTATGGTGCTTAACCTACCATGCCACATGACTCCTGTCTTAGAAAAGGCAGGAGTCACGCCCACCACCCCAATGGCCAGCACAGAGGACAAGGGTCCCCTGGGCATGGCCATTGCACCCTGTGCCATGTATGGGGGCCCATTTCAAAATGCAATCTTATCTGTACTTACCTGGGATGGGGTCCCCCATCCTCCGCAGTCCCTCTGGTATGGGTGGGGGTGCCCCTGGGGCCTGGGGAGGGCACCTGTGAGCTTATTCCATGGTGTTTCACCATGGAAATACTCCCACAGGTCCCCTAACACCTGCCCTGACCAAGGCTTTAAAAAATAAGGGCAAAGCAAGCTTCCCTCCTACCTCCCTTGCACCATTTTTGCATGGGAGTATAAATATGGCATTAAGGCCATAGAGTCCTTTTTTGCACGGGAACGCCTACCTTGCATCTCATTAAGGCAAGGTAGGTTTCCATTTAAAAAAATGACTTTAACTCCATAAACTTGGCACTAGACAGGTCTAGCATCAAAGTATAAATATGGAGTTAGTTTTGCACTGCATTAGAGAAAAAAAATGACACTAATTAAGTGCAAACAGAGTATAAATATGCCCCTTACCGTCAAAAAATGACGCTATTCTGGTTTGAGTAATTTATTTTGACTCTAACCTACCTAACGTCATTTTTTTTTTACGGTTGCCTACCCTTTTTACGGTTGCCTACCCTTTGCACCAGCTTGCACCATTCCATAAATATGGTGCCCAGCTGGTGCTGAAAAATCGTACAAGCCGGTGCAAAACTTTTTGGTGCAAAACTGCGTTAGTGCAGTTTTGCACTAAAAAGTATAAATAAGGCCCTTAGTGTGCCTTCTGCCGCTCTGATAGTGGGATTTCCCAGTATTAGGCAAAGAAGAGAATGCCTGACATGCAAAACAATTTGGGGGTCATTCTGACCCCGGCGGTCTTAGACCGCCGGGGCCAGGGTCGGCGGGAGCACCGCCGACAGGCCGGCGGTGCCCCGCAGGGCATTCTGACCGCGGCGGTAAAGCCGCGGTCAGACCGGCAACACTGGCGGTCTCCCGCCAGTGTACCGCCGCCCTTTTGAATCCTCCAAGGCGGCGCAGCTAGCTGCGCCGCCGAGGGGATTCCGACCCCCCCTACCGCCATCCAGTTCCCGGCGGTCCGCCCGCCGGGAACCGGATGGCGGTAGGGGGGGTCGCGGGGCCCCTGGGGGCCCCTGCAGTGCCCATGCCACTGGCATGGGCACTGCAGGGGCACCCGTAAGAGGGCCCCTACGAGTATTTCACTGTCTGCTTGGCAGACAGTGAAATACGCGACGGGTGCAACAGCACCCGTCGCACCTTCCCACTCCGCCGGCTCGATTACGAGCCGGCATCCTCGTGGGAAGGGAGTTTTTCCCTGGGCTGGCGGGCGGTCTTTTGGCGATCGCCCGCCAGCCCAGGGAAAAACTTAGAATACCCTCCGCGGTCTTTCGACCGCGGAGCGGTATTTCGGAGGGGGGAACTCTGGCGGGCGGCCTCCGCCGCCCGTCAGGGTCAGAATGACCCCCTTTGTCTTTTAAACCCTGAAATTTACTAGGGACCAGATGTACAAAGCTTTTTACTGGTTGCAAACGGCCCATTGGTCCATTTGCAACGGTAAAATGCTTTTTGGCATGTACCAACCCTATTTTGCGAGTCGGTAACCTATTATCAACTCGCAAGATATGGTTTGCGACTCAATTTTTAGTAATAGGTGTGCCAAGGACGCCCGTTCCTAATGGCGAATCGCACTAGTATATAGGAACATTTTGCAACCAGGAATGTGGTCGCAAAACATTCACAGATTACCACCAACTTCAAGTTGGTGGTATCCATTCGAAAAGCCAAGGACCCCTTCCCTTTTGTGAGTGTGGGTGCAAACATTTTTTGAGAGTACTAAAAATTTGAAGAAAACTTTTCTATTTCATTTTTGTAATGCATCCTGTTTTAAGGAAAATGGGGAGCATTGCAAAAAAATGCTTTATTTAAAAAGCAATCACAGACATGGTGGTCTGCTTACCCCAGCAGGCCACCATCCCTCTGACTGTGGCTATTCCCAAAAGGGTCACAAATTGCAACCTGCCTCATGACTTTTAATGAGGAAAGTCTCTTGTGACCCATTTGGAAATCGCAAACAGCGTTACACACAGTGTTGTACATAGCTGTTTGATTTCCTAATAGAGAATCACAAAAACTTGCAATTAGGAAATCGCAAACATCAAGCTACGTACATCTGGCCCAAAATCACAGAGTGTGTGGCTGCAAAATTGTTTTTACAATGTGCAAAAGCCCTTTCACAAGTCTTAAAAGCCTTTATGACTCATAAGTGTGCTTGTGTGACACTTTCTGCTTGTTATAAACCTCTTACTAGTAATCCAATTCTTTTACTGACTGCACATATCAACAACAAATTATGGGGGTGGCATGAACAAGGCTTACTGTCTGACCACGAGTACAACTATCTACTTGTGAAGTATCCAAGATATCCTTGTATTTATATTCTCTCAAAAATCCACAAAGAAGGCATTTTTCCTCCTGGTAGACCGATTATATCGGGGATTGATTCCCCCACGGAGAGACTATGAGAATTCGTGGATCTGTTTTTACAAAAGTTCGTTTGTAATTTACCATCATTTATACAGGATAGTAAGGACATCTTGAATACATTTGAGAATTTTCCGTGGTCTAATGACCTTTTATTCGTTACGATGGATGTCAATAGCCTTTATACTTGTATCCAAAAACCCTTTGGTCTACTGGCAGTTACATCCTATTTGAACTCTCGCTCTGCTAATTGCTATGATCATAATCAGATGCTCTTAGAAATGATGGATATAATTCTGTCCAAAAACTACTTCTTACATAACACCCTTACATAACACCCAGTGGTTCCAGCAAATACAAGAGACAGCGATGGGTTCTAAATTTGCCCCATCGTATGCCTGTCTCTTTATGGGCTGAATTTATTGTATTTTGGGGGAGGTATATTGACGATATTATCCTGAATTGGAATGGATCTGTTGAACAACTTACTCTCTATCATGCCTTCCTCAATGACAATCCCTACAATGTAAAACTCAGTCTTCACTATAGCAGGGACAGCATTGAGTTTTTGGATATTACATTTTTCATACAAAACAACACTGTACAAAGTGTTCTCTATAGGAAATCAACATCATGTAACAGCCTTTTGCATGCAACAAGTGCACATCCGCCCTCTGTAATTAACAATATTCCATTTGGTGAGATGACACGTGTACGTAGGAATTGTAGCACCAATGATCTATTCTGCGAACAAATTGGATTTGTCAAACAAAGATTTATTAATAGAGGCTATAATTATAAGATCCTTCGCAAAGCAGAGCAACGTATTATGAGTACACCAAGAAAGGAGACTTTGTCCCAAAAAACCATGGCTAATAGTAACAAACATACTGAACGTTTGTCCTTTGGGACCAGATATACGGTCCACTGCCAAGGCATTTATAAAATATTTAAACGCCACTGGCATCTGCTCACTGACTTACCGGGACTCAAAGGCCTCCTTTCCAGGTTACCCCGGATTACGTACCGTAGAGGTAGAACATTTCAAGACCTTCTTTGTCCCAGCTATGTCTCTACACCTAATATATCTACCTGGCTTCCCACACAACCTCTGGGATTTTGTACATGTCGAGGCGGCTTGGATTTGTCGCCTACGAGCAGTTGAGATGGGACATAACACTGATCATGAATTTCACTATTACTTATGATGTTATTGTAACACTGTATATATATCAATTCCTTGTTACTAGCTTCCTATTTTCGAGTTATTTCTTATCATGGATACTTTTTGTTGAATTTGCTCACATCAACTCGTTTTGTCAATACAATGATCTTTTATATTGATTTAATGTATTGCTAGCCAAGGGGATTTCGATAGGTCTAACATGATGAAAAAATATATACATCTCTTGCCAGGCACATTTTTTAGGCCTGTTAATTCAACCTAAATTTAAAATACTAAATATATTGTGGTTGTTGCCTTATATTCATTTGTGCAACTAATGTAAATAGATTACTTCAATGTCAATTGAATGATCAACTTTGTTTATACTTAATACGACTAGGTATATTTCTTTCACCTGGGCTCACTAACGATTTACACTGATTGTCTCCCCTCTCCTTATGCACTTTTATCCTTTTCTTTTTTCTGGATTACCATATTATATATATTATTTTCTAACATAATGTTTGTGATATTCACAAGTTACTTCTCACCACCTTTTTATCATTCACCAATTATAATCTTGCGTTATATTGGGCGTGCATAGTTCCTTTATACTTATCGTTTTATCATTCTAATATGGCTGCCACAAACTACTTTTAGCACACTGACGTGTGTTTCGCGTATAGTCCTTTTTCTGTGTTGATGTCATTTTGAGCTGACGGCGAGACTATAAATATTTGATATTCCTCGCCGCACAACTTCTATACTCCCGTACGCCGTTGGTGACAGGCCATATACTATTGGACCCGTCCACCTTGTTTATGGATATACATTTTCATCAACCACGGACTTTTACGACCTATGGTGATTTCTTCAAGCCGTAGATCCTGATATTTCAGGTAAGGCTGGAAATGCCTATTTACTGATCATCGCGGTCTTTGCAGTACCGCTATTTTCACTTTTTCTGGTACTGTCGCGTTTATACTTTATGTTTCACTTGCAGCACTGAATATTTGACCTTTTACATCTACTTATAATAATGTAAATCCAATACATTTTCCGCTGTACATATTATTAAGAGTTTCCCTTTTTTCAGCTTTTTCGGTTCTTTAGAACCTTTCGACATTTGCGTTTACATGCTCATTGTGAGCTCGACTTACTTTACAATCGGAATATTGGTATGTGCCTCTTTTGACTTAGTGCTTTGCTTTATGACTTGAATTAACTCGTGTCACCTTGTCACCTCAGGGGATGAACACTACTAATATTTAATATTTTGTTCCCTATATGTATATTTTAACTGCATGGGTATTGCAGCTTATTTTATTCACTTTTCTATTCCAGTGCACATTTTTCCCACGAGATATATACATTCTTTGGGATATTTTCTTTTCCTCTTCCTTGCTGGTTCCTATGTATTAAATATGATTTGATATTGACTTTAATTGTGCTTACATTTATTTTTCTCCCTTTTTTTGCAATTTCATTATAGTCAAAAAATGTGTTGTGTTCTTGTAATTTGGTCTCTTTCAATAATGCTGTGTACTCAAATATGTTTCTTTTTGTCTTTCTATGCATTACAATTATGTTATCTTATTCTTTATATGGCCATATGTTATTTTACAGCCCTGAAGAAGCCCATGTATAGGGCGAAACGCGTTGGCTGCTTTCTTTTATGAACTGGTGTCAATTAAAGTCTTTTGGAAGAAATCAGCAGATATTTCGCATTATCACTTTTTCGACTGCATTGGACTTTGCATATATTCATTGTATTTTACTGGATGGATCGAGTGGTGCACCCCCTTACTATGTTTAACCTCATGGGGTTCTCTGTCACCTCTTAGGCTCTTTTGTGCAGCAGGAGCCTCGGTGGAGTTGCACACTACAGTACCTGTAATAAATTCTTATTATTACATATATTGTGATTTGCGGATACTAATAGGGCTTGGTGCGTTTCTTCTCTTGGGTTTGCTGCATTTCTTTTTTGTGTTAAACTGGAAATAAGAGTTCAGGTCAAGAAAAAGATCTATTTCAAAAAAGCTCTAGTCGATTCTGAGGCTACTGGGAATTTTGTTGATGTCCAATTGGTTCGTGCATGGGGGATCCCATGTATTGAAAAGAAGACCCCAGAAATCATCCAGGCAGTCGATGGAAAACTCTTGACTGGAGGTCCGGTAACTCTTCAGACTATCCCCTTGTCGATGATTTGTGAAGATAAGATTCAAAGAAAGAAACATAAAGAGAAAATCATCTTTGACGTGATCCATGCTCCCCAATATGGGATTATCCTCGGCTTGCCATGGTTAACTCATCACAATCCGGAGATCAATTAGGCAGAACGAAAAATCGTGTTCTCATCTGCGCTATGTAACGAACAATGTCTCCAAAAGATTCAAGTACCAAAAGTTTGCAACTCTTACATAGCTACTGCCGCGGAGAAAGAAATTCAGCTGCCCAAACAGTATTCATCTTACAAAGATGTATTTGATGAGAAAGGAGCAGAGACTCTACCTCCTCATAGATCTTATGACTGTCAAATTGATCTAGCCCCAGGTGCAATACTTCCCAACTGTTGTGTATATGCCCTGTCAGAACATGAAATTCAACATTTAAGAAAATACCTAGATCAATTTTTGGAGAATGGCTTAATTCGCCCCTCTAAGTCTCCAGCAGCTTCGCCTTAGTTTTTTGTTACAAAAGTTAATGGAGAACTTCGAACTTGCATCGACTATAGAGGTTTGAACAAAGTCACCATCAAGAATAAATATCCTTTGCACCTAATTGCGGTCTTATTGGAACAAGTAAAGAAAGCAAAAATCTACACGAAGCTTGACCTTTGAGGTGCTTATCATTTGGTCAGAATGAGAGAGGGTGACGAATGGAAAACAGCGTTCAAGGCAAGATGTGGCCTTTTTGAATACATCGTCATGCCTTTTGGTCTGTGTAATGCTCCAGCAGCGTTTCAATTTTTCTTGAATGACGTTCTTAGAGAGTACCTCGCCATATTTGCCATAGTCTACATCGATGACATTTTGATCTACTCAGACAATGAAAACGAACATGTCCAACATGTCAAGAAAATTCTTGCAGCCCTTCGAAAACACCATTTATATTGCAAACTAACCAAGTGTGAGTTTCATGTTACCACAGTTGAGTTTTTAGGGGTTATTCTTACCCCTCAAGGTATGGTGATGGCAGAAAAGAAAGTAAAAGCCGTATCTGATTGGCCCACCCCAAAGACTGTTCGTGATGTACAATGTTTCCTGGGGTTTGCAAATTTTTACCGGAGGTTCATAAATCATTTCTCCCAGACAGTGGCTCCAATCACTAAGCTACTAAGAAAGAAAGAAAAGTTTGTATGGTCCCCAGAAGCTGATCAAGCCTTCTCGACTTTGAAGGAAGCTTTCTCCACTGCCCCAGTCTTGACTCATCCTGATGCGAATCAATCTTTCATAGTGGAAGCTGATGCTTCAGATGTAGCAATAGGAGCCGTCTTATCATAACGAAATAAAGACACTGGTCAACTTCATCTTGTAGCTTATATGTCTTGGAACTATGTCATTGCTGAAAAAGAGCTTCTGGTGATTCGTGATGCCTTTAAAGAATGGAGACATCATTTGTTGGGTGCCAAATACACTGTTACAGTATATACTGATCATCGTAATCTTCAATTCATGAGTTCCGCCAGACCTTTGACCCCTCGGCAATTACGGTGGATGCTTTTTTTTGCCGAATTTGATTTTGTAGTAACCTTCCGGCCTGGTAAAGATAATCGCAAGGCTGACGCCTTGTCCCATCAAGAGTCTACCACATTGCCTGCATTTCAAGCCTCCAGAGCTATCATTGCTCCTGACAAAGTTCTATGTATCATATAAACTGAAGATTTCTTTGAAGAAATTTGCAACTCTTTCACTGCTGAAAATTGGCAAACATGGGCCCAAGCAGATCCCAAAAGGTCAATCAAGCAAGGTTTACCCTTTCATGATGCTCGTTTGTTCGTACCCACTACCAAACTTCGCAAGAAAGTGTTTCATTGGTTGCATGTTATACCTACGGCAGGTCACCCAGGTACTCCTAAAACTCTTGAACTGATCCAACGCTATTTTTGGTGGCCTACCCTAACGAAAGATGTAAAAGCAATGGTAAACAACTGTGAAGTTTGTGCTCGCATTAAAGCAAGTCATTCAAAACCAAAAGGGTTGTTACATCCACTTCCAACCCCAAGTCGTCCATGGGAGCACATTTCTTTAGACTTTATTACCGGTCTGCCAGTGGTTCAACAGCATTCAGTAATTCTGGTGGTAGTAGATAGTCTCACGAAATATGGACATTTCATCGGCTGTAAAAAATTGCCCACTTCTAGTGAATTGGCAACTATTTTACTGAACAGAGTGGTTCGTTATCATGGACTGCCAAAGGTTATCCTCTCCGATCGGGGGTCACAATTTTCCTCCAATTTCTGGAAGACATGGTGTAAACACTCCAAGTGACATCTATGCTATCTACTAGTCACCATCCTCAAACAGATGGTCAAACAGAGAGACTAAATCAGACTTTGAAACAATACCTATGTGCCTACGCTGAAAAGGCACTTCATTCTTGGACATCTATGCTCTGGTTAGCTGAGTTAGCCTACAATAACTCATTCCACACTTCTATTGGCGTTACACCCTTTTTTGGTTTATTTGGCTATCATCCTGACACCTTGCCCATCACAATTCCTCAAGAAAGTTCTCTTACTCCAGCTGTGTCAGAAACCATTCAGCATTTACATCAAACCCAGAAACTGATTCAACAGCATTTAGAAAAAGCCAAACAAAAATATAAAAGGCATTATGACAAGAAACATTGTGAGGGACCGCAATATCAACCAGGTGACAAAGTGTTGCTTTCCACAAAACATATAGGGGGTTATTACAACTTTGGAGGAGGTGTTAATCCGTCCCAAAAGTGATGGTAAAGTGACGGATATACCACCAGCCGTATTACGAGTTCCATAGGATGTAATGGACTCATAATACGGCTGGTGGTATATCCGTCACTTTACCGTCACTTTTGGGACGGATTAACACCTCCTCCAAAGTTGTAATAACCCCCATAGACTTCAAGAAGAAGCACATGTTTAACCCTAAATTCATAGGTCCTTATACTGTCCTTCAGCAAATCAATCCGGAACTACAATTGCCCAGATCCTTACGTAGTCATCCAGTGTTCCACACTTCCCTCTTGAAAAAGGCAGTCCAAAAAGTCCACCCTCATCCAGCTCCTGTTCTAGTACAAGGGGAAGAAGAATACGAAGTCAAGAAAGTGTTGGATTCTAAACTTAAAGGGTGTAATCTATGGTACTTAATCTCATGGAAAGGTTATGGTCCTGAAAGTAACTCATGGGTTTCCGCATCTGATGTTCATGCTCCAGTACTTGTGAGACGCTTTCATCGTCTTAATCCAAGCAAACCAGGCCCTAGAGCGCGTCTGGGAGAGGGGAATACTGTCAACACCAGAGCAATACGCGCTCTATTGGTGACAAAAATGCAAAAACCCAGCACTCTCAAAACAAACTAATTTCTGCATTGTGCTGATATGTTGTGGTTTAACCTTTTGCATTGCAGAGTTCAATCCTGAAAACGTATTTTTAATATGCTTACAAATACTGTTCCTTTGCAATGAATTGCTGCAGGTTTTCAGAGTGTATTAGGGTGTGGCCCCTTTCCAGGGCCTTCCAGAGACTTTCTCTGCAACATGCCTGGGCGTGGTTCTGGGCTGGGCCAAGACTCTATGAAAGAGAGCCAGCCCAACTCCCAGCGCTCACTATTCAGAGGTCCCGGTGCAGAACAGCAGCTTCTTCCTGAGCTCCTATCCCGGCTGCCTATTTGGATATTCCAGTCTTCTGCCCTAATCCTTCATTGGTGATCATTGTTCCAGGCGGTAAGACAGTGGTTGGACTGTCCCGGCACTGTTATTTAGAATGTTCATATTCTTGGTTTAAATTCTTAAATGAGTAACAGATTACTTGCGCGCTACCATTTCTTGACATTTATATGGTAGTTTACAAATAGGCAAGACGCGCAATTTATTTTTTAAAGGTTTGACTTTGTTATTCATTGCGCGCTACCATTTCTTGACATTTACATGGTGGCTTAAGAGTCGGCAAGGCCCGCGATTCTTTTTATGGTGTTTAAACATTGTTGTCCATTGCGCGCTACTATTCCTTGACATTTACATGATGTTTTACGAATTGGCAAGACGCACAACTCGTTTCATGAGCATTTAACTTTGTTGCTCATTGCGCGCTACCATTTCTTGACATTTTACATGGTGGCTTAAGAATCGGCAAAAGAAGCGCGATTCGTTTCATTGTACTTTGATCTTGTTATTTATTGTGAGCTATTCCTTGACATTTACATTGTGTTTTACGATTCGGCAAGACACGCGATTCGATTAATGATGATTCGACTTTGATATTCATTGCGTGCTACCATTTCTTGGTATTTTACATGGTAACACTCGAATTGGCAAGACGCACGATTCTCTTCTCGAGTTTAATTCATGTTGTTTATTGTATGCTACTATTCTAAGATATTTATTATGTAATATTCGAATTGACAAGTTATGTGATTTGTTTCCTGAATCCATATTGTGTTATTCATAGTGCACAATCCTTTTATGGTGTTTACTATATATATATATATATATATATATATATATCTGCAATATGTGCAATTTGTGTTGAAACATTTTAAGAGTACACAGAAGGCCAGAGTTTCTAGATGCAATATTGTATGGTCCTAGTATACATTCTCAAAACAGGATTTATATGACTGATTTAAAATTTAGTCAGAATGTTTTTTCTGATTCTCATGTAAAGGAAAGTACTTGAATAAGAAAGTTTTCATTTAATTCATCTTGATTCCCCTACAGGTATCCGTCCATCTTGAAACTTAGTCATTTTAAACTTAACTCTTCGATTGTTCATGTTTTCAGAGTCACTAGGCTTAGAATCATAGTCTAGTATTGATTTCAGGAGATATAATTTTCATATTGTGTGTTCTAACCTTTTTCTTACTACAGGTCTCGTTCCCAGCTGTTCCCTTCCTAATCCCCTCTTCCCCTCTTGGACTCTCTCAGTCTCTGTGATTTATCTATCAGAGTCTTGGAGCTGTTCAGTGGTGGACGTGTTGGGAACGTGCACAGACCCCGAGGATCTGGTGACTCTGACAGTGAGCCCTCCTCTCAAAGTACACAAACCCAGACACACACCCACCCAACAGCCATCGACCTCACAACAGCCTCCGGCCCATGCACCTTCACCCAAATTCAGCAGACGTACACCTCCTACAACCACTACCTCTTCCTCCACTCCCAAACCCCCTCCATCTTCCCGTCCCAGTGTGTCTAAAAAACTTTTCCTGGCAAACTTTGACCTCTTCGCTTCACCTCCCCCCCACGTCCTTCCCCTAGGGCCAGGCTTTCCAGGTACCAGCCCAGCACCTCAACCACCAAATCCACATGCACAGTGGTGCCAGCAACTGCGGGGTCATCGAGTGCGCCACCCATCAGGGCTGCCAGTGTGCCACGTAGTGAGGGCAAGGACATTCCGCCACCTGCCAAGGTGAAAAAGGGGCCCACATCCCGGATGGAGAAGCCGAAACTACCAGCCACCAAGGGCTCAGCAAAAATAAAAGGGGATAGTGGCAAGACAACTGTGGCACCATCAAAGGTGGGGAAGGGCCAAAAGCAGAAGAGCAGGTCAGGAGAGGGCATGGTGGCACCGACTGAGGGACCAGTGTCACAACTTCTGTCCACGACCACATCAACCTGTACGGCGGCGAACACCGCTAGCTGCCCAGCCACCACAAATGCCTCCTGCACCGCCACCTGCACTGCCACCTGCACCGCCACCGGCACATCTACAGCCTCTGCGACAGTCCCCAGTGGGCAGCCGTCCGAGGCTGCAGTAGACCTCCTGCTCTGTCCCTCAGCATGTGCTGACCCATGCACTGCTGCCAGCACCGCCGTCACAGACACCGCCGCAAGCACTGCCAACACAGACACCGCCGCAAGCACTGCCACCACAGACACCGCCGCAAGCATCGCCACCGGCCCCGCGACTTACTCGGACAGTGGCACCATCGCTGACATGTCTACCATCTCCAGTGGTCAGTTGTCCGAGGCTGGAGGAGAGTTCCTGGACCCTGGACATCTTCCATGAGGCATGACTTCCATCACTGTGTGCACCTGCAGGTGGAAGGCGAAGCCGCAGCAGTGTGGGGTATGTCTCTACCTCCATGGCGTATCATGCTACCTGTACCTCGCCAATCTCGTGGCACACACACCCAGGTGAAGGAATTGTACCGGCCACACTGCACATGGAGCACTCTGGGTACCAGGCCCCCTCCAGAACCAGTGAAGAATCACATACACTACCTCATTCCTTGGCAGGTTGAAGCACTCTGGGCACAATGCCCCCTCCAGAACCAGTGGAGAGATACATCCACTACCTCAGTCCTTGGCAGAATGAAGCACTCTGGGCACAATGCCTCCTCCAGAACCAGTGGAGACTGTTATCCACTTGAGAGACTGTGGCTTTGCACTCCCCCGGATAAAGCAGTTGGCAAACCACCCACTGGAAAGACTTGAGAGACTGTGGCTTTGCACTCCCCAGGATAAAGCAGTGGGCAAACCACCCACTGGAAAGACTTGAGAGACTGTGGCTTTGCACTCCCCAGGATAAAGCAGTGGGCAAACCACCCACTGGAGAGACTTGTGAGACTGTGGCTTTGCACTCCCCAGGATACAGCAATGGGCATGGAGCCCCCTTGTGCAGCAGTGGTGTTGTGATTTCATCTGGCTGAGGTGCCCCCCCTCCCCCTGAGGTGCCTGTATATTTTCGGTCTGATGCCCCAGCAGTGTTCTCTCCGTTTCCATTCAGGTATCTAGTGTGGGCTTCGCCCATGCATTTTGGGCACAGTGGTCCACGGACAATGATTGGTACACTATCCGGACTTGTGTAGTTGGTGTACATATTTGTATATACTTAATTTTGAATCTGATTTTTCATGATTATACTGGTTACAATCATTTACTTATGTCCTTGCGTTCTTCCAGGGGGTGGAGGGGTGTATATGTAATGTTGCTGCATGTATTTGTGTGTATGTTGTTGTGGGTGAGGGTGGGGGTATTGCGTGTTGTGTGTGTGTGTCTCACTCTCTTACCCCCCCTCCCCTGTGTTGTAGGTGCAGTACTTACCGTGGTCGCCGCCGCCGCCGTTCGTACTCCTGGTAGATGAGAAGACCAGCATGGGCAGGACATGTAGTTCAGGCTCCATGGCGCCCTGGTTCCTCGTTGGGTGTCGAAAGGTTAGTGTTTTCCTTTTGGTGTACTGTTTCTGGCGTGCATTTGATCGCATTGGTTCTGGCCCGGAAAAGGTGGCGGATAGGCGTCTTGATATACAATGGGCGGTACTTTGTCTTCCGCCTGTCTGTTGGTGGTGACCGCCGCAGTGTTTGTTTCTACCGCCGTGGCAGTCAGAGTGTTGAAGTGGCTGTCTATGTTGGCGGTTTCCGCCATGGTCGTGATTCCATTTTTTTTTCCACCGGCCTGTTGGCGGTATTACCACCGCTTTAACACCGACCGTCAGTGTTGTAATGAGGGCCTATGTGAGAAAAAGAAGGACATAATACAATAAATAGGGGAGAAAAATGCAAAGCAAAGTATGGAGAATGAGGGCAAAATATAAAGAAAGAAAATAAATTCAGTGGGTAAAACTATAATAAGGAATTGAAAATATACATATAGCTATTATTACTGTATTATGTACTTTAAAAAAAAAAAAATTGTATCTGCGGATACTCCGCGGAACTGCAGATTGTCATATGGTTGAACTCTATAGTTTTTGTTCCGATCACGTGATGAAACAAGACCATGGATTTCAATCCGTGGATGCACAGAAATGTCAAAAAATTAAGTTATGCATATGGGAGCCTCTAAATACCATAAGGATGGACGTGTTCCAAACCTTATAATTAATTCTGTTTATTTTCTTGTGCACAAACAAGGTGTTTAACATTTGGCAAATCTACAGAGTAGTGGTGGAATCCGCAGTCGCTCTTTTTCAAAAACAAAATCTGCCATTCTATTGGTTTATATGAACCACACTCAACCTTTGAAAACAGCACACCCAATACTGGCACTTTTATATTGTCCCTTTGTGGAGAAAGGTGCAAACCTTTTAGCTGCACAGAAATAATGGCAGAAGCCAATGCTCCAGCTGTTTCTCAGGCACCAGACCAAGATGATGTGCATGAAGAGAAGAGGATGTCTGCTAGATATGTTCAATGTATGGTCTGTCGGAAACTGCTTTCCAGAGGCACTCTCAAGAAATATAGTTATGGTACATCATGGGTGTGGAAGCACGGCAAGAGCTACCATGAATGTGCATATTTGAAGATAGTGAGGGAGAGAGCCACTACTGCATCTGATCCTGGTCCATCAACATCTGGCCTTGGACAAACACCTGCACAGAT
Source organism: Pleurodeles waltl (assembly GCF_031143425.1). Classification (NCBI taxonomy): domain Eukaryota; kingdom Metazoa; phylum Chordata; class Amphibia; order Caudata; family Salamandridae; genus Pleurodeles; species Pleurodeles waltl. Next base: position 272,900,459 of record NC_090436.1, on the reverse strand, counting down.
TTTAGTTTCAGCAACCTACAGTGAACTAAAAGACACAGTTATTACCTGTGGCAAGTGCTAAGAGCTTGTTGTTAGATGTAAAGATGGCATTATAACCATGTTAGAGAAGATTAAGAGTCATCACTGTTGTCAGGTCTTGGGTGGTGTGTGGTCTAGGGCCTGTCCCCACCATGCCAATTGTGACATCTTGTCAGCTAATGCCCCTGTCTGCCAAGCTCCTGTGTGGGAAAGCCCATGAGGCAGCCTTTGCTGCGCGCTGGTGGTCGCACTGTTCATACCATCATTGACTGGGAGAGTCTATTCATAATGCACTTTCAGTAATGTTTATAAAATGTATCTGCATGTGTCAAGATGTTTTTATGATGCTCTTTTTTCCCCTCCAGGAATGAAGTAGTCAGATAAGACTACATCTCCCGGAAGCCGTGGTGGCGGCCATATTGGGTGTGGCAGGATACATAACCAGCCATGTCCTTAGACCTGGTAATCACTATTCCTTGGGAAACTCTCTGAACAGGAGCTGTTCATCTCCTGTTCCTACAAGGCTGGTTTGCGGTCTGATCCTCGGCTTCTTGCTGCTGCTGGCATTTTCTTCTTGCCGGCTCCCGCAGGACTCTAGTAAGCATGTTCCGTGTTTGGAAGCATTTCTCAAGTGCACATTCAGAGAGGGCCGTGCTCTGTGAAGTAAGAGTGATCTCTTTATGCCGTGATCAATTCTCTTAAAATTAGCAAGCCCTTGAGATGCCAAAACTCTTATTGTGTTGATACACTTATTCCAAGGGCGTTTGTGACTGGACAGAGGTCGGGGAAAGATTGGTGGTAGTTCACCTGGAACTCTTACTATCAGGGAGCTTGGTTTCCAAGTTTGACGGCATTGACACACCCCTGCAAAGTCTTTTGATTTCAGTGTTTATCTTATTTTAAGTCTTGTGTTCATAATCTGTGAGTCACTTAGATTTTAAGAACCTGAGTTTTAAGGTGTTCATCAAGTTACTTCTGGAGGAAGTAAGATAACATTTTGGTGCTACAAGTTTATAGAGTGAGTAGACTCCTCATACAAGCCTGATTAAGTGAGAGTGAAGGAACTCTTAATTATGTGTGCCATGTGCATTGGAGACATTATGCTGTGAATAAGACAATACGTTGGACACTCTAAACTAATTAGGAGCATCCGGAACATAATCAACTGCTCAATCAACACTAGCACCTTCCCCAAGGACTGGAAACATGCCAAAACACACCCTCTCCTGAAGAAACCTTCGGCTGAACCATCAGAAGTAAAGAATTTCTGACTTATCCCTCTGCTACCCTACCCCACCAAAGTACTGGAGAAAGCAATCAATGCACAACTACGGAATTTCATCCAGGGCCAATTCCCCCGGCAGCTCCCAGTCCGGCTTCCGCAGCAACCACAGCACGGAGACACAGCTCCTGGCAGCCACCAATGACATCCAATTACTCCTAGACCTCAGCCACACCGCAGCACTCATACTCCTCGACCTCTCAGCAGCTTTTGACACGGTCTCCCACAGCACTCTACACACCAGACTCCACGACATAGGAATCTGCAGAAGAGCCCTGGAATGGATCCACTCTTTCCTCTCCTGGAGGATGCAGAGGATCAGACTCCCGCCCTACACATCCAGACCCACAGGAGTCAACTGCGAAGTCCCCCAAGGATACTCACTGAGTCCCACACTGTTCAAAGTATACATGGCCCCTCTCGCAGCCATCATCAGAAGACACAGATACGAAGATTGTGTCATATGCTGATGACACACAACTCATCATTTCCCTCACCGAAGACCCGGACACGGCTAAAAGGAACTTCCACTCAGGAATGGAAGCCGTTGCCACCTGCATGAGAGAAAGCTGCCTCAAGCTCAACTCCGACAAGACTGAGCTCATCATCTTCGGAAATACCATCTCAGCTTAGGACAACTCCTGGTGGCCCACATCTCTCAGCATCCCGCCTGCACTGACTGAGCACACCTGCAACATAGGCATCATCCTCGCCTCCTCCCTATCCATGACCTGTCAAGTAAACTCAGTCACTTCCTCCTGCTGGCTCACACTCTGCAAACTTTGGGAGATTTTCAGATGGATCCCAGCAGACTGTTGCGGGACAGTCACCATGCATAAGTCACAAGCAAGCTCGACTATGGCAATGCCCTCTACGCCGGCACCTTGACTAGAAACATCAAAAAACAACAACTCATCCAGAACGTCGCCACCAGACTCATTCTGGACCTCCCATGTCGAGAACACATCTCCAACACAACTCCCAACATCTGAGGACCCTCCACTGGCTCCCAGTCGAGAAACAAATCACCTTCAAGCTACTCACCCACACGTACAAGGCCATACACCACGCAAGAAGTGGCGGGGTGTGGAAGGAGATGCAGTGGTTCAGGTTCTCCTGAACCACCACATCTCCTTCCACACCCCGCCAGATGCCTCTGCTCTGCCCAGATAGCCCTGGACCCCATCCCTCGCATTCGCAAACCACCGCCGGAGGACAATCCTTCACCTACATTGCAGCAAAGAGCTGGAACAACCTCCCCCTGCACCTCAGACAAAGACCATTGATCTCTACATTCAGGATAAACCTCAAGTTGTGGCTCTTCGGATGAGGCCCCTCCCAGTGCCTTGAGACCCTCACGGGTGAGTAGCTGTGCTTTACAAAAACTGATTGAATGAAGAGCATTAATGTTGAATTCTTGGCAAGAAACGTATTGTCCATCACTGTGTGCCTGGGTGTGTCAGTCTATGCATCAGTGTTTGCCCAGGTATGTCAGTGTATGCATCATTGTCTGCCTGGGCATCTCAGCTTACATGTCTGTGTGTGTCTGGGTGTGTTGGCCTAGGCATAAGTGTGTGCCTGGTTGTGTTACTGTATGCAACCATTGTTTGCCTGAGTATCTAACTTATACATTTCTGTCTGTCTGGGTGTGTCAGTGTATCTATTAGTGTGTCCCTGGGTGTGTCAGTGAATACATCAGTGTTTGTCTGGGTGTGTCAGTGTATTCATCTGTGTGTGCCTGGAGGCATCAGTGTATGCATTAGTGTCTCTGGGTGTGTCAGTGTATGCATCAGTGTTGGCCTGGGTGTGTGAGTGTATGCATCAGTGTGTAGCTGGGTGTGTCAGTGTATGCAACCGGTTTAGCCTTTGTATGTCAGTGTATGCATCAGTGTCTCTCTGGGCATGTCATCATAAATGTCAGTGTGTGTTGGGTGTGTCAGTCTGTGTGCTTGTGTGTGTTACTGCATGTACCAGTGTTTGCCTGGGTATGTCAGTGTATGCATCAGTGCCTGCCTGGGTGTGTCAGTATATGCATCTTTTTGTGACTGGGTGTGTCAGTGTATGCATTAGTGTCTGCCTGGGTTTGTCAGTATATGCATTAATGTGTCTATGAGTGTGTCAGTGTATAGATCAGTGTCTGGGTGTAGCTGGGTGTGTCGGTGTATGCATCAGTGTCTTTCCAGGCATGTCAGTGTATGCACCATTATGTTCCTGGGTGTGTAACTGTCTGCATCAGTGTCTGCCTGGGTGTCTGGGTGTATACATCACTGTATGGCTGGTGGTGCCAGTGTATACATCAGTGTCTGCCTGGGTGTGTCAGTGTATACATCATTGTTAACCTGTGTATGTCAGTGTATGTATCAATGTCTGTCTGGACATGTCAGCATGTATGTCAGTGTGTGCCTGGATGTGTCAGTCTATACATAAGTGTGCGCTTGTACGTGTTACTGCATGTGTCAATGTTTGCCTGAATATCACGGTATGCATCAGTGTCTGCCTGGGTGAGTCAGTGTATGCATCTGTGTGTGCTGGGGTGTGTCAGTGTATGCATTGGTGTGTCTCTGGACATGTCACTGTATACATCAGTGTCTGCCTGGGTGTTTCAGTGTATGCCTAGGTTTGTAGCTGGGTGTGTCCATGTATGCTTCTTTGTTAGCCTGGGTATGTCAGTGTATGCATCAGGGTCTGTCTGGGCATGTCAGCATATATTGTAGTGTGTGCCTGGGTGTGTCAGTCTATGCACATGTGTTTACTTGGGTGTGCTACTGTATGTGTCAGTGTTTGCCTGGGTATGTCAGTGTATGCACCATTGTCTGCATGGGTGCGTCAGTGTGTACAGCTGTCTGTGCCCGGGGGTGTTGGTGTAGCATCAGTGTCTTCCTGGGTGTGTCAGTGTATGCATTGGTGTGTCTCTGGGTTTGTCACTGTATAGATAAGTGTCTTTCCGCGTGTGTCAGTGTATGCATCAGTATGTGCCTAGATGTGTCAGTGTATGCATCAGTGTCTGTCTGGGTGTGTCAGTGTAAGCATCTTTGCATGCCTGGGTGTGTAACTGTCCACATCAGTGTCTGCATGGGTGTGTCAGTGTATGCATTAGTGTCTGCCTGGGTGTGTCAGTGTATGCATTATTATGCCCCTGGGTGTGTCCATGTATACATCAGTGTCTGCAGGGGTGTCTGAGTGTATGCATCAGTGTTTGACTGGGTGTTTCAGTGTATGCATCAGAGTGTAGCTGGCTGTGTCGGTGTATGCATCAGTGTTAGCCTGGGTAAGTCAGTGTATGCATCAGTCTCTGCCTAGGCATGTCACCATATATGTCAGTGTGTGCCTGGTGTGTCGGTCTATGCATAAGTGTGTGCTTGGGTGTGTTACTGCATGGCTCACTGCTTGCCTGGGTATGTCAGTGTATGCATCAGTGTCTGCCTGGGTGTGTTAGTGTATGCAGCTGTGTGTCCTTGAATGTGTTAGTGCATGCATCAGTGTTTGCCAGGGTATGTAAGTGTATGCATAGGTGTCTGCCTGGGTATGTCAGTGTATGCATGAGTGTGTCTCTGGGTATGTCAGTGTATACATCAGTCTCTGCTCAAGTGTGTCAGTGTATACATCAGTGTGCCTGGGTATGTCAGTGTATGCATAGGTGCCTGCATGACTCATTGCTTACCTGGGTAGGTCAGTGTATGCATCAGTGTCTGCCTGGGTGTGTTAGTGTATGCAGCTGTGTGTGCTTGAATGTGTTAGTGTATGTGTCAGTGTTTGCCTGGGTATATAAGTGTATGTATAGGTGTCCGACTGGGTCTGTGAGTTTTTGTATTAGTGTGTCTCTGGGTATGTCAGTGTGTACATCGGTGTCTGCCTGGGTGTGTCAGTGTATGCATCAGTGAGTAGCTGTGTGTGTCAGTGTATGCATCAGAGTTAGTCTCTGTATGTCAGTGTGTTCATTAGTGTCTTTCTGGCCATGTCAGCATATATGTCAATGTGTGCCTGGGTGTGTCAGTCTATGCATAAGTGTGTGCCTGGGTGTGTTACTGTGTGCATCAGTGTTTGCCTTGGTGTGTCAGTGTATGCATCATTGTGTGACTATGTGTGTAGCTGTCTGCATCAGTGTGTCCCTGGTTGTGTCAATCTATGCATACGTGAGTTTGGGTGTGTTAATGTTTGTGTCAGTGTTTTCCTGGGCATGTCAGTGTATTCATTAGTGTCTGTCTGTCACTGTATACATTATTGTGTCTCTGGATGTATCATTGTATACATCAGTGTCTTCCTGGGTGTGTCAGTGTATGCATTAGTGTATACATCAGAGTTTGCCTGGGTGTGTCAGTGTATACATCAGTGTCTGCCTGGGTGTATCAGTGTATGCATTAGTGTTTCCTTGGGTGTGTCAGTGTATTCATCCATGTTTGCAAGGGTGTGTGAATGTATGCATTAGTGTCTGCATGGGTATGTCACTGTATGCATAAGTGTCTGTCTGGGTGTGTCAGTGTAAGCATTAGTGTACCCCTGGGAGTGTTGTTGTATACATCAGTGTCTGTCTGTGAGTGCCATTGTATACATCTGTGTATGTCTGGGTGTGTTAGTATACATTAGTGTTTCTGACTTGTTGTATTAGTCTATGTATCAGTGTGTTGCTGGATTTCTCAGTGTGTGAATTAGTCTGTTCCTATGCATTAGTGTTCATCTGGGTGTATTGGTGTATGCATGAGTGTGTGCTGAGGTGTGGCAGATTATGCATGCATGAGTCTCTGGGTCTTTTAGCATATGCATATGTGTATTCCAGTGTGTGTTTTCATTAGCATGTATTTTTTACTACAATTAACTATGGGCCAGATTTATGGAGCCATTTCACCGTTCCAACACCACATGAGCATCATTTTTTTTAGGTTGATGCAGGATTGGAAGGTGAAAAACGCAGCACCATATTTACAAAGAGGCGTAATTCATGCATTGCGCCCCTTTGTAATCCCTTGCGCCACATTATGCCTGCTCCAGGCATTATGTATGCAAGGGGGTTATTCTGGCGCTAGGGTGGTAAAAAAGTGGCACAAAGGAATCTATGGGATTCCTTTGCAGCATTTTTATCCGCATTTTTAATGCCTGCTAAATGCAGGTGTTAAAAAAGGCTCCCATTGATTACAATGGGCCGCTGGGTGCTTTGCAGGATTAGCATTGTAATTTTTGACACTAGTCCTGCAAATCGCCAAACTAGCGTCAACATTTATGAAGCTAGCCACCCTAACTACCTCCATGGAGCTCAGTATTATAAATACAGCGCTACCATGGTGAAGTTAGGGGGCGTTAAGGGGCGGAAAAAAAGTGGTGCTGCACTAGGTGCAGTGTCACTTTTCATAAATATGCCCCCATGTTTTTAAAGTATATGTATCCCTGTCATATGATTGAAGAAAGAAGTCAGTTACCTACATTACTGCAAAAAAGACATCCTTCAATATGTGTAGAAAGAGAAAACATAAATAGAAGTTAAAGTTTCATATTATAAATTTTGACTGTTAAAATTTCATAATCTGTAATAAAAAAGGCAATTGTTAATAATCAAACAGAAGAAATGTATATCATTGTATAGCAATTATACATATTATTTACTGATGTTATATTGCCTTCCTTCACTGTTGTCAGTTTATATATGTTTACACTATAAATGAAGTGTGTATAGATACTCATCCTTGAACAGTGGGGGGAATAAAAGTCATATAGATTGTAAAAGGAAACCCATAATTACATAGCACGCTACCTCAAATGAACATTACTATGCATCACATTCACTACAAATATTTACCTGTTTTACCGATAGTGGTAAAGAAGATAATGTACATTATAGTTTTATAATACCATTAATGTGTATGAATGATAGTGGTAGGTGAAAAGGTATAAAATGATATCACCCTTGGTAGGCCAAATAATATCATTAAACGCGCTCATCCATTGAATAAGATTAGAGCATACCTATGGTGCAATTATTTTAATATTTTTCTAACTGTTCTTCAAACATAGTCCTAGTAGTACTTCTTTTTCTGCTCAGTAGATATTTTCTGGGTTTGTAGTTTATAACCTTTTTTCCAATTTTAGTGCTATCTCTGTTGTTTCCTTGCTTGAGTAAGAACATTTCAATATTTAGACTCCATTGTGAAGACATCACCCTTGGTAGACCGTGTGATGTCTTAACATGTTGTTTTAGAAGTTCCAGAAGTGTACTATTCAATTTCTTTCAGTAGTAATCCTCCTTAAAATTTTGGTTCAAGAAAGAGAGGGTAAGAACTTGGTAGTTTTTAGGATAACCTCTGCTTGAATGTAAGGTTGCTATCACTCTTTCCATCCAGTTATATTTTTAAATAGATGGTGTAGTGTCCTGATGTAACACATACTCCTTCATGAAAAATAATGGCTATACATGCATATGTTTTTCCAGAAATAGAGATTTGTCCAGCTTTACAATTTGTAATTTGTGTTTCCGATTTAGTTCCATCTGCAGTACATCGTTGTAGCATTATGATTATATATTTGCCAGTTCTTCTTATATTCAAAGTTGATAGAAGATGTGAGTTACATATTGTGCAGGTATTATTGTGTGATGCATGTTTAAACAATTTCTCAAAACTAGCAGTTTTACAGTTTGGTAGAGTTAAGTACATAAATCATTCTGAATCTATTACTGTTTTTTAAGAAAAGGGACAATTTTCACATTCACGCTGCCATGAGTAATTTAGTCCAAATAGGTACCATCTCTTCTTCTAAGATACCAAGTAGAACAATCAAGAGTTCTTGAGCACCTTCTTGAGTATTTTGAGTAAAGTGTACAGATCCGTTGCACAGATCTGCAAGATCTCTAATAAAAGATGCAGAATATGTTTTTGTTCTATCACTGCACACGTGTTCTAACAAGCTAAAGAGTGCAGAGCACAATATTTTATCCTTTTTTCTGTTTAATTGCATAAACCAGATGAGGTAAAGAGAATAGTGCATTGAGGACTAAATTGGCATAGCAGCTGACTCAAGAGAGGTTTGAGAACTGGTAACCAACAATTTAATCTGTATTTGTAGTATTTACTTTCTCCAATACTTCTTTCTTCTCTTTTTTCCTCTTTGTCTCAGGAACGTCACTATCATCCTTTGCAATCTTTCCTTTTGGTAAGATCCGAGGCTGTTCGTAAACTGGGCAGCATATTGGCTTCTCAAATGATTATACTCTATCATAGAACTCAACTCAGCATTTACGTTACTGTCATCAACTCTATCAGATACAAACCAGACAAAGTTCTAATCTGTGACACTGCTTCATATGACACACCTTCCTGGAATCAGCACTACCAATGTTAATAAATGCTGCATCTACACTTACATCTTGAGGCTTATGTATTGTTACAGCATATGCTAGAGATATTGGAAAAAGTTTTCTGTGTACATACAAGTCTTCTACAAACAAGAAATGCTCAACAGACTTTGCTGTTTTACAGCTTCTAGTTCATCAAATGTAATTACTAGTTATTCAACCTCATTTCTGTTTGGGTACAAAATGAAATCAATTGTTTTTCCAATGGCTCTAACACCTAATCCTTCCTCAACATTTAAATTAAGCAGCAAAATCACCCTACAGTTCTTATAAACATGTAAACACTTTTCTAATCCTGCAGTTGTAGAACCAGACTTCTCCAAAGAACTCAAATTTGATTGTAGTTTTTTAGTCAATAGTACTGTCACTCCTTGGTGTTCCACTTCATCAATAATGTGAGTTTCCATATTTGTTCTTTCTCAAGTTGTAGCATTTGTTTATTGACAGAGGCACATTCTTGAAGAGTAGGCACTAGACACACAATGGATTTTTGTTGTTGAAAATATTCAAACATTAGCTGAGCTGAAGATTTTTTGGAAGCAAATATGTTCGAGTTTGCAAGCAACGTTTTTCTTCTTTTGACAGTATTGCTACTCTAATATCCTTCAGAATATTTTCATATTGCATATCAGATGCAGGACACATTTCCATTAGTTCGTTGTATTGGAAATTCAATCAAATGTTTACATTTTCCATTCTTCCTAAAGAATTATGAGTTTTTACCTGTAAAAGAGTGTCTTAAACACAGGCTATCCTTTCACATGGAGTAAGTTGCAATAAATCAACATGCTTTCCTCCAAAACGTACATCACATTCTGTCTTCAATATCTGTTTAATTCTCATATGCACAAAGGCAAGAATTAAGTTTGAGACCATGCTCACCTCATCAATGATTAAAAGTTTTAATTTCTTAAGGCTCTGGAAACTTTGTAATAAGCTTCACCAGATAACATTTGGTATTCAGGTTTATTATTATTGTGTTCAACAAGTAGCATAAGTAGATGATGCAAGGTAAATCCTTTGGTGTTGTGTGCAAATAATCCAGTAGGAGTTGTTGCTACACACAACAAAATGGAGTCTGTAGTCTTCTGTATATAAGTGGTTAGAACTTGGATTACATTTTTCTTTCCAGTGCCAGCTTCTCCACTGACATATAAATGAATTTGCCTAAAAATTGAACATTTACATTGATTGTTTTCATAGAGGAATGCATGCTCTATTTTTCCTTTGACTTCTATAAATATTTCTTTCTGCTCATCATTCAGTTGTTCTACTAAATCAATATTTTCTTCTCGTACTTGTTGCATTGCTGTCTCCACTCCATTCATTGTTATGGCAGTTTCATTTTCGATTATTGGCTATCCAAGAAGGCTTTGACTGAGAGGTCTGGAACTCTGGCTGCTTTGTGAACTATCCTTTGCTATCTCAGTAGCAATTGTTTCCTCTTGTTCAATTTCTTGATTTAACATGGTAGGAAATATTGGACAATCAAAGCTGTCTTTTACAGCATTGAAAAAGTCTTTGTAGCGTCATATTCTCCAAGTAACTATGTTTCAGAACGCAAAGGTTTCAATAGCTGGAGAAGTGCTAAGTAGAAAAAATATTTTGTCTCATTATTTTGACAAGCAAGTTTTCTATGGTTTAACAAGTTACCTTTGCAGGCCAAACCAAACAAACGTCACAACCAACTATAGCAAATTTGCCTTCATTAATGTTTTCTGGCACATTGTTTCTGTACCTACAGTGTTGCCGAACTTTATAAAGACACACATTATCATGGTATGAACTTCTTCTTGGATAGTAGCTAACCAAAATATTTGTTTATACAATATCCGTACTCTCTGGATCGAACTTTGCTAGGTACTGAATTTCTGGGAAAGACTTCAAGACTCTGTTTCATGTAGTAGCAAGGCTTGGACTAACCCAAACAATACACCTAGACTTTGAGTACAAGCTAGCTGAACTAAATCTGTCACATCACTCAAAGGAACTTATTTCCCCAAGCGAAAGCATTTTCAAGATAAAACTGAACAATTTCTCAGATAGTGATTGTTCTGCAAAAATCCCAGGTTTCCTACATCTCTGTTTTCTCTGATCTTGTGATGTGTGAAGTGACATAGCAAGCAACAGCAATGGAGTTGTCTGCAACAAACTGTATGTGCATATTTGCATTCCATAATTTGAGAATGACAGGATTATAATCATTTATATATTTAAAGGCCTCTGATCTTCTGAGATTTTATGTATTTTCTTGGTGATTTTCATGTCAGTGTATCCCTGACTGCAGACTAAAAGCTGTCACTCTTCCTTTGGAATTGATAGGCCTTGAAAATACAAAATGACACCTTGTATAAAACTTTCCTTTACATCTGCATCTTTGGCAGCAATACTTGACACATCTATGTGTTTGGAAGCATAGAACCTACTGTTAGAGGGTTTTGTTATTATTCTCATCTGGGATGAAGCATGTAACATACTGTTCACTGAAAGATAGTACACACTCATCCGTATCAGTTCCAAATATTATTCTTATCTGGAAAGGTGCATGTAACATACTCTTCAACGAAAGACAGTACACACTCATCAGTTACAAATTTTGTTGCATCCTTTATCCATAAGAATATGTGCACATAATTATCACCTCTTGCCTGGTATTCTTTCCACCCCAAAAAATCGGTAACTTCTCCAAGAGGAGGATTTGTTTTATTGCAAATAGAACACAGCATCGCTTGAAACTTGTGATTGAAATACCTTCAAACATTAGCAGGAAAGAGCAAAGTTCTCCTGCTGTCTTCAAATGGATATCCTAAATGTTAGAGTTTGCTTCTCTTAGAAATTCTAGTAAATCATCCCATGCAACTAAGCATTACAAACTAAGTAGGTGGACCTAGGTTTCAGAGCATACATTTAATTTCTCTATGAAAACGGTACCAGTATTCATGAATCCCACTCTGACATGCCATCAAATTAATTAAGTTAGACTCCAGATTTGTATCCTTACCTTGTATTTTATTAACAAATTGTCTTGCAGATCAACTCCTGTGTGTAAGAATATGGTTCATAGCATAAGAAAGCCTTGACAAGTCACTCTCAAATGACAGATGGAATATATAGGGAATACATTGCTGAAACCTAGGGTCTTCTGAATATTGTCTTGTTTACCTGTATTTAGCTGCTGGTATTTGTACAGGTCAGTCATCATAAAGCCTGTCTACTCCTGTGGGAAATAGCTGTGGAACACAGCATGCCTCTAAACCTTTTTCCCCACACATTGGAGCGCCTCTACTTTGTTTCATCCCCAACAAGTTCTTTTGAATGAAGTGGATGAATACTATAGTGCTCATATATTTTGCCTATCCATTTTTTCTATTTGTCCACTTGATTGTAGTACTTCTTCATCGATACAACTTATGTCTCCAATATTATCAACACTTTTGTAAAAAACATTATTTTTTTTCAAGTATAATTTGCCTTTTTTACTTTATTCACAGCCACTAATTCTTGCCAGATTTCTTTTATTTTTGGTAAACAATCCATTAGCTAGAATAACGAGTGGTTGATTCTTATCTTTCTCAACACCCACAATGTCATTTAACAAAACAAAATGTAAAGGTACATATATAACTCTTCCTTTAAGTCATTTCTGTAGTTCTGTGTATGGCAGTTTCCCTGTCTTTGGCTCCATTTGAACGATTGCTTGAAATGGATGGACAGTTCGTATTAGAATCGATTCATACACATTTATAATTGATCAGGTTCTTGCTGCATTACAACCAATTCTAATCTATCATAAATTGATCTAGCTGGCATTTTATTGTCCTCTAATTTGTCATAACAATAGTTACATATTGTTTGTTTTGTGTCTAAATCAAAGTTTTATTCTATATATATAGATCTGCACCAAATTCCTGCCAGGTATCATTGCTATCTAGCTCAGTTTTAGAAAATAGAACTACATTACAATTTTGTTTTTTGTAGTGAGTGTGGCGACAGGACATATAAACATACTCGAGTTTCTCAGAACATAGTGTAATGAACTTTCCTATCGCCTTTCTAACTTTTTCAATACTAATCTGTATGTCCAGTTCCTCTATCGCTCGCATCAGTACTTCCTCATTTTCACTATTCTCTTCTTCAGAGCCAAAGAAACAAAACTGAATGCCTTCACAAACTTTCTCCACCTCTGACACATGTAACAGAGCTCTATTCAAATCTCATAAGCATAAAGCTAGAGTTTTTATATAATAAAGTCTCAGTACTAAATGATGCATTTTTGAATGATGCACAGTTAACATTCTAAAGTGAAGAAAAGTACTTTTACACACTTTCTTGAAAGACATGCCAGTGAATGGCCTTGTAAATTAGTATATTTCCGAACTTTGCTTTGATCTAATCCTTGAAATATTATAATTTTCTGTTTGAGACTTCTACATGAAAGTTTTCTTAGGAAATTTCCTAATTTATGAATTGATTCCTGATGGATACTACAAATACTGCTACACCTCCACTTGTCTAAGGCTTATTTATGCCTCCCTTGAACCTCTTCAGATATACCTTCCTCTACAGTCCTAGGTCCTAGGAACTATCTCTTCTTTCTTCATGGGACTATTGTCTTTTATGTCATAGCAACAACCAGTATGCCAACTGCATACACTAATGTATTCTCTTGTAAATAACTCTCTTCATTAAAAAAAAAATGGTTCTGTCTAGATGTGTGCATTAATTCACCTTAATTTTGCAAAAATTAGTTTTGTTAATAAGTCTTTTTCTTAATGTTCTTTTTCTCATGCACATCACTGTTTTATCTAGTGTCTTCATTCTGTTCCATACTAAGATAAAACTGTTCCTCTTCAGAGCAAATGTTTTATCAACTATACTCTCAATATGCTCATTTTGTTTAACTATAGCACTTCTCTTCTACTTCTTCAGTTTCCTTAGCAAATTTTGCATTACTCTACTTTGAAACATTTTTAGACTTAGCTCCTTAAACAGTTTTTGTCTACAAGTCAAATTTGGTGTTTGCTTTTAGAAGTTATAGTCCTTCCTGTTTATCATTTGATTTACAACTCCTGTTTTTACTGGGCAAATGTCCTTCAGTTTACAATTTTGTACATACTTTTTTTCAGAAAGTCCTTCCTGCTCTTACAAGCTCTTCTCTTTTTCTTGTCCACATTCTCCACCTTATCTGTCGTTTTACTGTCAGTTATATTTTTGTAGTATTGTTTCCTCTGTTTCTTCTTCATCTCTTATCAGGCATTCTGATATTTCTTTTATGAGCACAAATGGATATTTGCAAATCAAATAAAAAGTCCATTTAGCTCTACAGAAAGTATTATGAATTACATAATAGAAATAATAAGGTGTATCACTCTGTCTAGTGCCAAGTACGTAAGTGTCAATGATTGTCTAGGAGACAGTGACTCATTTGTACTAGAAGTAGACTTTAAGGCTTGGGAAATTGATTTTTATTGACACTCAAGTTGATCTAACTTCCCAGGGGCACATTTACCATCCTTTCCAGCAACGTAGTGCAGCAGCCAAAAAATCTCAGCTTAATTGAGTGAGAAGTAGGGTGTAGGAGAGCGCCATATCTGCAGAGATATGGCTTTCCCCTCCCCTTTCCCTAGCACCAACTCTGATTTCAGCTGCCGTGCACCATGCACACACCTTTGCACCTTGGTGCAAGGCTCTAGCATAGGTTTTGCACTGGAAGGGTACTTTTCTAGTACAAAATACTAGGCCTAGAGAAGGAAAACTTTTCCTACTTCGTATGTGTACTGCACAGCGCAGCAGCATGCATGCAAAGTGGAAAAGAAAGGAGAAATGAAAACATCTCTCCTTTTAAAGACTGGTTTTAAAAGGTGTTAATTTTTTTTACATAAAACTCTATCTCAGATTTTTGGTGGATATGGTTTTGCATCAAAAAGGGTGGTTGGGAACATCCATATAACATCCCCTTGACACAAAGTGATGCAAAGGAGCACCTCACGCTACTTTTTGTTACTTTTCATAATTTTCCAACGCAAAACAAGTTTTAGCAGAAGGCTAGCTCTTGGTCCAGAAAGTGCCCTTTTGTGATTTGTTGTAAAAGCATTCAGTAGTTTTTAGTTATTAAATGATACCTAAATTTGTATATGTAGGGACGCAGATCCTCCTTCGATCCTTTGCAAATTTGGAGGAGAAGCAAGGCCCTGATTGGTTGACCGCAACCTGACAGAAAAGCTGTGGTCACCATTTTGTTTCTTGCATTACTCGGGGGTCAGAAGAAAGCAGTGCAAAAATATACAAGGGGTCAGGACACAGGTATCCTGACCCCATATGACACATGGAGGGGTTGCTCTTTTATGTTTTGGCTGGTTCATGGATTCAAGGCTCCTCCTCTGATTCTCCTCAGATTTTGGGAAAAAGCAAGGCCCAGACTGGCTAGCCGTAACCTGATAGAAATATTAACATGTGCGTAAAAAATACCAATAGAAATTCACTGAAAAAAACAGGTTACAGGAACGTTATAGTTAGGTTGTCGTTTTACCCATTCAAAACCATAGAAATTCAGCAGTTATACTTATAGTTATACTTATCTAAAGAAACTAAAACTCGTGCTGGTAAGCAACTTTCTGCAACAAGTTATATTTTCATAACATAAGTATAAATATAAATATTTTTAGAAATGGGGTCTTGGTTGGCAGTCAGGTTACCCCATGTCCAAGCAGGGACCCTCACTCTAGTCAGAGTAAAGGAGAATCACCGTCAGTTAACCCCCGCTCACCTCCTTGGTAGCTTGGGACAAGCAGGAAGGCTGTGTGTGTTGGTGTAAAGTATTTGTACCAACACACACAGTAACTCAGTGAAAAAAACTACAAGATGACATGACACAGGTTTAGAAAATAGGGAATATTTATCTAAACAAAACAAGACCAAAACAGCAAAAATCCATCATACACAAGTCAAGTTATGAATTAATGAGCAAAAAGAGTCTTAAATCCTTATAAAACAGTGCTAATGCTGTTAGCATGAAAAAGTACCTGGGTTGTGTCAAAATAACACCGCAAGGGCGAGTGTGCGTCAGAAAAGTCCAGTGATGCGTCAATTTCTCACTCTCAAGCAAGACCGTGCATCGTTCAACCTCCGGTCGGGTCGGCGTGTGTCATTTTTCCTCTCTGCAGGAGAGTGATGTGTCGATCTGGACAGGCACCCTTGAAACCGGGCAGGCTTTGCATTGTTTTTCCAGGCCCAGCGGGGTTTGCATCAAAAATCCTGCTGCATGGTATCAGCAAAACCGTGCTATGTGGGTTGCAACTTTATCAGCCTCCGTCAGCAGGTGTTGCACGTCGGTTCCCATGCCGAGTGCGTCGATATTCAAGCTGCGATGCAGGTGGAGCGTAGATTTTAGCCACGAAGCCGGAGAGGCATCGTTTCTCAGGCGCGTCTCGTAAGGTGCAACAAAATTTCCCCCGCACGGTGGTCTGTCCGTGGATTTTCAGTCTTGGTCTGCCTGCTTCACCTTTCAAGGGCCCAGGAACTGAATAGGGCACCATTTGGCAGGGCAGGAGTCTCAGCAGAGAGTCCAGGTGCTGGCAGGGGAAGTCTTTGATGGCCCTGAGACTTCAACAACAGGAGGCAAGCTCAGGACAAGCCCTTCGAGATTTCTTCACAAGCAGGAATGCACAACAAAGTCCAGTCTTTGTCCCCATTCACAGGCAGAAACAGCAACTGCAGGATAGCTCCACAAAGCACAGTCACAGGCAGGGCAGCACTTCTCCTCAGCTCTTCTCCAGGCAGAGGTTCCTCTTGATGTCTAGAAGTGATCTAATTTTCAGGGGTTTGGGTGCTCTTCTTATGCCAGTTTTGGCCTTTGAAGTAGGCTTACTTCAAACTAAAGTCTTGCTTGTTTATGAGATCCTGCCTTGCCCAGGCCAGGCCCCAGACACACACCAGGGGGTTGGAGACTGCACTGTGTGAGGGCAGGCACAGTCCTTTCAGGTGTAAGTGGCCACTCCACACCTCCCTCCTAGCCTAGATGGCTCATCAAGATATGCAGGCTACACCCCAGGTCCCTTTGTGTCACTGTCGAGAGAGAGGTGCAAACAGACCAACTGTCAGACTAACACAGACAGGGAATCCACAAACAGGCAGAGTCACAGAATGGTTTAAGGAAGAAAATGGCTACTTTCTACTTTCTGAAAGTGGCATTTTCAAACACACAATCTCAAAACCAACTTTCTAAAAGATGTATTTTTAAATTGTGAGGTCAGAGACCCCAAACTCCATGTGTCCTTCTGCTCCCAAATGGAATCTACACTCTAATCATATTTAAAAGTAGCCCCCATGTTAGCCTTTGAGAGAGATAGGCCTTGCAACAGTGAAAAATGAATTTGGCAGTATTTCACTGTCAGGACTTATAAAACAGATTAGTATATGACCTATCCTAAACATACACTGCACCCTGCCCATGGGGCTACCTAGGGCCTACCGTAGGGGTGTCTTACATGTAAGAAAAGGGAAGGTTTATGCCTGGCAAGAGGGTACACTTGCCAAGTCGAATTGGCAGTTTAAAACTGCACATACGGAAACTGCAGTGGCAGGAATGAGCAATGTTTACAGGGCTACTCATGTGGGTGGCACAACCTGTGCTGCAGGCGCACTAGTAGCTTTTGATTTACAGGCCCTGGGCACCTCTAGTGCACTGTACTAGGGACTTACCAGTAAATCAAGTATGGCAATCATGGCAATCAAATTACACATACATTTTACATAGGAGCAGTTGCACTTTGGCACTGGATAGCAGTGATAAAATTCCCAGAGTAACAAAAATATCAAAAACAGAGTCCAGCACACATCAACAACCTGGGGAACGGAGGCAAAAAGTTAGGAGAGACTACGCCAAGGTTGCCAAATCTAACAAGCATAGTTAACTTAGGGCACAATTTACAGTTAATTTTGCTAACTCTAACTATAGCAGGTGAATTTCTATGGTTTGGCACATTTAAAATGTGAGCCTAACTATAACGTCCTGTAACCTTTGTTTTTTAAGTGAATTTCAATGTTTTTTTCAATAGTATTTCCTAACTATAACGTCCCTCTGAACTTTGGATTTTTCAGTGAATTTCTGCAGTTTTTTTTTAACATAAAGTTATTTTCATTACTATGGGGGTCATTACGACCCTGGCGGACGGCGGTAAGTTGGGGAAAGTACTGCCAACAGGCTGGCGGTACCTTTTCCCAAATTATGCCAAACCGTCAATGTACCACTCCGTCCACCAGGGTGGTAACGGCTGCTGGGCTGGAGACTTCGGTCTCCAGCCAGGCGGCTGTCACAATCCCACCCTCGGGATAATGACCCTGGCAATTTTACCGCCATGAAAACCAATTCCTTCCCTGGCACTGATAGGGGTCTTACCCATTCCCCTTCCCCTCCCCAGAGTCCTCCCCACCTTCTCCCAGCCTCCCCCTCCCTCTTCCGCCCCCCCACATATACACACCCACACGCACACACATACACACACACATACCCACATCCACCCACGCATGCACATGTACATACCCACACACCTCAACACACACTAACATACCTTGTGGCACACACACATTCACAACACACAACATACACGTACACTCACAGTCAGTAATTTACGCATGCATTCCATGCGACTCACACCACTATGCAGGCACACAGAAACAGACACACATACCCCACACACACATCACCCCCACACACACCAACCCCCACCCCCCTCTCCTGTCAGAGAACCCGACTTACCTGCATGCGGGGGGTCCTCTGGGAGGAGATGGGACGCGGCACTGCTGCCAGCAGCAGCGTCCTCTAGCATAACACCACCAGGCCGTATCATGGAACATGATACGGTAGGCGGTGTTTGGCTGGTGTGGCGCTGCTGCTGCCGGCAGTGCCACATTACCGCTGTCCGCTGCCATGACCGTCTGGCGGAATTCCGTCTATGGTCATAGTGCAGTTGGCGGCTGGTAGCCATGGCAACAGTACGTTGCCGGCCGTCGCTGTGGCGGTAGGTGGCATTTACAGCCAATGTCAAAATGAGGGCCCATATGTTAATCCAACCACCACTGTGCACAACCCTTGTCCGTGCGCATCAGCAGTTGGCTGCATGGCCTGAAGCCAATCCTTAAAACCACTCAACCCCGCGCTGCACATCACCTTCTGCATTCCCCCCTCTCCCAGCCAATTTTGGCCCTGAGGACCACATCCCCTTTGGCCTGGACTTCAAAAAAAAATTCAGGGAAGGGGCTGTGTGCCCCCCTCCCCAGGGGATCTCAGCCCCGGGGGCCCTTGCCCTGGAGCTAAGGCTAAATATCTTTTTGGGGGAGGTGGCGGTGTGGCCCCCCTCTCTAGGCTGATCTTGGCCCCAGGGATCCTATCCTCTGGGCCCGTCCTAAATATTTAATTGTGTTTTTGGGGAAGAGGGGCCATGTGCTCCCCGCCCTCCCCAGAGCTGATCGCGGCCCTGGGGATCCCATCCCTGGGGTCCTGGCCTAACTATACATTTTTTGAGGGAGGAGAGCCGCGTGGCCCCATCTCCAGGACAGATCTCAGTGTTGGAGACCCCATCCTCCAAGGCCCAGCCTAATTATCCTTTGGGAGGGTTATATCCCCCCTCCCCAGGGCTGATCTCATCCCCGGGGACCCCATCCCCCAGGGTCCACCCCAATTATAATCCTTTTTTGGGGGCAGGTGGGCTCCATGGCCCACCTCCCCAGACCTGATCTTAGCCCCCGGGACAACATTCCCCAGGGCCTGGCCATGTGACAGGGCACATCGTCACAATGTTGGGGACAGCCTAAAGGCCCCCATTGTCCCAGCTGGCTCCCCACCTCTTGTAGGAGCTAGCATTACTGTCACAGAGATGGAGCTGCTAAAGCATCTCCCTCTCTGTGACAGTAATGTTTCCACTGTTTCACTGAAGGAGGAAGCCTCCATTTTCAGCAAATTGAGAGCTGTTTGACAGCTCTCTCTTGCTGGAACCAGAGTGTTTGCTCTGACTTGGTGGGTGCTGTCAAAGCTCCTACCAAGTCAGAGCAAACAGCTATGTCCTGGGGTAAGCACCCCAGGACTCAGCAGGTGCCGGCCCTAGGGGGTTGCAGTCCCCAGGACCATCAGCGGCTATGCGAGGTGGGCTGTGTGGCCACCCTCAGACATCAGTAGTCCTGGGTAGGTGGTGGGTTCCAGGGTCCAGGTGTCTAAAACGGACCCCCTATTTGTTTTAAAATTAGCCCTACGGAGGTGGCGGTCACCAGGGCTGCGGGGGTGGCATGCACACCCGGCGTTATATTTATGTAAAGCCCCAGTGAGGTGGTGGTCTCTCGGGCACTGTCGCCTCCTCACATTAGATTTATATAAGACCCCACGGAGGTGGCCCCCGTATTACGTTTGGTAAAAGCCCCACGGAGGTGACAGTCCCTGGGGCTTTGGGGGAGCCTGGTGAACTTCTGTTACAATTGTTTGAAGCCCCAGGGAGATGGCAGGCTCTGGGCTGTCAGGGGGGCATACAGCTGCCCCATTTCATAATAGGAATGCCCTGGGGACTTGGCCCACCCGTGGGCTACAGATAAAAAAGCACGGAGCCCATCATCGGAGCTAAGGGGTCAGGGTGACTCCACCCTGGCCCTTTTTCCTATTTTTTATATTTTTTTCAGGGACTTGGCTGAACGCGTTGGAAGCAAATCAGATCTCAGCACGAGATGGAAAGGGTTTGCAAAGCCTTTGCGTCCCTGTATATACAAATTAGATTTTTCTTTAATTACTAAACAACTACTAAACAGATTTATGTCAAATGACAAAAAGGTCGCTTTCTGGACCAAGAGGTACTTTTCTGCCAAATTTGGTGTAATTTCATCCAGTGGTTCAGGTGCTGCTCAAAATCCCTATGGAAAAATGAATGGGGAAGAAACATTTTGTGACCCTCTTTTTTTCTCGATGCATGTTTGACGGATCACTCCCAATCTTTCCACTGATGAGATGGTATTTTACCAGACCAAAGCTGTAATACTGTGCCTGGAGTTGTGAAAGGCTTTTGCCATTTTACCGCTCGGCAAGGATGGCACAGGGCCAATCCTATGCATAAAGATTTTGCTGTACAAATGGCAAAAGACTTTGTCATTTTCTAGCTCGGTGTGGATAGTTCCGGTGGCGCGTTTTACTGCACCATATTTACAAGAAGGTGTTGAGCTACTTTATGTGGCTTGATGCCTCCATGTAAATATGGGCCCCTCTGACTAATTTTATGCCTCAAAGGGGCGTGCAATGGGTGTTGCTATGGGCTTTCCACCGTGACACCCATTGCTTTTGACGCTGCCCCAGGTTTACAAGAAGGGGTAAATATGAGGCAGTGCCAAAAGCAAACTCCACCCCAGGGGTGGCATTAGCATGGCCCAACAAGGAGGAATACTTTTATTCCTCCTTGTTTTTTGCTCTCTCAATGTGTGCTTTTTTCTGCACCACAAATAGAAGCACAAATAGAAGGAGCAATAGGCCATGAATGATTGCTTCCTGCACATAAACAATCATTCCAAAATGACATCTGCATTTTGAAGCACACAATGAAGTGCCAAATTGTCATTGTAGATTGTTTATGTGCAGGAAGGGACACCTTCCCCTCAACACAGACATCCTTGCACTATGGGAGGTAGGCTATTGGAATTGTGAATGACAGGCATCCGATCTGGCTCCAACTGATGACACAGATCCATGATTGTATGCCAATTCAGGTGATATATTTGTATAATGTGTCTCCCCTCCATGGTGTGAAGGTCTACTAGTGGGCTATACACTGGAGGATGTCTTCCTCTCCTCATGCCAAGTTAACTATGTGGGACAGAAACAGATTGCAGATGAATTTTACAATGTACACATAATGAATATGTTCATATACAAGTCCTACATAACTCCATATGATGTCAGATGAAACATATGGCACTTTGGGGGTCATTCCGACCCTGGCGGGCGGCTGGCACCGCCCGCCGGGCGGAAACCACCCAAACACCGCCCCGCGGTCAACTGACCGCGGGGAGCATTCTAACTTTCCCACTGGGCCGGTGGGCGATCTTCAAAAGATCACCCGCCGGCACAGCGGGAAAGCCCCGGCAAAGATGAAGCCGGCTCCGAATGGAGCCAGCGGATTTGCTGGGGTGCGACGGGTGCAGTTGCACCCGTCGCGATTTTCAGTGTCTGCTTTGCAGACACTGAAAATCTTGATGGGGCCCTGTTAGGGGGCCCCTGCAGTGCCCATGCCATTGGCATGGGCACTGCAGGGGCCCCCAGGGGCCCCACGACACCCGTTCCTGCCAGCCTCTTCCTGGCGGTCTAAACCGCCAGGAACAGGCTGGCGGGAAGGGGGTCGGAATCCCCATGGCGGCGCTGCATGCAGCCGTGGAGGATTCCCTGGTTCCCACTGGTTCCCCTTTTCTGACCGCGGCTTTACCGCCGCGGTCAGAATTGCCCCAGAAGCACCGCCAGCCTGTTGGTGGTGCTTCCTCCGTCCCCGGCCCTGGCGGTCCATGACCGCCAGGGTCGGAATGAGGCCCTTTGTGTATAGCATATTGTTATTCATTCTATGTCAGTTCCCTTTGATGCAGATTCACTAAACCCTCAGATGTACTTTACATGCATATATATGTGACTGGCAGCGTTTGATAGGTCAATCTAGTTAACATGTGAGACATCTCTGTTGCACCTATACTGCATTGATGTAGTAAATATGCTGTTGCATATAGATTTTCATTTCCATTACCAGCCATACCTCTTTTACACAGCTTTTACTACTCACATGCACATTGAGACTACTAAACATGAAAGCAGCACTTAAAACGTGGTCGTACCATATAGTTTATCGTAAATGACACACCTTCCATTACTTTCTCATACATATAATTGCCTCAAAATGTCAGCTGCCTGACCTACTGTACTGGACATGGGGAAGTGACCTAACTCCACCGGTGTAGGAGACTGGCCTGGCTTATAGTGGGTACCTTGTGGTACTTACACCTTGGTCCAGTTCCAGTTATCCCTTATTAGTAGAATAGAATAGAGGAATCTAGCAACTTAGGCTGATATAGGTAGCTATAGCAGAGCAGCTTAGGCTGAACCAGGAGACATGCAAAGCTCCTACTATACCACTTATATCATATAGCACTATATCATAGAAAACACAATACTCAGAGTTACGAAAAATAAAGGTACTTTATTTTAGTGACAATATGCCAAAAGTATCTCAGAGTATATACTCCCTTAGGAGGTAAGTAATATACACAAAATATATGCACACAAACCAAAGTGAGGTATGTAACAGTTAGAAAAGTAGTGCAAACTATGTAGAACACAATAGAATGCAATAGGGAGAAATAGGCCTAGGGGCAACACAAACCATATACTCCAAAAGTGGAATGCGAACCACGAATGGACCCCAGGCCTAGTGTAGTGTGTAGAGGGTCGCTGGGAGTGTAAGAAAACACTAAGGGTGTCCAAGATACCCCACCCCAAGACCCTGAAAAGTAGGAGTAAAGTTACCTTACTACCCCAGAAAGACAGTAAAGTCGAGATAGGGGATTCTGCAAGGACAACAACTGACTACAAAACACTGAAGACGGATTCCTGGACCTGAGGACCTGTAAAGAAAGGGAACCAAGTGCAAGAGTCACGCAAGTGTCCAGGGAGGACAGGAGCCCACTAAACCCCGGATGAAGGTGCAAAAGGGTTGCCTCCGGGTGGAAGAAGCCAAAGATTCTGCAACAACGGAAGGTGCCAGGAACTTCTCCTTTGGTCAGAAGATGTCCCACGGCGTGCTGGAGGATGTAAAGTTGCTTCCATGCAGAAAGACCGCAAACAAGCCTTGCTAGCTGCAAGAGTCGTGGTTGAGGATTTTGGGTGCTGCCAGGGCCCAGGAAGGACCAGGAGGTCGCCCCTTGGAGGAGACAGAGGGGGTGCTCAGCAACACAGAGAGCCCATGCAGAAGCAAGCAGCACCCGCAGAAGTACCTGAACAGGCACTTTGAAGATCTGAGGAGAGCAGTTGACTCAGAGTCACAAAGGGGTGCCCCTTGACGTCGGAGTCCAACTCAGTGAGTTGGGCAATGCAGGATGGAGTGCTGGGGACCTGGGCTAGGCTGTGCACAAAGGAAGTCTTGCAAAAGTGCACAGAAGCCCGAGCAGCTGCAGTTCACGCAGTACACAGGATTACTGTCTGGCCTGGGGAGGCAAGGACTTACCTCCACCAAATTTGGACAGACGGGCCACTGGACTGTTGAAGACACTTGGACCCAGCTCCTGTGTTCCAGGGACCACGCTCGTCAGGATGAGAGGGGACCCAGAGGACCGGTGATGCAGAAGTTTGGTGCCTGTGTTAGCAGGGGGAAGATTCCGTTGACCCACAGGAGATTTCTTCTTGGCTTCCAGTGCAGGGTGAAGGCAGACAGCCCTAAGAGCATGCACCACCAGGAAACAGTTGAGAAAGCCGGCAGGATGAGGCGCTACAATGTTGCTGGTAGTCTTCTTGCTACTTTGTTGCGGTTATGCAGGCGTTCTGGAGCAGTCAGCGGTCGATCCTTGGCAGAAGTCGAAGAGGGAAGTGTAGAAGAACTCTGGTGAGCTCTTGCATTCGTTATCTGGTGAGATGCCCACAGGAGAGACCCTAAATAGCCCTTAGAGGAGGATTGGCTACTGAGAAAGGTAAGCACCTATCAGGAGGGGTCTCTGACGTCACCTGCTGGCACTGGCCACTCACAGCTGTCTATTGTGCCCTTGCACCTTTGCATCCAAGATGGCAGAGGTCTGGGACATACTGGAGGAGCTCTGGACACCTCCCCTGAGAGGTGCTGGTCAGGGGAGTGGTCACTCCCCTTTCCTTTGTCCAGTTTCGCACCGGAGCAGGGCTTTGGGGGATCCCTGAACCGGTGCAGACTGGCTTATGAAAGGAGGGCACCATCTGTGCCCTTCAAAGCATTTCCAGAGGCCAGGAGAGTATACTCCTCCCAGGCCCTTCACACCTATTTCCAAAGGGAGAGGGTGTAACACCCTCTCTCAGAGGAAATCCTTTGTTCTGCCTTCCTGGGACCAGGCTGCCCAGGACCCAGGGGGGCAGAAACCTGTCTGAGGGGTTGGCAGCAGCAGTAGCTGCAGTGGAGACCCCGTAAAGTAAGTTTGGCAGTACCTGGGCTCTATGCTGGAGACCCGGGGATGCATGGAATTGTGCCCCCAATACCAGGATGGTATTGGGGGGACAATTCCATGATCCTAGACATGTTATATGGCCATGTTCAGAGTTACCATTGTGACGCGACATATAGGTAGTGACCTATATGTAGTACACGCGTGTAATGGTGTCCACGCACTCACAAAGTCCAGGGAATTTGCCCTGAACAATGTGGGGGCACCTTGGCTAGTGCCAGGGTGCCCACACACTAAGTAACTTTGCATCTAACCTTCACCAAGTGAGGGTTAGACATATAGGTGACTTATAAGTTACTTAAGTACAGTGTAAAATGGCGTGGATGTTATTTCACTCAGGCTGCAGTGGCAGTCCTGTGTAAGAATTGTCTCAGCTCCCTATGGGTAGCAAAAGAAATGCTGCAGCCCATAGGGATCTCCTGGAACCCCAATACCCTGGGTACCTAGGTACCATATACAAGGGAATCACAAGGGTGTTCCAGTGTGCCAATGAGAATTGGAAAGATTAGTCACTAGCCTGCAGTGACAATTTTAAAAGCAGACAGAGCATAAACACTGAGGTTCTGGTTAGCAGAGCCTCAGAGATACAGTTAGGCACCACACAGGGAACACATACAGGGCATCCTTTATGAGCACTGGGATCCTGACTAGCAGGATCCCAGTGACGCATAGGCAAAAACAAACATACATACAGTAAAAATGGGGGTAACATGCCAGGCAAGATGGTACTTTCCTACAACCGGCAGATGTCGTCATGGTGGTAGGTGGTTACAACCGCAGTGGACATTGCCATTGGGACACAATGCTGCCTTTGGTGGACTTGGGCCAATGGTGATGGCCACAGGTGGTGAGGGTCATGTATGTGGCAGGCATGACCGCCATCTTCTGCAGAATTCTTCACTTGACTCCTGACACTGCTGCCAGCAAGACCTCCACTACCTGAGCTGCTGTGTACTGCCTCTGGGAGCTACCATGCAATGTCCTGCGGGTGATAGGGCCACAACCTTCACTCCAGAAGCTGCAAAAGCTTGTGAATGAGGCCCTACCCCTATATGAACAGCTGTATGGTGCACCAGAGGAGAAGGTGAGTCCAGTGGTATACCAATTTGTGAAAGGTGGAGTGATGGAATAAATAAAATGTGCAGTAATGAAGGATTGGGCACTCGTGTGGGTGCATATGGACATGTGCACATGTGCATAGGCAGACATACAGTAGTGATACATGGTAGATAATGTGTGATCTAACTGCCTCTATGCACAACATAGATTGCAGCATGTCCAACAATAAGTGTGTAAGAAATAATAATAGAGACATACCATGTTATGGACAATCATGTGGCCTGGTCATATGAGTCTAGTAAATACGTGGTACTGATCATGCATGTTGTTTGGGTGTCTTCACTTCACATATGGGCTGGCTGCAGATGGAAAATTTGGAAGGAGTTTGAACTGAGAGGAAGGGAATGTTTGCTTACTTGCTATGACTGAAGTGTTCTGACCACTTGTGTTGGTATGGTGCATGTGCACATAACTTTCTCCTTTTGTCAGTGAAATCCATGAAGATCAATGCCCATCCACAAAAATTAATCTGGTGTGCCATCGCCAAGCAAGTGCAGACCCTGGGGGTCCACAGCTGGTGAAGCATCCGCTGTAGGAAGCGGTGGGAGGACCTGAGAGGCTGGACCCAGAAGACCGCGTAGGCCCAGCTGGGGATGTCCTCCCAACGAGGGACTGGTGCCCGTCGGACCCTGACCCCCCTAATGGCCCGCATTTTGGAAGGGACCTACCCTGAGGTGGATGGGCATTTGAGGGCAGCACAGCAGCCAGAAGGGGGTACGTACTGACATGTACATCACTATGCCAGTTCAGTGTATGATGTGTAAGTATTTAAGCTGTGACAGTGTGGTAAGTGCTAAAGGCAAAGGGTCCCCTAGGCAACACCTAGGTGTACAGTTTATACCACTGATATAGAGGTGTGGACATTCTATTGTGTATAGGGACATAAAACTCACTGTGTCATATGTGTACCATTATACTGCTCTATATGTAAACCGCTGGATCATCCTTCCCACCTACTGATCCATACTCCAGATATCCTGTTGGTAATTTGTCCATTCCTATTCCACTGAATCTACCTCTATGTGAAACATAAGGTCTGACAGGTGAGAAACAGAATAATTATTCATGAGTTGTAAGCTAGATGTAAAGTTCATGTGAGGGTGTGATCTCAATCTGCAAAATCACTTGGCATACTTACTACACTTACTCAGAGGTGTGAGGAGGTGTCCCCGTTGTTAAGTGCGGACTGCACATTGGCAAATGTGATGTTTAATCAGGATGGACATCCTCCATGAAGAAAAGCATTGTGGTAATTCTACATTCCTAGTGCAAGACATATGATTGACATGTGAGTTCAAACTATTTCTATCATGTACGTGGTATTGTGAAGGTAAGTGGCTAGCCTGCTATTCCCTTAGCCAATGTATTGTGGGCATGCTACATAGGGCAGGAAATCTTTTATATAGATGCAATATACACTGTTTATTTGTCAACATCATGTGTACATTGGTAAATCCTGCAGTTTATAAGATGTGTGATCCAAGTTTGGCATACTTACTTTCGTTATTATGATTCTATTTTGAAGGTTTTTAGTATGGCTAAGCTCAGTTTAGACTGACTTCATTGTGTAGCACATGTTGTAGTTGATGTTTACATGTTGGTGGACTGGTATATGTTATCAGTCAATTGGCTGGACTCAAGCTGTATGTCTCAATCATGGTTACTTGAGAAGGTGTTTATGTCAGTGTAACTTTAGTCCAAAGATGTAAGGTTATGCATACTGATAGTGATGTTGGTATTTTGATATTGTTGAGTTGAGGTTGACACTCATCATGATTAGTAGAACTGTATGTGGCCTTCATGCACATGACAGTTGTCCATTGTATTGAAGGTGCTGGTATGTTCCCTGGGGTTATCTGTGGGTAAATCATGTGTGCTAAGTAGGACCCTATTGCTGTACATGACTTTGGGTCATGGCAGTACATACAGCCACATTATGAGATTGGCGGGTTAGCTGCAGCCAACCCGCCACTTCTCCACTCATACCGGCATGGCAGTATGAGCCGCCGGGTCAGATATGTGTATTTCCAGCCCGGCGGCCGGCATAGTACCGCCGGTGGAACTATGAGCCTGCCTACCACCACGTAAACCATGGCGGTAGGCGGCTCCCCCACCCCCCAAAACTCACCTAACACCAGCCACCCCCTTCCATCCAAACACCCCCCTCTGATCCTCACACACACACCCTCACTCCCTCTCTATCTAAACCCCCACCCTCTATGATCCTCCCCACACCCCCTCTAATTCCCACACACCCACACCCTCACCCCCAAACATGCACACACCTGCAGACACACACCCCACATACACCCAATCACTCACACTGGTATACATGCATTCATACACACAGTGGCATACACACATTCATACATGCATACATCCAGACATGCTCACACACATTCTTACAACGATCACACTGATATGCAGACACGCACGCACTTCACCATTCTTACATGCATACACTCACATGCATTCACTCACACACAGACAACCACACAAACCACACAACACACACAGACGCATTCACACACTCACTCACACATTCATGCACACACTCAGACACACACACACATCACCCTCCACCCTCCCACCCCACTCCCCTGTCAGAAGCCTGACTTACCTTGAGCGAGGAGGCCTTCCAGCATGGAACGGTAAGGGACACTGCTACCACTAGCAGCTCCCCACCAGCAGAACACCGCCAGGCCGTATGAATTGTCATATTACGCCTGGAGGCATTCTACTAGTGTGTCTGTGCTGGTGGTAGCAACCCCAGCTTACCATCGTGCACCATCATGAACACTGCCGGATTTCTGCCCTTCCTGTGGCGTA
Source organism: Pleurodeles waltl (assembly GCF_031143425.1). Lineage (NCBI taxonomy): Eukaryota > Metazoa > Chordata > Amphibia > Caudata > Salamandridae > Pleurodeles > Pleurodeles waltl. The sequence goes on along the minus strand of NC_090436.1, from coordinate 272,871,684 downwards.
AGTCAGGCAGTGCTCATAATATGGCGGATGGATGATAGCCGAGGTGGCTGTATTTTGGTGGCCATCACCATGGCGGTAGGTAGTTTTTTCCACCGATGTCATAATGACCACCTATGTTTTCTATGTGAGAATGACAAGATGAGTAGGTCCACAAAGTTTGTAAGAACCTTAGCAAAAACACAATTGAAACGTGTTGTAGAAATGTATCAGAAATCTATTATACACCAAATCTGGATATGCCAAATGGAGTAGGTGCATCTGTGACCTTTGCCATTGTGAATGATATAGACACAGTTACATATTCTGAATGTGATTGCTAAGCAACACGCTGTGTTGTAAATCAAATGTGATAAGGTAACTTTCATTGAACATGACATTTGGAAATGGACTGAGCAAGTGTACATTTGGAGTATGCATATTTTTTAAATCAAAGCTAACACTAACTACCATTGATGGGTTGTTGTTTCATAGTGATGCTCTCTATAGGGACACACTTTTTAAGTTGACAAATCATCTTATGCAGGAATAGTTTGTGCTATAGCTGTACTGATAGGATGTGATGTAGTGGTCAGATAGTTGGCTTCTGTTGTGTGTGACATTGTTGTCATATAGGGTTGTGGAAAGTATGTTGTTGTGACATAATGTTGCCTCAAAATGGTTTCTACCTGAGCCTGTATTACCCATTTATGTGATGTTACTGTTGTGCATGGTGTAATGTATGTGTATGTATGGAATGTGATGACACTACCTCTCTCTTTCTTTCTCAGCATCAGCATCTGTAGGTGAAGGAGACGGGGCACAGTTGAGTGGGGAAGCTGCAGGACACGGACCCAAAGTCATGATACCACGGACACTGAGGGACCCAGTGGCCCGGAGGGCGAGGGGAGTGCTCCAAGAGAGACAGGGTCCAGTTCTTCATCTTCAGAATCCTCCTCCATTGAACACTCCCTGTTGGTGGCAGACCCATCTGGGACTACCCCAGCACCACCTAAGTCTGCCACCCCCTTACTATCATCTCCCTCCCTGTAGCTCCCCACCCATGTCACCGTGCCTGCTAACCAAGAGGGAGGGCATCTCACTTGCTGTAGACACCTGTGCCACTACCCCTGTCAGCCCTGCTGCCCTCAGTAAGGAGGCTATTGACCTCTTGAGGTCAATCTCTGTGTCGACCATTGTGAATTTCAAACAGGGACTTGCAACTCAGATCCAATAGAGTAATGCGTTCCTGGAGGGCAATCACAGTGCACTGGCTAGCCTACAGAGATCCTTTCAGACTCTGGTCTCTACTGACAGCAGCCAGTCACCCTTTGTCGACTGTCCACCCTCCAACTTCCTCTTCCCAATCCCAACACCCTCTTGCCCACTGAAGTACAAAGACAGACAGGCATTCATCCACCTCAACATCCAAGGGAAGGTCAGACAAACATAGGTACCACAAGACATACCACCGGCATGCACACAAGCAACATTCAGATGCACGCACAGCAACAGTCACAACCTCCCCTGACACCTTCACCACCCCCTGCATCACTGATAGCACACATGACACACCTGCAGACACCACTCCAACATTCACAGATCTACCCACTACACCAATCCTACCCACAGACAGCATCACAGCATACCCTCAGACATCTACCCCAGTCACCACACCCACAGACACCACAACCACTGACACACCTACATGCAACACATCCACCTTACTTGCAGTCACCACTCCAACAGACACTCACCCACCCACCATGGCATCCCCCAGCACCTCCATACCCCCTCATCCCAAGACACATAAACACCCTCACTCACCCACCCACAGACATCCACCACACACAAACATACCTTGCACTTACATGTACCCAAGACATCCACACCAACATCTCAGACAACCACATCTCTCCCTCCACACCCAAACCCTTTTGCTATGGCCATCCCCATGTTTCTAAAAAAGTTTTCCTTTCTGAGTTTGCCCTTTTGCCTACTCCTCTTCCCCTGTGATACCCCTATGCTTTCAGTATCCCTCCCCAAGTTCGGCCCTTCCATCTTCAAGACTTCCCTGCCTGCCCTGCAAGTACCCAGGCCCCTCCCCCTGCCAAGAAGTCTACCCCTAACAAAAAATCTCACCGTCCCCTAAAAATAAAAGAAAGCTAAACCCCCCTTCCCAAGCCAGATCACAAAAGCCCCCATCCAAAACCCAAACCCACCCTCGGTCACACCCCCAGCTAGCCCCTGAGGTGCCTGCCTGCCCTCATGATGTCCCTACCTGTGGAGATAACATGACAGTCAGTGCATCAGGACTTTTATATTTTGGACTAGCCTATGGCCTTTCTGTTGCACATTTCTTAGTTATTTTGATATATCAGAACCAAAATGGTGTTGGTTTACTGGGTACATCTTTGTCATGCATTTCTTTCCCTAGTATGGAGTTATTCCTGGCTGACATTAGTTGTGAGTCTGTACTTGTGTGTGTGTGTCGTGCGTGTGCTACCTGTGTTGTTTAGCCAGTATGTAAGGTTCTGTGCAGTGCTTTTGTCTGACAGTGCTAGGGTGTATATTGTTTGATGGACATTTGTGTGTTCAAGACATTTTACTGTGTTAGTATTGAGTTGTGTTTGTGTTGACATGTGTTTCTTGGTGTGTTGTGTGGCTTTGTGTGCTTTGACTGTGTGCATGTGCGTGTTTTGTGCATGGTATGTTGAATACGATGTTCTGTGTAAGTTGATCGGTAAGTAGTATGTTTGTGTAATTGTGGGTGGTACGTTGGGATGTATTTGTGGTATGTCCTTGGGTAGCGTCAGATGTGGGTCCCTGGCAGGAGTTTGGAGATGATGTCGTTGTGTTGTAGTTGCGAGGTGTTGTGTAGTACTCTGGGTGGGTCGCCCTGTGCAGTGTTTCCATTTGTACATGTGTGTGTTTGTGACGTGTGTGTGTGTTTGTGTGTGGTTGCCATAGTGTGGTTGTTGTGTATGTATGGTTGTGTGTGTGGCTGTATGTGAGTGTGTTTGTCAGTGTGCTTTTATGTGTGAATGTCATCCTTGCACCACCTTCCCAAATATATGTTGTATGAGTGTGCAAAGATTGACAGTGTACAACAGTGACAGGTCAGTGTGTGTACTTACGGTTGCTGTGATCATGGCAGATTCCGAAGTCTTTGTGTGAGCATGAGCAGTGGGATGATGTGTATTTCTGGTTCCATGGCAGTTTCGGTCGAGTATGGCTTTCAGAAGGTGAGTGTCTCCCTTTAAGCAGTTCGTTTCTGCCTGGGTTTCCGTGATGGTGCGACCACGGCGGAAACCTTGGCGATGTGCAATCTCGTAATGTGTCCGGCAGAAACATGGGGGCATATTTATACTCTGTTTGCGCTGAATGTGCGTCAAAATTTTTTACACACAATCGGCGCAAACCCTGCCCCATATTTATACTTTGACGCCCGACCCCGCGGGCGTCAAAATTCCACCATGTGCGTAATTTTTTGGAAGGGGGAACCAGCCTTGCGTTAATTATATGCAAGGTAGGCGTTCCCTTCCCAAAAATGACCTTAAGGCCTGTGCCCCTTATTTATACTCTGGCGTCATTTTGACGCACAGGAGGGGGTGGGCCTTAAAAAACGGCGCACAGCCTGATGTGCGCCGTTTTGTAACGCCTGGGTCAGGGCAGGCGTTAAGGGACCTGTGGGCTCGGAAGGAGCCCAGAGGTGCCCTCCCCTGCCCCCAGTGACACCCCCTGCCACCCTTGCCCACCCCAGGAGGACACCCAAGGATGGAGGGACCCATCCCAGGGAAGTAAAGGTAAGTTCGGGTAAGTATTTGTTTCCAATTTGTTTTGTGGCATAGGGGGGCCTGATTTGGGCCCCCCTACATGCCACTATGCCCAATGACCATGCCCAGGGGACATAAGTCCCCTGGGCATGGTCATTGGGCAAGGAGGCATGACTCCTGTCTTTGCTAAGACAGGAGTCATGTCAATGGAGGTTGGGCGTAAAAAAAAATGGTGCAAATCCGGTTTGAGGCCTGAATTTTGCCTCAGACCTGACTTGCACCATTTTTTGACACACAACCCCCATTTTCCCATACGCCGGCGCTGCCTGGTGTGAGTCATTGTTTTTGACGCACACCAGTCCGCAGCGCCGGTTAACGTCATTCCATTAATAAGGCGCCCGCATGGCACGTTGGAATGGCGTTAGCCGGCGGTAACATTTTTGACGCACAACTACGTTGGCGCAGTTGTGCGTCAAAAAGTATAAATAATGGCCATGGTCTCCACCGGCCTGCAGGTGGCTACCGTTGTCCATGGCAGCCAGAACGCTGTGGCAGTGCCGGCTGTGCTTTGGCTGTATTCTATTGTGAATACCTCCATGGTCATAAATTGGTGGTCTTCTCCTCCAGCCTGTTGGCAGTATGATGCCAACATGACGGTCCTACGACTGCCAAAGTCATAATGAGGCCCATAGTCCTAAAAGTCAATAAAACAGGTTCAGAAATCAGTAGGATAAAGGAAAACGGTTTGGGGATGACCCTGAAGAAAGGGCCAAGTCAAACAGGAACCCAGGTCAACATGGTAACAATGGGGTGTTAATTTGTCAATATGCAAATTGCACCCAAACTTGCCTTACAAATTTGTTTATTCATGATGTAGAATGCTACTTGAGATCCTGCTTAGAATCCACACCTGGATGTCTAAGACCTACCTCACATTAACACGCACAAAACAAATATATTCTTTTCTCCCCAAGGTTTATGAAACCCTTCGCCCCAGAATTAATCAACACACTTAACATCCTAAAATTCACTCTGTTGATTAATTTCTCTCAAAGTCTCTTTGCTTGAGATTACCTTTGACGCAAGCCTCTCCATGATTCACCATGTCAATAAATTTGCCAAATCAGCTAACTTTTACCTGCATCTCTAAATAAGAGAAAACCACTGTTATACTGCTCCTACGCAAATAATAGGACTACTGTGTATCAGGACAACAGAACTTCAGAATATGGGGGGCGGACTCCATGCACACCATCAGGAGATGTTGGTCCAATTCCTGGCTAGCTCACAGTGCCTCACCTCAACCCCCAAACTAATCAGGTTGGACGGTGATTACAGCAACCTAAACATGGCACTCTGACTCCTCAGGGAGCCATGGAAGCAGATCTTACCCTTGGCGTGGTATTACTCATGAATGCCCAGGTGAGACATAAAACATGCAAGATAAGCTTTCAATACATTTATTGAAACAATTGGAATCCGGCCAAGAGAATGAGCTGTGATAATTAGGCAGATGAAACAAAGCAAAGTATTCAGCACAATAAACATGATACATAAAATAAACAATCCAGCTATGATGAGCATGGTTCTAGTTGTTCTAGAGGTTCCTATTTAACACAAAGTCTATGCTGAGAGCATATCTCATCCTCGATGTCCCCCGCCGCAGCCACATCACACTCCACCTGAGAGGCCTGCACTGGCTCCCCGTCAACAAAAGGATCACCTTCAAGCTCCTGATCCACGCACACAAAGCACTGCACAACACCGGACCCACCTACCTCAACAACCGACTCAGCTTCCACACTCCCACCCTAAGCCTCCGCTCAGCCAACCTCACCCTCGCCACAGTCCCCCGCATCCGAAAAACCACCTGCGGCGGCAGATCCTTCTCCTACCTCGCCGCCAAGACCTGGAACACTCGCCCCACCATCCTACGACAGACCCAGGACCTGCTGGCCTTCAGAAGATTCCTCAAGACCTGGCTCTTCGACCAGTAGCACCCCCCCCTCCCCAGCGCCTTGAGACTCTCGCGGGTATGTAGCGTGCTTTACAAATGCAGTGATTGATTGATTGATTGATATCAGGTCTATGGTTCTGCTTGGCCCAATCTAAGGGATCAGTCCCAACCCCCCCATACTTGAAGGCAGTGTCAGGGGTAGATGCCAATCCTTTTGGAAAACTGTTCGATTATCTCCTGCAAAACTACATGTCAAACATGTAGCCTGGAATACCCTCTGTTTCTTCAAGGTCAGTGTACTGTTTATATAATAGGGCCATACTGTGTTGCAAGCACAGCTCTGATGCAATGCTGTGTCTAGATGTTAGAAGCTGTCTCCTGAACGGGCAACATGCAAACTAGGATATCGTGTACATTGTTCCTAGCCTTGAACAGAAACTACTGATTACATGTCATGCAAAGGCTAACCAAACAAGCAACTCATAGCGCAGACTCCTAGAAGACGATCATGCAAGAAATGTGTGCAAATGTCACTGCTAAAAAGCAGCTTAGCTAAAACAAATAAAATATGAAATATAAAATGAAGGTAAAAACAGGAAAACCAACTCGGGTCCAAGAGGTCCTTACAACACCACTCTTATCCACTCTCCATCTCAAAACAACAGCGCATGTTCTCATTTTATCCAGGATTAACTTTGGTAACTCTGAACTAGAAGACATCCTAAAGAGTGCCCTCATGTCATTCAAAACTGTCCTCCATGCTGTGAGAGAAACCCAAAATACAGTTTAAGTTAGTATGTCTAGAATACAAAATATACACTTCAACAACTCACCATACCTCACTTCCAAACAGTCAAAAAGCAAAAATAGGTGACTATTTAAGCCATTTGTCTTCTAAACTACTTGTGCTTAGCATATTTTCTTCTCAGGACCTGACATCTTGACATGTTTTTGTGGAATTCACTACCAGAGGACTCTGGAATTAAATACCTCCTGATATCTTTTTGAAAACCCATCTCTTGGGACTATGGGCCAGATTTAGCTCTTGACGGTAATATTGCCATCCCGTCACAGCGGCAGTCCCAAGTACTCCATCAAGCTTATGGTGTTCCAACTGCTGGCATCATCTGCCAAATCCACTCCATCTTGTCCTCCCGCTTCAATACGCTCTGCCTGCTTTAAAAGGTCTTCTAGTAGATCCCCACCGAATACAGAAAAATGGTCACCCATGTGCTTGTTAGCAGCAGACTTGACTACGGCAACAAACTCTGCGTTGGCATCACCCAGAAACTCCTAAAGAAACTACAGATCATCCAGACTCATTCTGATCATCCCACGCTGCAACCACATCGCCGGCCACCTGTGAAATCTTCACCAGCTACCTATCAACAAAAGAATTACCTCCAAGCTCCTCACACATGCCTACAAAGCCTTCCACAATGCCAGACCTGCTTATCTCAGCCACCACCTCTCCTTCTACACTCCCACCAGATATCTCCACTCTGCACAACTAGCCCTGGCCACCATCCCATGGATCCGCAAAACCACAGCTGGAGGAAGATCCTTCTCCTACCTCACTGTGAAGATCTGGAACTCCCTGCCTCTGTACCTCAGACAATCACCACTGCTGCTGCAATTCAGGAAGGACCTCAAGACCTGGCTCTTCAACTAATCTGCAGATCCATCTCCCCCTTAGCACCTTGAGACCCTCACAGGTGAGTAGTCACACTATATAAGAACCCTGATTGATTGATTGATTGATTGATTAACTGCTGCACTTAGATCACTCTACACAGGCATCCCAACCAAAGACATCAAACGACTCCAACGCATCCAGAACGCATCCGCCCGCCTGATCCTCTACATACCCCGCCGATGTCACATCTCCCCTCACCTGAGGGACCTCCACTGGCTCCCCGTGGACAAAAGGATCACCTTTAAACTCCTCACCCACGCACACAAGGCTCTACACGACACCGGACCCACCTACCTGAACACCAGACTCAACTTCTACGTTCCCTCACGTCAACTACGCTCTGCCAACCTTGCCCTCGCCATCGTCCCCCGTATCCAGCGCAAGACCTCTGGCAGCAGATCCTTCTCCTACCTCTCCGCCAAGACCTGGAACGCACTCCCAACCTCACTACGCCAGACCCAGGACCTCCTCACCTTCAGGAGACTCCTCAAGACATGGCTCTTCAAACGATAGAAGCACCACCGCCCCCCAGCGCCTCGAAACCCTAACGGGTACATAGCGTGCTTTATGAATTATTGTTTGATTGATTGATTGAATGGCTGTTCAACCATTGTCTTCATCGATGGAGTGTACTCCATTGCGCTAGCTTTCTCCCACAGCCGACGCAGTGGACTCCAATGCTGCTGAGTATTACTCCGTCGCAGTCAGGATGGCAGCATTTTATGACCAGATTTAGATAAGACAGTCGTGCTGGTGGTGTACCAGCGGCAGTCCCATGGCAGCAGGTGTCCATTGCAGGACCCGTTCAGCAATGTACTATGGCTGTGGCTATTGGATGGATGCTAGCAACCCATACCTGATGAATACTGGACAATTGTGAACACCTGCAAAACACACTAGAAAACACATTCCATTTGAGACCATGATCCTTTGCCATTCTACTGAAGCAGATTTTGTCGTAAAAAGAGCATAGGTTTTGTTAATTTATTTTTCTCCCTTTTTATTTATTTCACTTTTAACACACTTGTTTTAGGTTACATCAACTTTTGGGGCAGCAGTTAATTTTTTCAGACATTTACTATGGTAGGGAAGAGGGAGAATTGTCAGTCATGGTGGATGAAGTTATTAGAGAAGAGCGACAATTGTTCAGACCACAAGTACAAAATACAACCATATCTCAGAAAAGGGAAATGTGGATCAGAATAGTGAACAGGGTGAATGCTATAGCAAACAATCTGAGGAAATTAGGAAGAGTTGGATTGACCTGTGGGGGAGAGTGCACTTACTGGCCTTCAAGCGTTTCCCAGAAGACTGGTGGTGGTTCTCCCAGGCCCCCTTACAACTCTTTCCCTGGGAGAAGAAGGTTTTGCAGATCCTACATCCCGAAAGCTTGACAGGAATACCTGGTGGAGTAGAGGCTGGTAAGCTGAACTTTGTAATGTTTCACTAATCACACTTTTTACACTTAAGTTAGCAGTTTAGAATGTCCAAGACCCTTATCAAAACATATGAATCTAAACTTGAGTCTCCAAGTAGCTTATTTCGTCTAAATTACTAGCATCATGGTTGCACCTCTCTTTTATCAATGAGCAATAGACTTTGTCAGATTATGTGTTGTTCTCCATGGATCATCCCTTTGCATTTTCCTAGTCTCTTGCTTCATCTCAATGTAGGTGGTTGCACTCCAAAAACAGATTCCAAAATACATCTATTTGCACTTGAAGGTATAGTGTTTGTAATTTGTATTTTCAGCTGTTCACATTATACACATATGTTTGTACATATTATAAATGTGTATTCATTTTCACTGTAGTAATTTAAGTAGGCATGTGTAACTCACTTTTTAACAATGATTTCAATGCTGTCAACAAATGACTACAACTACCATGATACCCTGTTCTTGTCTCTAGAAAACATTAGTGCAATGTGATGTTGCTCAACCTACCTTTTCTTTTATATATTCACAAATGTCAAAGTTGTGTATATTTGCCATTCACCACTTCATGGTATGTATGAAAATTGTATCTGCAGTGTTGATCCAGTATGTTGCTCTTCTCACTCAATGGAATTGATTTACTTGCTTGGGTAAATCATACTTCGTTGATGCAAAGGTTTCCAATCATGTTGTGTGGCATGCTAAATATAAATACTATTGATACACAATTTACTTTGCAGTGTTCATATGATGACCAATGCCATTAATGCTAAGATGTTGTATCATAGGGCCTAATTAAGAGTTTGATGGGTGGGTTACTCCATCACAAATGTGACGGATATCCTATCTGCTGGATTATGATCTCCATAAACTCTTACAGGATCATAATATGGTGGACAGGATATCTTTCAAGTTAGTTCAATAGACAAAGAAGAGTGAGCATGTGAGTCAAAATGACTAGTGACTTTAGGATAAAAGGCTATATTTATGAATCCACATATAACCCAGATGTGATTTTGAACCAAAATACTATTTACTTCAATTAAAAAGAGACATATTTGCATTATATATTAGTTCTTTGCAAATTTGCATGCTCACCGGTCTGTTTAGTGACATATGAGCATGATATGTATGCAATGTTTGGTACAACACAGAGAGGAATGTGTATACATTGTTGACAGAGTACCATAGACACTTAAACAATTTTAAAAATCCTTTGGTGTGTACAGATGATTTATCAATGATGGTGAAAAATGGGATACTCAAAGGGACTAGTGCATATGGTAGGTTCCAGCCCATAGATATGTTGGAGTACCCCATCTGGAAAAATCTATATTAGGACCAAAACATGACTAATTTTGTAAATGTGTAAATGTAGCAAAGTGTCATCTGTAGCCTGGTAAACACTCTGTACAAATATGTTTTCGTTTTTTTCCTTTTTGGTGACTTAAGTTCACTATTCTAAACAACAAAGGCCATCCACTCAGGGGTGTCATACCGTTTCTGCAGAGAGCTCCAAATGGATATGAGAGTATAGGTCATACATGAGATTGGAGAAATCATGGGGAATGAAAAACCGTAACCAAATGGTTTCTGAAAATTTCCCTACATGCGTGACATCATGATAATGAGGAAGTTTGATAGCCTTGAAGCAGGTGAAATCTGGGAATTTTGGAAATGTATTTTGACCAACGTTCATGAGCAGTTCTATTACACAGACACATTAAAACTATTGTATCTCTCATTTCAGCGTCATCTGGGCAAAGGGAAGTTGACATTGGCCACGTTGGCGGGAAAAAAGCTGGCCACTGTGGCATGGAGGATGAGGGGACTGGCATGGAGACCACCAGCGATTCATCATCATCTTCAGAGGCCATCACAGATGTCCAGTCCCTAGTGGTGGCAGACCCTACTGCAGTGTTACCACCTGTATCATTGTCTACCACCCACAGAACCATCTCCACCCTCCATCTTACTCCCCCCAGTTGGCCGTATCTGCCCCCCCCAAAAAAAGGGTGGCATTACCTTCACTGCTGGCACCACCACCCCCCCTGCTCCTTTCTACGTGGCTAAGCTCAGTGAGGAGGCTGTTGACCTCCTGAAGAACATCTCTGTAGGCCAGAATGCACTACTGATTGCCGCCCAGGGGCTTAGTGCCAGATTACACAAATGCTTGCTTACCTCAATGGCATTCACGTGCCATGCCTGGCCTACAGAGGTCATGCCAAGGTCTGGCCTCCTCACTGACTGCAGCTACCCACCCATTCCCCATCCTAAATCCCACAAGCAGCACATCCACATATAAAGAGACACAGCAAAGAACACAGACACACACACATACATAGAGATATCACACCCACCACACACCCACATGCATAGCCTCCACCACCACATCTGCAGACACTACACCCACCACCACACCCACATGCACAGCAACCACCACACCCACAGACAACACACAAACATGCACAACCACCAGCACCACAACCACACATAGCACCTCCATAGCACACTCATCCACACACATGCATACATTAGACATTAAACACACTGTACCTAAACAGCCACTCAAACAAGACAACCAGAAAGAAACACAAACCAAAACGTACACCAAACCCACAAGCAACTGCACCATCAGCAGACACAAGGACATCATCCACTGCCACACCCTCTACCTCCCAAACCCAACTCTTTGCCAACCATCCTACCCACTTTCCTAAAGAAGGCCTTTAATCTGCCCTGGCCCCTCCAACATCCCAATCCAACCCTCCCAACTCCACACCCACTCCTCCCAAAACCAAGCCCACCATTCCCAAACCTAAAGATCCTCCACCCAAGAAAGATCTTTGAGGTGTCTGCTCTCTGTCCAACAGGTACCCCTTCCTGAGGAGGTTGTATTTGGCAGTGCAAATAGAAGGCTAGCTCTGGGCATGGAGTCTAAAATTGGGGCTATTTACATTTACATTTGGCAGTTTTTTAAACATGTATTTGCTTAAATATATGTTTGAGAGAATTATCTATCTCAATTTTCTAGAAAAAATATTTTCTTTACAATACCTTTGTCCTGGCATTATTTTTGTAATTGTTACTAACTGCTTTCTGCTAATGTTATTTCTGCTAATGTGTGTGCTATACACTTATCCTCATTTCTGACAGTGACCAGTACAGCTTTTATTTTAGAAATATTTTTTATGATGCATACATTAGTGTTGTACATTTGTAATAGACATCTTATTTTTGGTGCAAGCATCATCATGTTGACTGGCACCGAAATTGTAAATGTTTCTCTTATTTTGACTGGAAAATGCATGTGTGTTTAACATGATGTGTTACTAATATACACAAAAGCATTACACTGGGATAAAGAGATTAAACATGTTTCACAGAAATTAAACCTACCAATGGAACATGTGACCTTCATACATCTCTGACATGTTTGGAGTTTAGAGCTAACATTGGTTGTACATTCTGTATACACTCACTAGTAGCATTGTGTAGTGTAATTGCTACTTTATATTGGGTTTGTGTTGTTCAAATTTGGTGTCCTGTTTATGTAAACGTAATGGTAGTTTTGGTAAATTGTTGCAGACACCTGTAGGGACTCATTTCTATTTGGGATTTATGTGACTTTTTGAGTAGGTGTCCATTGCCATGGAGGGAGTTAGTAACAGATTAGTGTTTGTTACTAATATACAAAGTGTGTTTTTTTATTTGCATCAAACTAAGACATTACACAAATATGCCATTGCACATCATTGTACTATTGCTAGCACATTTTCTTTAACATGCACAAGTCCAGTACTAATGTACACTGACAATTCAGAGGATGACAGGTAAAACAGTGACTTACCTTCTGTTCCGGCAATTAATGGTTTGATCTTCATCTTGGTCCAGGAGCAGCAGCAATGGTAGGACTTGTATGATCGGGTTCATGGCAGCAGGAAATTAGAAAACTTGAAAAAAATTAAGTTTCATGCTTTTACTCCTCCCAATCTGATAACTCAGGGGGGGAAGTTTGACCACCATGGTTATGTTGGGGGGGAAGATCATGATTGGCTTGTGGTAAAAGTTGCTGGAGTCCCACTGTCACCCATTTTTGCCTATGGCGCCATCGACAAGGGTGAAGATTCATGGAGGTGATGGCAGTTCGTCTGCAGTCTTTCGTCTATACGACGTCAAAAATCTAAATAGAATGGGTGGACCGCCAAGGCGGAGGACAGGAAATCCGATGGAAATTGACGGCAGGAAAGTTACCGCCAAGAGCTAAATCAGGCCCTATATCTGTTACACTATGTTAATCTGCTATTCCTTAAGACTTTTTACTTCCCCCTCTTCATCTTGTGGTTGTATGAACAACACTATCAACCTTTCATTGCTCTGTGCTGTATAAAAACATTAAATAAATAAATTGTTTTAAACATATTTAAAAATGCACTTACATTTACATGAAGACTTTAACAACTATAATTTATTAACATAAATGCTAGAAGAAAGAATGGGGGCTGGAGCATGAGATAATAAGCAAAGATGCTAGGCACGGTCACTTTCATCGGATGGCCAATCACTCATTCCTTCCTGAAGAAGCTGTAACCAGTAAAAGCGTTTGAAGGTTTGAAGAAGGGACTGTATACTCACAGTGGTAGATTCACTGATGGCAAGGGTAGTTATATAAAATCCAACAAAAATGGATTGGTGCTCCACTGGTGCATTATGACTATGTTGCTGGTGCTCCCTTGTAGCACCAGAACGTGAGCATTATGTTTTCAGGACTTTGTACTTATATGGTTAATATGCCTGGGACATTATTTACTGTAGTGAATATGAATAAGCACAAGAGTATAGTTTATGTGTTGCTTAGGTGAAGGAGAGGGCCATTAGATTTTTTTAATATATTGTAACAGCTGACCAAAATAAAATGCCTGGACTACCTTAATTTGGTGAAAATTCAAATAAACTCAAATAAATTGTGTTGCAAAAATGAACGCACAATATTTTTCTCTGGTTGCATAACTTTGCAGTTTGGCCTTTTCAAACACATGCTAATGCTGTTTATTACTGGTTCTATCTCATTAATTCGCCTCTTTCAATGGTGTTGATTTCCTAGTAGAGCAAGGGGGCGTAGTGTTGGTCATTAATCGATTTGCAATTGTGACATTTACAAAAAATGAAGTAGACCTACTGATAACACACCCTGATGTTATATCTCAGTGCATTAGCAGGTGGAAAGAGTGATCTAACTGCAAAATGCTGTGTAATCCTCAGTGTAAAAATCGGCTTCCTATTGATGTGCAGTCAAAAAAATAGAATGATATTTAGGTTTAAAAGGTATATCATCTCCTGTACATATTAAGATCTAAGGGGAATGTAAATACATTAGCAAAGGGAAAATTGACATGTTTCATTGACTAAGGATCATAAGTCTTCTGGACTCGAGGACAGTAGGCAAAGTGAGGTTGTCTTACAATGAAAGATAATCTAAAGAGACCATATCCACTGTGCAGCCCAGTACATAGTTTAGCCCATCAAATCAAACCAAAGCCATAACTGTCAGAAGAATAATAGTATCTAGACCCAGAGTTGTCTTATAATACCGGGTTCATCAATGTAGCCATGGGTGCAGACATGAAAGTGGGACAAGTACATAACAAACGAAAACAGAGTGGTGATGTGATGTTGATAGAGATATACCTGAGAAAAAAATATATGTACTGGCATACCAGGTAATGTTTCCTGATTCTGTAGAGAACACAGATGATTAAAATCTTGGAAGACAGTAGCTTTTATGTCTATGAACTCCGATGTCATCCCCACGAGGTGTCTCCTCTGACAATTCTGTGGAGTGAACAGTGTGTACCATTAACACAAGGGTGTGACATGAGTGGAGATTCAGGTTGCATGAGACAAGTTCGACATTCTAAATTAACAGAGTAGACCACTACGTTGATGTGAATGCATCTATACGGTTCTCAGGATTTAGGAATTACCCATTACCATCGTTTCTTTGACTGGGGCATGCATTGTTGCATTCCTCATTGCTAACCATGTGTTTTGGATGCTTCCTTTTGCCTCATCTCATATAATGGAAGAGGTGCTTGGAGAAGCTATATAAACTGACCTTATTTTTCTTGTAGGAGGGGGTAATGAAGATTGGAGGAGTTATGTGTGATGCAGGCACAACATCCTGATTGATAAAACAGGCCTATAACTCTATTTGTCTGAAAAACTGTGCCAGTTCGTTACATAAACAATGTAAACAGATCACTTTCCGTGTTGGGACAGACCCTAAACCCTTTGACAGAACTTCCATTTCATCATCTGTGGGGGTCCCTGAGCTCAGATTCACTACAAGAGAGGATCCCTGCTTGAGGATGGGACTGATTCTCTCCCCTTGCTCCTTGTGACCATCTGCTGTGGCTGCTGGTCCTCTCATTGCACCCTGAGGGATTGTATCTAGGGTTTATGTATGCCTCTTCCACGGCCTCTGCCTCTATATAAAAAAGAAGGGCATTCCTGATGGATGGGGAACCCCTGTTGCAAAGGTGGAAATGGTTGTGGCCAGTACCCAAAGGGCATCAGTGCTACTGCTGCTCCTGTCATCTCCTAAGCTGAAGGTCCAGTTGTTCAAGATAGGTCCAGAACTGTCACCAATACATAGTGTTTCATGCATAACACCACTTTCCATACATACAAGACTAATCCTTTGTTGGGGGAAGAAACATATGAGTGGTAACATCACACAAAGGGTAGTTAACTGAGAAAAATAAAAAAAGAGGGGAGCGTAGGGGAATTTACACACCACAATGCTGTCACTTGAACCAAAGTTAAAAGGCACCAGCTGGTTGTCACCACATATCCAATAATTCAGGTATAGTCTCCTCGCCAGTACAAGGCATATGCAGCTGAGGGACTTCAACCCCCAGGCACATTGCTGAGGTTGCACTGACTATGCGTCAAAGCGACTCTCCAGGCAGCCACAAGGAGACATTGAGGCGTGAGGCCAGGGTGAGCACACACCGGAGAAAGTGAGGACGGATGCTACTAATTAGGTGGGCATGAACCTAGCATGGCCAACACCAGTTCACATCTGATTACAATGTCTGCTTGATGAGTGCAGGGAATCGGTTAGTCAATGGAACTAGGCTGTTTTGGATATACATATGCTGGTGGTTTGCAGACTTCCACATTCTTCGGGAGGAAGGAGG
This sequence comes from Pleurodeles waltl, assembly GCF_031143425.1. NCBI lineage: Eukaryota > Metazoa > Chordata > Amphibia > Caudata > Salamandridae > Pleurodeles > Pleurodeles waltl. Next base: position 272,855,642 of record NC_090436.1, on the reverse strand, counting down.
TGATGCACGTATGATGAAGGAAAGGGATGCACCTTGATGAAGTGAGGGGCTTCCAATGGGGGGGTAGATTTCTTGCCCTACGACCTGAATGCTGGGATGTAAGTACCATGATATAGTAGTTGATACATCACAGTTTTCCCTCCTGTTAATGCAGGGTGTGACTAAAGGTGTTACTTGACCCTTCCTCCATGGGGCACAGTTGACCCACAGTGGATGTAAGATGTTGTGAGCTGCTCTCACATCACATGTGTAGGTAATGTGTACATACACAAGCGCAGTATCACTATCACTTTGCATGCAAGTGCTGCATGCTTATGGTTTGCCTGCCCTGGTCAGTCTATGTTTAAGTAAGAAGAATAACTTATTTGTCCTTATTTTTTACAGGCACCCAGAGATCTGTTGAAGTAAGAATGCTAATGAAGGTTAGCCTGAGGTATAGTGGCACACACAAGATTTTGTGATGTGTAGAGACCCCTGTTTCCATCCTGAAGAATGCGAGGGACTCCTTTTGAGCCAACAGGCAGAAACATGTTGACATGTGAGTGGCGATGGGGTACTAGTTCCCTTATCTCCATGTTACATTTTTAATACCAAATGGTATCCCTCGATTAAAAGAGTCCAGTTGGTTATACCAAATTGGTCTTTAATTTTCATAAATGTCTTGGGCTCACAGCTAAGTAGAAGTGCCTCCCTGAATGTAGGTGTGGGCCTGCTCTTCATCAAGCAGGGTTTTTAGAGAGTGTGGGAAGTCCCATGATGAAGCATGACACTTGGTGGTATATGAGGACAACCTGTCACACTTTTAGGTGCATGCTCTGGGATAGGCTGATGTAAGGCTTAACATTAACATATAGTAACAACTCGGATGGCTTCTAGGTGGTTGACATTTGTGATTGGAGGCCAGCTTACCTTAGAGGCCCCATAGCCTCTAGTTTCCTACCACAGACATTGTCCTGGGTGGATGTGAATCGAGAGGAAACTAATATTGCCAAGCCCGTACAATGACAAGGCCCAAAATTATTTTTTCACTGTGGTAGGCTTAGCTATCCTTTGTGGAAAATTAGGGGACATAATAAAATACTATACAGTATCTCAGGAATGGGGACAGATATGAAAATGATTAAACAACTATGAAAAATCCAATTCAGTGGTGGTTTGTATTAAATGCTAAGGAAAAGCAACTTTCAAAAACTTACCCTTTCCCTGCCTGAAGTTCTAGGGGGCTATTTTGCAACATCTCTCCAGCAGCATAATCAGCCTGGAAAGAGATATTAAATTCATCCCAGGAACACACAATGGGCCTGATTCTAACTTTGGAGGACGGTGTTAAACTGTCCCAAAAGTGGCGGATATACCACCTACCGTATTACGAGTTCCATAGGATATAATGGACTCGTAATACGGTAGGTGGTATATCCGCCACTTTTGGGACGGTTTAACACCGTCCTCCAAAGTTAGAATCAGGCCCAATGTCAGGAAAACTATTGCCAGTGTTGTTAAGTTCTTCCTTCAGCAAAAATGATTCCCCTTTTCCTTGTACCCACGTTGGTTGCAGCTGCATCCTCACTCCCGGTGGCTCTTGCGGAGGCTGTTCTTAGAACTAGCATCTTTAGGGTTATCTGCCACTCAAGATGGTGGCCGCAAATCCTTGTGAGGTCAGCGCTGTAGTGTTTCTACCTTAGTCTCGTGCTGAAGCTTCCCTCCAGCTATTTCTCTCTGGGAGCCCTGCATCTCAACTGCCATCCTGCAGTGCTTCGTTTCATAGAGAATTCTTCCAGTTTTGGGTAATTAATTATTTTTCTTGTTACAGTGTGCACACCAGCTACTTTTTCCCTTTTGAAGAAGCTGAATTTTTTCCTTCTTTCAACAACTGGCTATCGGCTTTCTGAGGAGAATTTGTCTTGGCTTAACAGAACTTCAAGCAACTGCAGTAAGGAATCCTTTTTTTGTATGATTTCCAGACTTGCCAATATATATATATGTACATATACATTCAAGAACTCTTTGCTTTGCAGACTTGTCAGTCTTAGAGACAAACATTGGTGTGCAGACTAATTCCTAGAGACTATGATTGAGAAAACTGAACCTTGAGAAGGAGTTTTCATTTCCTGTAAAAAGCATTAGTAGTTTGAGACACACACTATTCAGCCTATCTTCAAGTGGGAAACACAAGCTGGAACTGGATCTGGAGGCGGTCTATCTTTTTCTTTTCCCATTTCCTTTTCCCCCTAGCGGATGCAGGGTTCAGATAATCTATCAGAGCATGCATCTGTTGGAGGGGGTTGGGTAAAAGGCATCTGCCCCTGTGGAAATTTGATTATAGAGTAATCTGAATGGGCAGAGATGACTCCTCTGAACTCAGTAGAATATGCAGCACAGAGGCTATTGGTGTTATGCAGAAACCAGAGTCACAGATCCTGCCTAACAGTTCCCTTGATCCACATGGATCACTTTGGCACACTTGAAAGGGGGAGAAGAGGCTGCTAAGACAATTCTCGTGTATCCTCTGCCCACCTTCAGTGTGGCCAAAGACGTTCAACATCTTCAAAATGCCATGCTGCATGGCATTTTGGCCTTTTATCAGTAAGCCAACAGGAACTCCTGAAATGTTGGTCGGGTTGCCCCAAGAATCTTTTTCCCCATTGGTTAGTCAGTGCCCAGCCCCACCCAGTACTGGTGCAAGGCAAAAAATGACACCATAGGGCACTTAGATAGAACCTTACTTGAAGTGTGAAAGAACATAAGAGGACTGGTCCTTATTTGTGTGATCTGAGAGGAGCCCAGAAGGAATGGACCTGCTCACCTTACACCCAAGACAAAGGTGTGGATTCCAAGAGTCAGTTGACTGACCTCCTGCCATAGGGACACAACAAGTTGCAAGAGACATTGATCCTGGAGTGCCCAGCTGGCAGGAAGCAACTGAACTAAGCTGAACATTGCCGATGGTCTCTGCCTGGCACCCCAAGAGCTCTACGTACTCTACCAAAAGACTTGGGGGGCATCAAAAGAATACCTCTGTGGCTGCTTGAGCACCAGGAAAAAATGTGCAAATGTTTGACATCTTTTGCTTCAGATCGCCATGGCAATGAGATCTACTGGAAACAAGTACTAGACTGGTAGTTCCACAACATCAGACTCAATTTCTGATTTATTCTCTAAATGGCTCCAGCATGTCTGAAAAAAAACAAGTCAATTTCTGTTTTTCAAGCAAACACATTGAAAGTGAGCCCAACCTGTGGCAGGTATCTACCCAGTAGTTCCACAGCAGTGGCTACAATTTCAGATGTGTCCTTTTTGGATTAGTACTTTTAAACTTTTTTATTTTTTTCACTTCCAGACTTTCAATGGGACCAATCCACTTGCTGTATCTAGCCAAGGCTCTGTAGCAGTTGCTTCAAATCCAGGATATGTTTTGGCCTACCATGACCATTGACTTTCATTGATGCTTTACTTTTTCTTTGTACTATTTGTTAAAGTGTTTCAATTTCATAATTCCTGTTCCCCTTATTAGATTTTAGTCATTTGGTTGTCATTAAATTTTATTCCCTTTTTCTAATTTTGTTTCAGATTTTTACAGCTTGTTTTCTGTCTTTATTACTGTTTTGGTACTGCAAAAATACTTTATACATTTCCCTAAGTTAAGCCTGTCTGTTTTGTACCATAGCTACCAGAGGCTTAACCTCAGGTTAATTCAGTGACATTAAGGAGCAAAAGTTGTAATTATTCCTAGAGGTGGAAAGTCGCCAATCCAAATAATTATCCAATTTCATACAAACATGTTTCTTGGGTGCCACTGCCCTGACTTCTCTTTGTTAGAGGGCTTAGGAGACAGGTCTCAGGTCTCAAGTGTCAACTAATATAGAGATTTGTCTCAATCTCAGTCTTGTCCATCAAGAGCCAATAAAAATTAGAACGAAGATTGTCTCACTTAGTCATTCTAGAGAAAACATTTGCAGAGGCTTACATTTGTCTACAGAACCAACATAATGTTCCAAAGCACCCACTATTATATGTCACCAAACACTCTCTATAATATATCAACAAACATCATATGCCAACAGACCAACCATAATACATACAGACAGACAACAACACACCTTCATCGTAGGCTAACACATCAAGGGTGAAGGTTTAAGCATCCACATATATCCGCTGCAGATAAAAGTGTCTTTAGCAGGGTTGTCAGAGCCGTAATACTCTGAATCTTGATGAGCCTAACTCATCAAAGACAAGAGTGATAGATGCCTGTCTCTTCTCTCTTTCATAAAAAGTAATGAAAAATGCATTACACCTCGGGACTGATGAGTTCTAAACAGGATACCTCCATCCACACACCATAATAAATTACACCACATCCTCTATTATATATCCACAAATGAGTTTACATAAATACAAAACTAATCTTCTAATTACACAGCTACCTTCATATGCTCACCTCCCCAACATACATCTTACACTCACCATCAAATGCACACATGCTTGCCATAAAATACACACACAGCCATTAATGTATGCCAACAATCCATTCTATAGATGAAGTATTGTCATTAAACAAACGTACATCCATTGTTCAGCTGCACATTCAGCAAAATATGCCAACACCTTGACAATATCACACCAAGAACTTAGTGAGCCATGAATAACTGTTTTGCACACTAAGAAACATAATCAAGGACTCTCCAAATCATTGTATTTCAATCTTTCTCAAGTAGGTAATTCAAGCTAAAATGCCATCATAACATGTTCAGACAGCCACAATTCTGTGCCATCATACAACCAAACATCCCCATTGCATGCGCACACAACTACCATCCCCAATATGCCAACACAATGACTGTGACTTAACAATGCTCTGCTGTGTCACTCCAAGAACTTAGGCCCTCATTACAACTCTGGCGGTAAATCCAGCTTACTGCCGTGCTGAAGGCCGTCAACATACCGTGGCTGCGGCGGAAATCCGCTACAGGTATTACGACCCACATCTCGTAATCCGCCACAATACAGACACCCACTCAAGTCTGCCACACCAAAGGTCAGTGATAAACTGGCGATACCAAAACCCACACCGTCACGCCAACAGGAATAGGCCCACATTATCACGACCCACGAATCAATGCAGCGGTCTTTCAACCGTGGTAATCCATTGGCGGTACACACCGCCGTGCTCAAAATACACACACACTTACAAAATACAACCACATTGGACAATCCAAAATACACACACCTGATACACATACACACACCACACCCACACACTAACACCACTATAGAACACACACCCACATTACCCACAACCCCTTACAACTACATATTTTTGAAGAAGCAGAGAGAGAGAATAGCAAACACAACACCAGCATCCACAGGCACACAACACCATCACTCATACTACATTCACGCACCTCAAACAACACACCCCAACACAGCACATCACACAGCACAGCAAACAGCACCTCACACATTACCCACACCACTTCATGGCACCTCAAAGACACCCCAGGTTTTCTGAGGAGGAGCTCAGGGTCATGGTGGAGGAAGTCATCTGGGTAGAGCCACAGCTTTTTGGATCACAGGTGCAGCACACCTCCATTGCTAGGAAGATGGAGCTATGGCAGAGAATCGTCGACAGGGTCATTGTAGTCGGACAGCACCCCAGAACACGGGATGGCATCAGGAAGAGGTGCGTTCAGTGGTATCCAGACACCAGATAGCAGTACAGAGGACTGGCGGTGGACCCCCACCACCTCCCCCACAACTAACAACATGGGAGGAGCAAGTCTTGGCAATACTGCATCCTGAGGGCCTCGCAGGAGTAGCAGGAGGACTGGACTCTGGTAAGTCATATCTTTACTACTATATCCCCCACCCCACCTGCATGCCATCACATAGCCCCACCCTCACCCCCATCACTCCAACACCTCACATATGCCCCACCATCACAACCCACCCATCCAAATACCAAGCCCTGCATGTAACACCTCTGCATAGACACCCATCATCAAAGCATGTCCAGTAAAGACCCCAAAATCACTAATCACACAAGGGCAAACACAATAATCCAAGCACAAGAGTAGAGGGTAACTCACCCATTGCACAAGATGGCACACATAGATACAATAACTATGCACTTACACCCCAACAGGACCCCTACCCAACATCACTGGCTGGAGGTGCCAGCCATATCCAGTCCCCCCACAGAGGAGGCCCACAGTGATGACAGCAGCTCTGCACGCCTGGATCAAGATGGCCAGCCTGGCCCATCAGGGACCTCTGGACAGTCGGTTCCCCTGCCACAGTCACAAACCACCACAGACACTCCCCCCTCAGGAAACATCAGCACAGCACCCACCCAGCGGGCCCATCCCTCTTTCCCCAGGACACGTCAATCAGCAGTGTGTCCACCACTACAGGGACCCCAGGCAACCCCATTACCCCAGGACGATCAGGGACCTGGGGTCAGTGGCAGTGGGCACAAGGTTCAGGGTACAGAGGCACAGGATAACAGGGAAACTGGGAGGACTGCTGTGCGACCGGGGGAGGACAGGACCAGGGAACCCACTCTCCACGAGGCACTCTCCAACATCATGGGAGCATACCATAATTCCCAGGAGACCATGGGCACGATACTGGCCAAGTTTCAGGAGAACCAGCGGCTGCAGGAGGAACAGTACCTGGGGATCAGGGAGGACTTGAAGTCCATCAACACCACCCTGGTCACCATTGCAGGGGTGCTGGCAGACCTGGCCAACACCATGAAGGACACAGTGGCACACAAACGGTCCCCGACACTTGCCTGAACGATGAACAGCCCTCCACCTCGGCAGGCGCTAGTGGACGGGATGTCCCGCCACAGGACAAACAGGCCACCAGCACCCCAACCCCTGCAGAAGGAGAACCACCCCGCAAACGATCCCTGAGATCCAGGAACAAGACAGAGAACATTGCCAAGACCCCCGCCAGGAAATAACACTCTCCTGATTGTCACCCTTTTGTCCCACTTTGTCACCCTGACAACTTTGAACTGCCATTACTCCACTTCCTATGCCCCCATTGGACAATGCACCAGTGAGACCAAGAGACTGGATTCTACCACGGACATTTCTCCACCATCACCCCAGACCATTGCACACACCCCTTCACTTATTAGCACAGAAATAAACACTCTTGAATCACAAACCAATCTGGACTCAGTCTGTACTTTCACAAATGTGTAATTGCAACCACTCATAAATATAGCAATGTCAATGTTCATGTTCACATACCAATGTTAGACAGTTGTTGGACAGCAGTAAATATAGCAGAAGGCACAAAGTGGGACCCAGATCTGTGAAATGGAAAGCCAAAGTGACATGTCAGGGTCCATACACAGAGGTAAAAAGGCAGATGTATGCAATGTCCTACAGTAGTATGATATGAGAGACGCAGTGCCATCCTCTTACCTGTGTCTCACTGGAAGTATTACATGATGATGTTGTTTCAGTTGTCTATATCTTATTCTTCTGCCTCCTCTCCTTCACTGTCCACAGGCTCCACAGCTGCCACAAGACCAACATCAGGCCCATCCTCCTGCAGAAAAGGCACCTTGCGTCGCAAAGCCAGGTTGTGCAACATACAGCATGCCACGATGATCTGGCACACCTTCTTCAGTGAGTAGTATAGGGAACCACCTGTCAGATGAAGGTGCGTTCAATTATCCTCCTAGTTCGCCCATATGCCTCATTGTAGCATTCCTCTGCCCTTGTCCTGGGATTCCTCACTGGGGTCAGCAGCCATGACAGGTTGGGGTGACCAGAGTCACCTGCAATTATCGAGGGACAACTGTTAGACATACTCCAGCCCTTAGGGACAACCCCATACCCAGATACCTATGTCAACTGTGTTGGGACCTTGGGCTCACCTATTAGTCACACACAGTGCCTCAGGAGTTGCCCCATCACATAAGCGATGCTGCTATTCCTCAAAATGTATGTGTCATGCACTGAGCCAGGATACTTGGCATTCACATGGGAGATGTACTGGTCTGCCAAACACACCATCTGCACATTCATAGAATGGTAGCTTTTGCGGTTTCTGTACACCTGTTCATTCCTGCGGGGGTGGGGGAGAAATGCCACATGTGTACCATCAATGGCACCAATGATGTTGGGGCTATGTCCCAGGGCATAGAAGTCACCTCTCACTGTGGGCAAATCCTCCACCTGAGGGAAACCGATGTAGCTGCGCATGTGTTTCAGCAGGGCAGACAATACTCTGGGCAACACATTAGAGAACATTGGCTGTGACACCCCAGGACCCACTGGCCAGGAAATGGAGTACTGGCAGGCCCTGCACTAGAGGCAGGATTCCTGTGGGATGGAGGATAGCTGACATCAGGTCTGGCTCCAACTGGGCACACAGTTCCTGGATTGTGGCACGATCAAGTCTGCAGGTGATAATGATGTGTCTGTCTTCCATTGTTGACAAGTCCACCAGGGGTCTGTACACCGGAGGATGACCTCACCTCATCACCTGCCCCAGCGGATGTGCCCTATGGAGGAGAAGGGTGAGCAGAGGTTCATACACCACATAGGTTTGAAAAGACTGTTTAGAACAATCATGATGTAATCGGTGTGTGGCTCTGCCTGTTTATATTCCTGGCCAAAAGTGCTGTGACTCAGTTAGTTGCCCTGCCATGTGCCCTCCTGAAATGGCAGCTGCCTGACCTGTAAGGAGAGACAAGGGGATATGAGGGAACTGCGTTGGCATTGTGCAGCATTGCGGTAGTCAGTCGAAGACCGTGGCACAATTCAGCATTGGTTATCATTGGGCCCTAAGGGTTCCAGGAGCCAATGACGATGTACGCCGGAGGTGACGGTATGCACCGCCGCGGACGTGACTGCCATTTTCTCTCTGTTCACTCACTTGATACCTGACCTTCAACAGGAGAGGACCTACACTGCAAGTGCTGCTGTGACCTGAGTCTGGAAGCGACAATGGCTACAGTGTCTGGGGAAAGGGCCCCTGCCTTCACTGCGGAGGAGTTCGAGAAACTGGTGGATGGGGTCCCCCCAGTACACGCTACTCTACGGTCCTCTAGACAAACAGGTGAGTACACTGTGTGCATGGTGGATGGCACATGAATGTATGGAGTGTTGTCAATGGAAGAGAAGGGGGGCAGAGGCCAGCATGTGAGGATGGTGAGTGTATGTTTTTCTGGGCCAGGGTGGGAGGTTTGTGGCCAATGAGTAGAAAGAACTGGACGGGGGAGTAACATCCATTCTCACTTCACTATTCCTCTAGGTCAGCACCCACCAGAAGAAGGGGATTTGGCGTACCAACACCAAGAAAGTGCGGACCCTGGGGGTCTACCATAGACGGAGCACCCAGTGCCGCAAAAGATGGGAGGACCTGCGCCGCTGGACCAAGAAGACGTCGGAGGCCCAGCTGGGGATGGCCTCCCAACGTGGACGGGGTGCCCATCGCACCATGACCCCCCGATGTACCAGATCCTGGCGGTGGCATATCCTGAGTTGGATGGGCGCTTGAGAGCATCACAGCAGCCACAAGGGGGTGAGTACAGTTTCATTCAGCTGACTCTGCGCACTTTATGAGGTTTCTGGGTGGGGGAAGTGGGCTGTGGGTTCTCCTAGGCCAGGGCAGATGCACCAAGGTAGATCCATTGTTTTGCAGGCTCAGTGCCACTCCAACCCCAAAAGTGGAAGTGGCCCTCTACACCTAGTCAGGCTCCTGTGGGTTCCAGCTGTGCATCAAATGGGTCTAGGCAGAGTCCCCCATGGGCATGTGCTTTTCCCCTGAACTGTTAGTGCATGGGCTAGTGCATAAGGCTGCTCCCTGTGTGTTGTGTCCACCAACGGTAGTGGTGTTGCAGGCATTGACCATGTGTCTCTTCTGTTTTTCCCCCCCTTTTTGTTTCGTCACCCTGTCCTCCTTATGTGCATTAGCATCATCTGGCGGAGGAGCATTGGCACCGGAGCAGGAGGGAGCTGCAACCCACATTGCCCTGGAGGGTGAATTTACAGAGTCTGAAGGCACCAGTGGGACGGAGTGCGAGGGGAGCTCCACGACGGGGACAGGATGAGACACCAGCAACAGCAACTCCACCTCTGATGCGAACTCCCTTGCGGTGGGGGGCACCTCTGTGCCCACCGCAACAACAGGTACAGCCACCACCCCCCCTTCCAGCACCACCCTCCCGGCAGCCCCTCAGCATGTTTCCCGTGCCTGCTCACCCAGGAGGGTGGGCATCTCCTTTGCCCCAGGCACCTCAGGCCCTGCCCCAGTCAGTCCTGCTGCCCTCAGTGAGGAGGCTATTGACCTCCTGAGATCCCTCACTGTTGGGCAATCAACCATTTTGAATTCCATCCAGGGTGTCAAGAGGCATTTGCAGCAAACAAATGCATACATGGAGGGCATTAATTCTGGCGTGGCAGCCCAACAGAGAGCATTTCAGGCTCTGGCCTCAGCACCGATGGCAGCCATTGTCCCTGTGTCCAGCCTCCCCCCTCCAACTTCCAATACCCAGACCCAATCCCCCTGTACCTCAGCCTATCCCAAGCACACCATCAGACCAGCATGCACACTCGTCAATACACAAGAGAGGACCTGGCAAACATAAGCACCACACATCCCACAGGCACTCACACAAGCATCATTCCCATGCAGACACACCAACATTCACTGTCTCCACTGTGTCCCCCTCCTCCATGCCCTCCTCCTCCCTCCCAGTCTCATCTCCACTCACACCTGCATGCACTACATCCTCAGCCACTACCTCCATCACCAGCACGCCCATCACTACACACCGCTCATGTGCAATCACCACCCCCACTACCATTCACATGTCCCCTGTGTCCTCTCCCAGTGTGTCTGTGAGACATCCTCCCAAAGTACACAAACACAGGCACACATCCACTCAACAGCCATCCACCTCCCAACAGCCTCAGCCCATGCAACTTCACCCAAACTCAGCAGACGCACACCTCCTACAACCAGTACCTCTTCCTCCACTCCCAAACCCCCTCCATCTTCCCGTCCCAGTGTGTCTAAAAAACTTTTCCTGGCTAACATTGACCTCTTCCCTACACCTCTCCCCCATCCTTCCCCTAGGGTCAGGATGCCCAGATCCCAGCCCAGCACCACAGCCACCAAATCCTCCAGCACTGTGGTCCCTGCAAGTCCTGTAACATCGCGAGCAGAACCCATCAGGGCTGCCAGTGTTCCACCTATCGAAGCCAATGATCAGCCCATTCTGCCACCTGCCAAGGTGAAGAAGGGGCCCACATGCCGTAGGGAAAAGCCGCACCAACCACCCAGCAAGGCCTCCTCCAAGCCAAAAGGGGACAGTGCCAAGGTCCCAGCAGTGACTTCCAAGGTGGGGAAGGGAAACAAGGCTAACGGGAACTCAGCATCAGGCCTGGAGCCTCCGGCTGAGGGACTGGTTTCACGCCTTCTGGCAAACAGAACAGCAACCTGTACGGCGGTGGACACCGCCACCTGCACGGCTGCTGCCTCAGCGCCAGTCCCCAGCATCACCCCCAGTGGGAAGTCGTCCGAAGCTGCAGGAGACGTCCTGCTGTCTTCCTCCGCAGGTGCTGACACATGCACCACCGGCAGCATCTCCGCCACAGACACCGCCGCAGCCACCGCCACCGCCACCACAGCCGACATGGACAACATTCCCAGTGGGCAGCCATCCAAGGCTCTGCACAGCGTTCCTGAGGCACCACAACCAGCACTGTTAGTACCAGCACTTGGCAAGCAAAGTCGTAGCAGGGTGGAGTGTGTCTCTGACTCCATGGAGTATCATGCTATCTGTTCCCAGGAAATCTCGTAACATCCACACCCAGGTGAGGGAATGGGACCTGCCACAGCATGTGCAGCACTCTGGGCACCAAGCCCTCTCCAGAACCAGTGGAGAACTGCATCCACTACCCCAGTCCTTGGCAGGATGAAGCACTCTGGGCACAAAGCCCCCTACAGAACCAGTGGAGAACTGCATACACTACCCCAGTTCTTGGCAGGATGAAGCACTCTGGGCACTAAGCCAACTCCAGAACCAGTGGAGAACTGCATCCACTACCCCAGTCCTTGGCAGGATGAAGCACTCTGGGCACTAAGCCCCCTCCAGAACCAGTTGAGAACTGCATCCACTACCCCAGTCCTTGGCAGGATGAAGCACCCTGGGCACTAAGCCCCCTCCAGAACCAGTGGAACATGTCACACGCTTGAGAGACTGTGGCTTTGCACTCCCCAGGACCATGCAGTGGGCAAACCACCCACTTGAGAGACTTGAGAGACTGTGGCTTTGCACTCCCCTGGATAAAGCAGTTGGCAAACCACCCACTTGAGAGACTTGACAGACTGTGGCTTTGCACTCTCCAGGACCAAACAGTGGGCAAACTACCCACTTGATAGACTTGAGAGGCTGTGGCTTTGCCTTCCCCGGGATAAAGCAGTGGGCAAACCACCCACTTGAGAGACTTGAGAGAAAGTGGCTTTGCACTCCCCAGGATAAAGCAGTGGGCAAACCACCCACTTGAGTGACTTGAGAGACTGTGGCTTTGCACTCCCCAGAACAAAACAGTGGGCATGGAGCTCCCTCGTGGAGCAGTGGCGTCGTCCATTCATCCGGCTGAGGTCCCCCCCTCCCCTTTCCCTTGAGGTGCCTGTTTATTTTCGAGCTGATGCCCTAGCAGTGTTCTCTCCGTTTAGAGGCAGGTATCATGTGTGGGTTTCGCCCATGCATTTTGGGACCACTGGTCCACGGATAATGATTGGAACACTATCCAGACTTGTTGTAGTTGCTGTACATATTTATATATAATGATATGTTACAGAGCTGTTTCCATATCTGAATTTTCGATGATTACACTTGTTACATTCTTTTCATTTTTTCCTTGCGTTCTTCCAGGGGGTGACGGGGTGTAAATGTAATGTTGCTGCATGTATTTGTGTGTATGGTGTTGTGGGTGAGGGTGGGGGTGTTGTGTGTGTGTGTCACTCTCTCTTTCCTCCCCCCTCCCCTGTGTGCTAGCTGCAGTACTCACCGTGGTCGTCGCCGCCATCTTTGCTGCTCCTGGTAGAAGAGGAGGTAAACCAACATTGGTAGCACCTGTAACTCGGGCTCCATGGCATCCTGGTTCCTCGTATAGTGTCGCGAGGTGAATGGTTTCCGATCCAAAGCTTGTTTCCACAGTGCTTTTGATGGTGTTGGTACTGCCCCGGAAAAGGTGGCGGATTGGTGCCTTGTAATACAGTGGGCGGTACATTGTGTTCCTCCTGTCTGTTGCTCTTTTGCTGCCTGTGTGCATCTTCCCTGCTGTCTTCTATGATGCTCTTTTGTGCTTTTTCCTTGTGCTGCCTTTTCCTCTGTGGGCTTCTCCCACCCCACTCCACATAGTGCTCTTTCTCCTCTCTTTGGTCCCACATAGTGCTCTTTCTCCTCTCTTTGGTCCCCCATTTCTCTCTCTCTGTTTGATTCCGTCCACCTGCATCCCGTGTTGCTTTCCCTACCCCCACTCCATTTTAGTTAGCACACCAGCCCTCTGGGTGCATCCTCAGGCCTTCATGTTTCCACCTCTCGCTTCCCCCCACGTTGCTTCCTTCTTCCCATTCTATTGGTTTTTTTTTCCTTTTATTTATTGATCCAAATCAAGTCAGGCAGCAAAAAAAAAAAAAATGTGTTTGCTTAATTTTGTAGGTTAATTCAAACTTGGTAAATTTGCCTACAAATTGTAGTGGCCAGTCATGTAATAGTGTTTAAAAAAATGCTGCACAGCAACGAAGATGCTGTACAGCATAGCTAGAATAACTGGCAGAGCCAATAGGTTCCTAGTGAGAAAGTTAGAGGTTTTGCTAATGCTTGTTTCCTTATTCCTTTTGTTTTCTGTCCATTTTTTAGCTCTCTTCCAATTTCCTGCTGTTTACTTTCGTCTGTTTTCCACTTGATTTTTATCACTGCGCCATTAAAATATATATTTTTTCATTCTTCCACTCATATTCATTTCTGCTTAAAATTTAAATCATGGCCCATCTCCATTTGGCATATTTCTTTCTTCTTTCGCTGTATTTGTTTGTGTGCCTGCTGGTCTGCTCTCATAATTGGTACTACTGCAGGGCCTGTGCAATAGCAGCTGAGTGCCGATTAAGGGATTTCCAGAAGATTCCTGTTTGGTGCACTGTGTTGTGTGGTTACAGCTTAAGGTTTCTCACAGAATGAAAGACCGAGAGGGAAGCAAAGAGCTTAAGGGCAGTTAATATTCGGCAACCTTGTACTAAAATATCTTCTATAATCTAAACACCAGAGCATCAGCAACATTGTTTTTCTGCAGGGGAAAGATATGTTCTGCCATTCGAAATTAACATTTTGTTGCACTGGGAAAAGCAATCCAAACTAAATATTATGATAGATATATCACTGAAAAATGTATTTTCTCCGGTGCCGGGAGGCAGCATAAACCATAGGTTGCCTGCAATCATTATAACCTCAAACTGCAGCTAACTGGAGAAGAAACTATCTGGGAGTCACTCTCTTTAAGCCTGTGTCACACATCCCCTGGGCAGAGTTTGGAGCCCTTTTTACCATCCAGTTATAAGACTTACACTATCACTGTGACTGTCAACGTTTGGAGAGAATCAGCTCTTCCGTATGTGTGCTGCAGTGTAACCACACTCTCATGGCCAATGGACAACATTCTACTGGACTCTCTGGGCCAGATCTACGAAGCGGCGAATAGTTAATCGGCCGCAAATGGGCTCGCGACTGCAAGAATGTAAGTTTTGAATGTATCAAAGTGTATTTCTGATCCATTAGCATAAATAGTGGTGGGAACTAAATCTTACCGCTTCGTTATTTTTACTACTGGAAACAGCAATTGCCTATAAACGAAGATCCTCAAATAGGTTTCTGAATTTGGAAATGTATTAAAAGTTTGCAAATTGCCATTAGCCACACAAATATGTTTAGCACTCTCAAATCAGCATCAAGTGGGAGCTGGAGGTAATCATGTGGAAACTGTAAAAGAAGTAGAAGCACTTTCGCAATGGTTGCTCTGTATGCTATGGCAAGGAGAATTAGAGTCTTTGCTAAACACTGGCAGAGGGGAAGACAGAGGAAGGAGTGCATGTTCACAGTCAGAGTGACTTTATTCCTGCTGTCCTAGGAGAAACTTTATAAGTATAGCTTGAGCAGAGATGTTATTTTAGATTCCATTGCTCAATTAGACCCAGTGTAGTTGTTTTCTAGAGACACACACCCTGGAGTTCATCTATCCCACAGATACACAAGTACATTGCTGCCTTCTCCTTATAGCCCCACAAAGCTATCAGGATGTTGTTGCCACAGCAGGAGGGGTTTCACAAAGCTCACTCACATGTTTTTCTGGAAGTGTTTCGGATGCAATGCTGCTTAACATAACATGCACATTGCATTTCCACATACTCTGCAATTTTGCGGCAAGCTAAATTTGACCTTTTTCATACAGCACATTTCCCCCCAGGTTACAGGCTGTGTGGATGGTATGCATGTGTTAATGTCTTTCAAGTGCCACAGGAGTTTTATATCAGAATAGAAAAAGCTACCACTCTAAACATACAAATTGTATGCAATTCAGGCTGCTTAATTACATACCTTATTGCTAAATTCTTGGATCAAAACGAATCACTTATCTTCAGGAACTGTGGCATACGCAACCTCCTTTCAAGGTGAGACTTTGTGATGACTTTCTTATTATTTTAATACGTACTATGTTATTTTACAACATTCATTTGCACTGCTTTAAACTGTACTATTCTGTTGTTAGGTAACAGTGCATATGCTCTGTGAAATTGGATCATGACTCCATACCTGAATACTAGTACATGTAACCAATACAGACATATTCATGATCACAGGGGAACCAGAGCAGTGTAAGAATGCATATTTGGCCTTCTTAAGGGAAGAGTTTGGTGCCCACACAAAAGTGGTAGAGCTCTGTAATATTCACCTGAAGTGGCCTGTGGAATAGCAGCAGTTTGTGCTGTGTTGCACAACAGTGCACGTAGGAATTAACGTCCTAGGCAGCGGGTGTTTGACAGCCGTGATGAGGAGAAAGAGCTATCCACCACCTTACCTAATTCATGATGCCACTAGGGCTGCAGATGGACAGAATGCTTGAACATACATTATAAACAACAATTTCTAAGTTAATTGTCTTTAAAGTGCAAAATGAAATGCAGTAATAAACACTCAATGTTGCAATGTAGATAAGTAACTGCTCTTTCCATGTTTATTCACAGGACGTTTGAAGACCCAAAATTACAGAATATATCAATATTTCTTTTTGAAACAGCTTCAAAATGGAACAAAGAAATAAGTATTTATGTTTTGCTTTTCACACACTTCTTTCAACCCTCTTTCTTAATGGGTAGCAGTTGGCTTCTGTATATTTGTCTCTGGCATCTCCCCTTCTGCTTCAGTAGCCTGATTAGATGTGCTTGTATCTTATCAGATCAGATGCGAACTACTGGGGCTGGAAGACTCATCGCTCGCTAGGGCAGGGGAAGGCTGATCAATGGAACATGCTTGAATAATTTGCATCAATTGTATGTAATCTGCCCAAAGGTTTAGCTACCCCATTGCTACACTGTGCCATTTCTTGTTGAATATATGGGGTTATTCTACTGAGACCCCCATTGGAGTAGCCACTTTTTCACCATACTTACTATAGTTTTCGATTCTGAAAACTACCTAGCCTTATCTTTTATTCTGTAGCTGAGTCACCTTCGAACTTGCAGTCAATAATGATTTCATGGTTTCATATATATTATGAATGTTATTAATAATGGAAGATAATCCTTTACCCATGTTTCTGCAAATCATGTTTATAGCATCCAATTGCTCATTTTATACTTCCAACATAGATTCTATGTGCGCAAATTCATCTCTAAATGGTGTTGCACTTTGCTCATCATGTTTGTAAGTAGGTCGGTCTTACTAGCAGTAACCTTTGCCTTCTTATTCATTGGCTGTAGAAGTTTGTTCTACATCCCGTAGAAAGGCGTACATGTGTAGAAGACTTATCTGTTCGTCTTCTGAGAGGCACTACTCTTTCACAAACTCTAGCAGGACTTGCTATTTGCTATGTCCATTAGAGTATGAATATCATTGATGGCACTATTGTGATCCTCTACCTCAACCTGATTTTCTTCTTCATGACCCTCTGACATGCTGCATCTATATCTGCAGTCCAATGATGTAAGAATGATATTAAATAATTATATTCGTTTTTATATGCTACACAGACTCATTTGAAATTAATTCTATGTGCAATGTATGTTTCAACTTTGAAAGGTACTAAATGTTTGTTACATAAAATATTTATTAGACTATACAATTCTATATATTGTATAATTTATTCTATACTTGTAGCATTCTCCATTCTCATATTTAATTGACAAATCATGTTGAAGAACAACTGTAACACTACTTGTAACGGACTGCAAATCCCATAATACATCTCACCATGCAAAACAAAAAATATAGTTTTTTAAAGTTACTTGTAGAAATGGAATCAATTAAAGAAGCATCATGTAACACTTCTAATGAAGGTAAAAATTATTTTTTAAAACAAATGCATATTGCATTTGGTGTTTTTTTATTTGAATAACCTGTGGTTGTCTGATGAGGTTGAAATGTGTCAGTAAAGGTAAGTCCAGAATCATCCTATGATGTTAAGGAACTTTCTATTGCCTCATCCAAAAGTGTGGATGGTGGCTTTGCAGATGGACCCGCTCCAAAACCAGCAGCTTCTTTTCAATTACTTGGAAGCTTCTACTTAGGCCTTGAGTCAAGCGACACCACGTATTTCTTATTTCTGCCTGATAGAAATGGAGTCTTTGGTTGGCAGTCAGGTTACCCCCTGTCCAAGCAAGGACCCTCACTTTAGTCAGGGTAAAAGAGAATCTCCCTCAGCTAAACCCTGCTTACCCCATTGGTAGCTTGGCACGAGCAGTAGGCTTAACTTCAGCGTGCTAGGTGTAAAGTATTTGTACCAACACACACAGTAACTCAATGAAAACAGTACGAAATGACACAACACAGGTTTAGAAAAATAGGAAATATTTATCTAAACAAAGCAAGACCAAAACGACAAAAATCCACAATACACAAGTAAGTTATCACAAAAAATGCAAAAAGAGTGTTCATGTAATTTTAAACACAAATTAATGCTGTTAGCGTGAAAATGTACCTTGGGTGCATCAAAAATAAGCCCACACGGGCGAGTGTGTGTCGAAAAGAGCTTGCGATGCGTTGATTTCACTCACGAGCGAGACCTTGCGTCATTTCTCCTTTAGTCGGGTCGGTGTGCGTCGTTTATTCTCTCCGTAGGAGAGCGATGCGTCGATCCGGTCAGCACTCTTAGGTCCGGGCAGGCCTTGCATTGTTTTTACATGCCTAGTGGCGTTTTGCATCAGAAATTCAACCACAAGCTGATCTGAAAACCATGCAGCTCTGGTTGCGATCTCACCAGACTCCATCAGCGATGCTGCACGTCGTTTCCCCAGCTCCGGGTGTCTATCTTCCGGTCACGTTACAGGCGAGCGTTGATTTTCAGCCGCGAAGCTGGTAGCGCGTTGATTTTTCAGTCGCAGATCATAGTTGCGTTGATCTTTTCCCTGCATGGCGGTCAGTGCGTGGATTTCTCACTCTTGGGATGCCAGCTTCTCCTTTCAGGGTGCCAGGAACTGGATCGGCACCACTTGGCAGAGAAGGAGCCTCTACAGAGACTCTAGGTGCTGGCAGAGAGAAGTATTTGCTGTCCCTGGGACTTCAAACAACAGGAGGCAAGCTCTAAATCAAGCCCTTAGAGAGTTCTTCACAAGAAGGAAGGCAACACAAAGTCCAGTCTTTGTCCTCTAGCACAGGCAGAAGCAGCAACTGCAGGATAGATCCACAAAGCACAGTCACGGGCAGGGCGGCTCTTCTTCCTCAGCTCTTCAGCTCTTCTCCAGGCAGAGATTCCTCTTGGTTTCCAGATGTGTTCTAAAGTCTGTGGTTTTGGGTACCCTTCTTATACACATTTTGCCCTTTGAAGTAGGCCTACTTCAAAGCAAAGTCTTTCTTGTTTGTGAAAACCTACCTTGCCCAAGCCAGGCCCCAGACACACACCAGGGGGTTGGAGACTGCATTGTGGGAGGGCAGGCACAGCCCTTTCAGGTGTGAGTGACCACTCCTCCCCTCCCTCCTAGCACAGATGGCTCATCAGGAAATGCAGACTTCACCCCAGCTCCCTTTGTGTCACTGTCCAGTGAGCGGTGCAACCAGCCCAACTGTCAACCAGACCCAGACAGAGAATCCACAAACAGGCAGAGTCACAGAAATGGTTTAAGCAAGAAAATGCTCCCTTTCTAAAAGTGTCATTTTTAAACACACAATCTTAAAATCAATTTTACTAAAAGATGTATTTTTAAATTGTGAGCTCAGAGACCCCAAACTCCACATCTATCCACTCCCAAAGGGAATCTACACTTTAATCATATTTAAAGGTAGCCCTCATGTTAACCTTTGAGAGGGAGAGGCCTTGCAAAAGTGAAAAACGAATTTAGCAGTATTTCAAAGTCAGGGCATATAAAACACATTACTATGGGGGTTATTCTAACTTTGGAGGAGTGTTAATCCGTCCCAAAAGTGACGGTAAAGTGACGGATATACCACCAGCCGTATTACGAGTTCCATAGGATATAATGGACTCGTAATACGGCTGGTGGTAAATCCGTCACTTTTCCGTCACTTTTGGGACGGATTAACACCTCCTCCAAAGTTAGAATAACCCCCTATATGTCCTACCTTAACCATACACTGCACCCTGCCCTTGGGACTACCTAGGGCCTACCTTAGGGGTTTCTTATGTGTAAGAAAAGGGAAGGTTTATGCCTGGCAAGTGGGTACACTTGCCAAGTCGATTTTACAGTTAAAAACTGCACACAGACACTGCAGTGGCAGGTCTGAGACATGATTACAGAGCTACTTATGTGGGTAAATCAAATATGCCAATCATGGATGAACCTTTTACATAAACATTTTGTATAGGAGCACTTGAACTTTAGCACTGGTTAGCAGTGGTAAAGTGCCCAAAGTAACAAAAACAGCAAAAACTGAGTCCAGCACACATCAACAACCTGGGAAACAGAGGCAAATGTTAGGGGAAAACACGCCAAGGATAAAACAAAGTCTAACACTGCCAAACTGCATGTTCTTACCTTCATTGCATTAATGTGCTTTTAGATTCTGCTCCAAATTCTTTTTTTTTGCTGGCTTCTTTAATGGTTAATGAAGATTTCCTAAAAAGCTACTTATTATTGGTCACACATGCCACCATAAGAATTTCAATCTCTTCATCAGAAAATGTATGCTTTCTTGCCTTCCTGAGTCCACCTGCTGACCTTCCTGACTTGCCATTTTAGCAGATTGCACTAGGTGGTATGCCCGGCACAGGTTTCTTGACAGCTCCTATGTTTTTCAATATCAGTGCAATAGTGTATTTACTGATTTCTGTCTCATCGCAGTCTGTCTGTGCGACCTTCATGTTTTGCAATTTTCATTTACCGAATCGTAAAATGTGATTCTGTAAATTACACATCAGCAAATCTGACCATCTGTTGGATGCTACATTACGGGGAAGGCTTGTGGGTTCTAAGGTCCTTGATATCGCAACTATGTTCTGCTTTTTTGCTGATTATACAGAATGGGACTGTTTCCTGTGCAGTATTTCAAATGTCATGGCAATGACAAGGCTGATGGTTAATGGCAGCTGATTGACAGTCATGGAGCGCAGGTGTTTTAATCGAAACACAAGGGAATGGAGGCTACCTACTGGCCTCATTGTTAAGTCAGTGCAACTTGTCAATACTGTGATGTTTGCTTACTCATGAGTGTGAGTGGATTGT
Organism: Pleurodeles waltl; assembly: GCF_031143425.1. Taxonomy (NCBI): domain Eukaryota; kingdom Metazoa; phylum Chordata; class Amphibia; order Caudata; family Salamandridae; genus Pleurodeles; species Pleurodeles waltl. The sequence goes on along the minus strand of NC_090436.1, from coordinate 272,834,720 downwards.
GTGTTGGATATATTTCAGAAGACATGAGAAGTTTAGTTACCCAAGGTTCTGAAAGCTTATGCTCATGTGTAGCTCCAGAGTTGTAAAGGAGCTATATAACGTCCTAGTAGCTATATCCCCTATCAGACAAGCAATGCCTTAAATGAAACACAGAGGAGCTCTTTGGACATGCCAGTCCATTCAGGTCCTAAGGTGGCATGCAGATTGTAAACCTTAAAAGATGAGGCTAAGGACTTTCTCAGGAACAAAGTGATGTGCTACCTGCCATTCAACCATATCCATCTAACAGGAGCCCTTCATGGGCTTAAGGATTGCCAAGAAGAGTCAGGCATACCCTCCTAGAATTATTGGATGATAATGCAATGATTGGATGACAAAGCAATGATTGTCAACATTATGGAAAGCTAGTTACCATGGAAATTGACTGAATGTTCAGGAAGATATAGTTGAACATGGTTTCTCAAACATATTATATCACTACACATAGTCTAAGTATGTGATTGACCTAGTGCCATTTGCCACTAATGATATAGGCTGTCCCTCTAAAGTGATGACAAAAGGTTACATTTGGTGATCCTCTGCACTCTGGCATAGGAGTAAGAACTTAGCCATAGGCAGAAATCTTGACAGCACTGATTTAAGAATGTGCTCCAAATTTCAGAGTAAAGAAAAAAGGGCTGCTGTTGCTTGTAACTGTGGAAGAGGAACACTACCATGTACGCTGATGATGTGGCTGAACTCACCTGAAAACCCATTGCTTAAACAAAGAGCATTAACACTGGATCGTCTATCGTGCCTCATTGTATATATTTTTTTCCTGACTGCTGCTTTCATTTGTCACCAACAACTGATATGCCAAGAGACTTGGGGCCACATGTAGGTAGCTTTTTGCAAGTCGCAAACAGTGAATTTAGCTGTTTGCGACTTGCAAAAAGCACTTCGTGATGCACAAACCCAGTTTTGCGATTCAGTAACCTGGTTACCGAATCGCAAAACGGGTTGGCGACTCGCAATTAGGAAGGGGTGTTCCCTTCCTAATTGCGACTCACAGTGCAATGTAGGATTGTTTTGTGACCGCGAACGTGGTCGCAAACCAATTGCAGTTTGCACCCATTTCAAATGGGTGCTAACTCATTCACAAAAGGGAAGAGGACCCCTTCACCATTGTGAATATCACTGTAAACATTTTTTCAGAGCAGGCAGTGGTCCTATGGACCACTGCCTGCTCTGGAAAAATGAAACGAAAACGTTTCATTTTTTGTTTTTGTAATGCATCTCGTTTTCCTTTAAGGAAAACGGGCTGCATTACATAAAAAAAACTTCTTTATTGAAAAGCATTCACAGACATGGTGGTCTGCTGTCTGCAGCAGGCCACCAACCCTGTGAGGGCCGTCATTTGCAAGGGGGTCGCAAACTGCGACCCACCTCATGATTTTTCATGAGGTGGGCATTTGCGACCCCCTTGCGAATCGCAGATGGTGTCAGGGACACCATCCTACATTTGGATTTGCGACTCGCAAATTGCGACTGGCTCTGACTCGCAATTTGCAGGTCACAAATCTGAAATTTCGTACATGTGGCCCTTACTCCTTATTCCTACTGCCTGGCTCCAATCCTCAAAGATCTTCATTATGAGAGGACAGATTAATAGAAAATCCGATTTCAAGTTTACAGTTTAACAATTTAAGATTGTACTGAACAGGAGTTGCACATTTGCAATGTAGTAGGCATCAGCTGTTTTGGGTGCAAATGACTGAACATGATTGCATAGTTTGGCCAAGGAAGCAAGCTCTCCTTTCATTATCCAAACACATGGTAGGCTCACAAATATGGTCAGAGACATCACTTCTTCTCTTCAGGTCAGGATGCCAGCCTTTCATTCCAGTGACTCCTGATTAGTGCAAATTCTCTTAGTGCTCTTTATGAGGATAATGAGTTCAGCAGATTCATCATGGACCTCTCAAGTTTCCTCCATAGAGGTCACCTACTGAAAGCTGAAATCCCAGTAATTGCCAGGAGTATCAAACCATTGACATTTTTCCTGGTAAATTGCCCATGGGATTCTCAGTGTTTAAGTCGGAGATTCAGTTAAATCTTCACCATTGGTGTTATTGTTAACAGTGAGGGTGCAGAATTATCTTCCCTGTACTAGGACGCTCATAATGAGATCATAAAAAGTGCCACGCTCTCTTTTATTGTCCAGGATTGCCTGCGTTCAGGACCCTGCCTGCCAATGTGAACCATGTTTTATCTGAGTTCAAGGACCTTACTTTTCAATTAACATTCTCAATGAACAGAGCTCTCTGCTCTGCCAGCATGTCCTAATCCTGCTGTGCTCAACGCAAGCAGCTGGGATCTCCTCCACTAGAAGAGCGTGCAATGTAAGAAAGATTGGGAGTAGTCAAAAACTATTCTAAGCAGCGACTGTGATGTAAGGGACCTCAAGAACAAGCACGTGTTTCCTGTGCTTTACACAAATTTAGAAAAACTAACATGATGTGTATAATAATCTTACATCATATTTAAATATATTGTATAGAGTGAAAATATTATTTATTAGGCACATTTGCTCTCATCTGTATCTGCTTTTCTGAAACTAAATCCCCCTTCAACAGTAAGTCTACATTGCTCAACTACATTACGCCCTAAAAGCCATTCCCTACGTAGAGCGTTCTTTGCTACAGTGAGCTCGAGTGGCATTTGAATCCCATGCTTTCAGAGACTACAGGCAATCCTTGTTACAAGGACTGTCGTTTTCCAGTGAATTTCCTGGCCCCCAGAGAACTGGGCTAGAGCATGCCGAGTCTTTTTTTGTTTTTGTTTACTAGAACACTTATGGATTTTCTCTAGGTGCAGATCAGTATATAGATTTAGCTTACTGAGTTGACATGACTTCTGTATGGAGTAAGATGTATTTCTTATGATTGATTGACTTTTTAATTGTTAACGCACAGTTAGCCGTGCATGGTGCCCTCACACTAGATTTTAGCTAGTGGGAATAGAAGAATAGGCAAGAGAGGAACAATGCATTCAATTCCTTCTCAAAGTATACATTATTGAGAGGGAGCTGCTGCTTAACGGGTAAGTAATTCCACAGTACTGCAGCTAACAAGAAAAGGAAAGGCCGCCAGGGCTAGATTTCTTGAATTGCATGAATATGCATGAGGGCCTTTGAGGCAAGTAAGAGGTATATTTCCTTTGAAGCTAGAGAGCACTTTGAGCATGCACGGGCCTGTGCACCATATACAATGCTTTGAACATAAACATTTTATTGGGTGCCATCCTATAAATATTAGAGAGTAAAGATGAAATAGCCTATTTTATCCACTTCGCAGAAAAAAACAGGCCACAGTGCCATTAATCTTTTGGAATCTGTGCAAAAACTTATTTGGGAATATTCTAGCACAGGGTAATACATAGTGTATGTAGTACAGGAGTCAGGAAATGGCAGCCTGGGATATCTCTCAAACTGAAGGATGATCTTCCTCGGTGTTCTAATGAGCAAGAAACATGTTGAAGTTACTTAAATCAAGTGTGGGTAAAAGAAAGGGAAGGAATTAAAAAGTACAAAGATATTTTGAACATTAAAAACCAAGTTGATCTTTCCTCCAGGCCAAAGTCCAGATAGAATAGTAGGCCACCTGACACCGTAAGTTCAGTCCTGTAAAAATGTTAGTTTAGTAATAGCCACTCAATGTGCAACTGAGTTCATGTAGATTTTGAAGGAAGCTGAAGCGTCAGGCTGGTTATCAGAGAGAAGATGTTTCTCACCAGCATACACAATATCCAAATGTCCAGATAAGAGCAGCCATTGAACCCACATAAGTGTTAAAAACCGTTGGGCTTGAGTTGGTGTGGTCATACAAGAAATAGGAAGAATGCTTCTTCCTGAGCTTCAACTTGCAGCTGTTTTTCACAGAGGATTTCTGCACTCAGAAGCTTAAGTGTGCCTATGTCTGAGCCCGGGGCAATGAAGATCTTGAGACCAGCAGTAAACAGTGGAGATTCACCATCTCCATTCTTCTTTGGCAGACTCTAAGGAGCAGATTTATGAAATGTGGTTCTTGTGCCATTTTGTCAACCCTCCTAATGGGGCAATGTCCTCCTTGCATACATTATACCTGGTGCAGGCATAATGTGGCACGGGGTTACAGAGTGGTGCAATGCAAGCATTGCACAACTTTGTAAATATGGCACAACGTTTTTGGCCATCTAACACCACATTAGCATAAAAAAATGATGCTAATGTGTCATTAGGGTGGCGCTAGGCCCTCTCAAATCTGGGCCAAGATAGTGTCGTACATCGTGGTCAGATGGTAAGCCGTGCCTCGGTAGAGGTACAATACAAAAATCAAGTTATCCTGTTTTACCAATATTATCACTTAATTAACAATACTGGAGAATTGCATATTAAAATGTATGACAATAGTTCATTATCTCAACCCTGTGTCCCACTGACATATCTGAAAAATCATATAATTCATGTTAATTGTTCAAAGGACACGAAGTGACTACAAAAGTTCATTTTTTAAAAATAACTAAGCAATCCACACATTTTACTGTGTATGCAAAGTACTTGCATATGTTCTTTTAACTGTGATCGTTATTCTGAGCTTGATTGAAGAAGGTAAAACCAATATAACGTTCTCCCCCACAATGGATTGATAGCCAATTTACGTGGAGAAAGTAAGAAAAACCATTGCCATTTCAATTAATTTTTACTGAAGGGCTGTGGACTGGCTTGTAGAAGTTGTCAATACTTTTCTGCCCTATATTAATTTCTGGGTCCCCTCAGAATTGTCACAGGGATTTGTATTGTAAGGATTCACATTGTGGCCCATAGTTATCGGGAAATGAGGGAGCGCGACGCTGCCCCAAACTTAGCAAAGCTGCGCTCCATTATTTTCACAATGCGGGGATGCGCCATATTTAAGTGAATACGGCACACACCTGTGTTGTCCCCTGTGATGGCACTAAATTTAGCTGCCAGCACCAACGCTGGCATCATTGCAACATTGTGCAAGGATGTATGTGTTGAGGGTAGGCATTGTTTATGTGTGGAAAGGTGTTCCTTCCTTCACATAAACAATCACTAATGGCGCTTTGGCACTTCTGTGTGTGCTGCAGAATGTATTCCTCCTTGTTGTCCGTTCCTAACGTCACCCCTGGGGGTGGCGTTAGATTTTGGTGTTGACTCAGGTTTAAAAAATCTTGTAATTCTGAGGCAGCGTCAACATGCAGTGGGTGTTGCTGTGGCACACCCACAGCAACACCCACTGCACGCCCCTCTGATGCAGATAACTGCATTAGAGGTGCCCATATTTACAAGGAGGTGTAATGCCACAAAAAGTGGCATTACACCTCCTTGTAAATATGAAGCAGAGGTTAGCGCCACTGGAGCATCACTTAAAGTGACACTCCAGTGGTGCTAGGGGCCTATAAATATGCCCCTGTGTGTCCAGGTAAAAGATCTGTCTGTATCCTCTGAATTAATCTGCATCTTGTCCTGGCTCACATAGACATTGATAAAATTATCAGATCAGGTGTGCGGTCAGAAAATTAGTACCCCAACATAAGAGACGGTGTTCCTAGACCTTCAAAGTGGGAAAGGATACCAAGCCGGAGAGCTCCTCCGAGCTTTAGCTGAATCTCCTGCAATCCAGACAAAGATATACACTATGCTTGCCATCAATGCTAAGCTCTGAAAAGGAAGGATATTGTGAACTTTTACAGAGGACCTGCATGCAGTGCTTAATGTGAGCCAGTGGTTTGCATTGTGGGACACTTATTTTTGAAGGCTGGCACTTATTTTTCTGTGTCAGGCATTTATTGCAAGCTAAAGACACACATGGGAAAGACGGAGGAAGATAAAGATAGAAAAACTTCACAAAGGGAGAAAGCAGAAAGCTGCAAGAGTGAGCTGAAGTGGCAGGTAGTGGCTGTGAATGGATTAAAGAGGCCCAAGATGGCTTTAGGATTACGGTGCCTCAGTATTCTGTACTCGCACATTAAATTGTAGTAGCAGCCACGCTTCAGAGGAAAGCTTTGGGCACTGGCACATTTTTATTTACAAATTAAGAACTGCCTGCATGGACCTGTTGATGCAGAAGTGGCTCCTCATGATCCTTTCCAGTAAAACAGGCAGCTGCTTAGGGGCCAATACCAACAGGCTCCAGCTCTGATGAGCTCTGAGGAGGAAGCTTTTAAACATCCATTCTATTTCAGGGCAGGTGGGTCATGCACACAGGGCAGGGAGTAGGGTAAGCGGTCTAAAGACATCGGACTGATGCCATCTGGAGTCCCAGTAGGAACTGGAATTGAGGTGAGTAGGTTACACATCAAGGCTTGTTTAGACAGATGGCTTTGAAATCCTGTCAGCTAATTTTGAATTTAATCCCAGATTCTAAGAGTGACTACTGCAGCTCGTTAAATTGTAAGATGGCAAGCTACAGAGGTGGCACATAGTGGTCATCTGCTCCAATAGCATTCCTGGTTCTTCCTTGTTGTTGGTTTTAGACTTGTTCCCACACATCATGTTGCCTGCCCTCCTATACCTGTGACACTACAAATGTACTCACACTCCTACACTGCGCCATAATGTGGCTATTGCCCATTCTCATCCTTTTCACTGTTATTATGACACACTGTAGTATTATAACCTGTAACGTACAGGGTATGCACATTCTTTCCCGTTGCTATGCTGTTTACTCTTATCTTAAATGCTGATCAACCCACAATGCATTACTATAGGAGACACATAAAACTCACAGAAGCAACCAAATTACACCGGCTCTGGCGTGGTCAGGTCTTCACAACCATATATTCCTGGAGTGCCTTTCGCAGTGGAAAAGACATTGGTGGACCCAGAGATCTGCTACATATTCCTGAAGGGCCTCTTAAGTGGCTGTCACATTATTATTATTGGCAATATATATGCTCATAATTCAGAACAAGCTAAGTTTTTATGCAGCCTATCGCAATTCTATCACATTGGAAGGGCATTCCCTGGCTTTTGGGGGATGATTTCAACTGTGTATTGGACACAACACTAGATCATTCCTACCCACCACTACCCCGCACAGCTGCCACTACTAACATCCAAACGCTATGCGACTGGCTACAGCATTTGCACCTGATTGACATTTGGCAGCAATGCAATACAAATCTTAAAGTATATTGCTTGTTTTATTCACCCCACCGTCTCCACATGTGGATTGATAGTTTGATTGGCACACCTGAATTCTCACCCTCAATCATCTCATTGATTATTTAGCCCGCACCCATTCCGATCACAATCTTTAATACTAACAGATTTTATGGGACACTAGCCTTTCCCTCATTACCACTTGGTGTTTGCAGACAACGGCACTAGAAGACCCTCCTTCTTCCCTTTAACTCTGCTCTCTATACTGCCACAGGTGATTACTGTGAGTTTAATGCAGACACGGAACCACCAGGTTGATGGAGTGGGGTGCTTTCAAAGTTACTATGCAAGGCCAGTGCCTAGGGGTCGATTGGTGCCTGCGTAAACAATTTTTACAAGAATATTACACACATTAAGCACCAACTTTTAGAACATGAAACCCAAATAGCACATGACTCATCACATTCCTAACACTTGGCAGAGATGCAGTGTGAACATAGTCTTAACTATGCAACGCACTCTGCTAAAGCCCACAGCTTGGCAGATCACTCTGGTTCTGTCTTAGCATGGTTGATTCATCAAGACCGAACTTGTCACCCCATAGTGACACTGTGCTCAGCCGCTAACACACTACAAGACACTCAATCGCATCCATGAAGAATTGACATAGAACTACACTAATTTGTATCAAACCTCTGATATGCCATTCACAATGACATTTTCTCCTGCCTTTCCAAGCTATCTTTACCCTGCCTCACTCTTGATCAACGTACAGAACTAGATGATCCTATAACTCTGATGAAAATACAAGAGGCCATTAAGGCCCTGGCCACTAATAAAACATCAGGCCCTGACGGATTACCTGAAGAATTTTATAAAACGCAGGCTCCCCTCCTAACTCCTCGACTATAGGTGCTATATCATGAGGACCTACTGTCTGCCTCCATCCCTTCCAACCTTCATTATGCCCTACTTATTTCTCTTCCTAAGCCAGCCAAGGATGCCACAGAATTATGCTCCTACAGATCCCTGGCACTATTGAAGACCGACTACAAAATATTGGCTAATATCCCTGCTGACAGAATTGCACCCCTGGACCCCTCTCTGGTGCATCTGGACTGAAATGGGTTTGTCCCTGCCTGTAACACTTCCCTAAGCCTCAGACACTTCTTTTGCATTATGACATATGCCCCACACCAATGGCGAAACTCAGGATGCCTTGTGCTGGACCTTAAAAAGCCCTTTGACTCCCTGAGTTGACCTTCCTATTTACAGCGCTCCGGCATTATCATATTGGGCCTCGTTTTAGCCGCCTGAAATGATTATTATATTCTCTGCCTGTATCCAAGGTCAAGACAGGACCTTTGACTTCTGACCCAATGCCAATACACAGCGGCCCCGTCAAGGAGGCCCGCTCTCACTGTTGCTCTTTGCTTTAGCAAATGAGCCACTGGTACTGACCCTTCAGGAGAGTGGAACCACTTAGGATGCTTCTTTGGGGAACATTATTCATATAATCGAAGTCTTTGCAGACAACCTACTTCTTTACATTTGTGACATGCACTACTTCCCACCCTCAATTGTCTAGATGCTCAATCACCACACCCACTTATCTGGCCTAAAGGTAAACTTGTCAAAAACATGCTTATTTCCCTTCAGATCCACACTGCCCAACCCAATCTTATCCTTCATGGAATTCAGCTATCCTGGAAAACCACTGTGTTTAGATTCCTGAACCTTTTTTATGGCAACCTTACCCACACCGTTACACCTTCCCAAATGTCCTTTTGGAGCCCATTGCATCTGTAGGTGGTGGGGTGTATTGCCCTCCTAAAAATGGTGGCACTCCCCATACTCCTTTACTATTTTACCAATTTTCTGCTTCTTCTGAAGTAGACATATTTCCTTCTCTTCTTTCCCCTGAAAGGATGTCTGTACAGCAGGTACGACTCCAAAGCTAAGTGGCCCACAACAAAATTCATGGGAGTGATGAGATTTTACACGAGGATGTCAACCACAGTGATAATTGCATCCTACCCTACTCTTTGTGATGCCTTATCAGCTTCATCCCCCTTCCTGAGATGTGTCCAGGCCCCTTCTTTGTGATCTACCACTGAATCAAACTGAAACCTTTTGAAGTGTAAATTAATAATCTTTTCCTTTATTCCTCCGGTGTGTTCCACACAGCTTACAGGAATGGAAGGCTCATTGGCACACCTATTGCACACTTACTGCACAACACTGTAACTTCCATGCATTTTACCAATACAGGCACAAATGCATTTAGCACACACATTCAATCTGCATGCACTGTCAAGCACTATAGCATTTCAGCATTGTACCAGGATGTGCTATTTCACAACATACACACCACCAGCACACGCAGTCACCATATGTATTGTACGTCATGCAAGCACACAAACACTCAGCACATACTTTCCTTGTGCATGCACTGCACAGCATCACATTGCTCATGTACTTGTCCCAAAAGGCATACATACATTTAGTACATGCACTAACCATACATATAATAATGCACAGTACTGCACTATCCTTGTACTGTACCCTTCACAGGCACACATACAAACAGTGCTGAGTCACTACTTCTATGCTGCACAGCACTTCCATATTTACCTGATGTAGGCCAAGGGTGAGTTAAGCACACACCAGTGGAACTTTTATAAAGGGGAGTGAGCCTCTAGGACTCACTCCAGTGACACAGGGTAAAAAGGACCTGTCCATTACTACTGTTCATTACACAGTGTATTGCCACCACCGCACCTGTGCTGCTTAACTCCTGGTGAAGGTGTAGCCTTCCATCACTATGAAGGTAGCACTTTGGCCATCCATCCTGGTCCATAAAGACCACAGTTCATGAGACAGGCCTAGGTCACACTGCACATGCATGATCCATGTTCACCTGTGTCAACAAATCAGCATTAGGGATCCAGACAACAGTACAATTGGTCATTCAAGGAAGGAGTACACGTCTCTTACTCTGCAGAAGACCTTTCCATCTCAACATATATGTTTTTGCTAAAATCATTAAATCAAAGCAATTTTTAATAAAATCATAAGGTCTTGGGTAATGCCAGATCAAAAATAATTTTAGCCCTGGCACTATTATTTTACAAACTATAATTGCGTTGTGCCTGTAGTGGAATGGTCTGTTTACTTGGGACAGCTTGTCCATGTTAGTGGTAAAAGTGGATGGTGGCCTCCTTGAAAGATTTTTAGTACTGGCATTAATGCTTCTTACAAAATGAGCATTGTCCCATTGGTATAGATGTTTCATCTGAAATAAGTGGTTAAAATGTGTATTGTCACTGGTTTACCTGTTACTCTTTTAAAAAAATTGGAGGGCTTATGTACAACAAATGATGCATCGTTGCGTTGCGGTAATGGTGGGTCAAAAATACATACGTTATGGTATGCCAGATCCTGACGACATGGAAGCACCGTATTTACAATACGGCACACCATGGCGCAATGAACCTAGCTGTGTCAGAATAAACAACGAATCCTTGTGTGTCATGTCACAGGCAAATCTGTTGCTACTGCTGCAAATGTGACAGATGGTCGACATGTGACACGTAAAGTGACGCAAATAGGCCCTGAGTCACTTTTGTGCATGGAAAGCATTAAAAAATAATGCATCGGTGGGGGAACAATAGAATACTCACTGAATGCAGCTATGGAGCCTGCAGCAGGCTGCAGGCTGCAGCAGCAGCAGAAACCAGAACCCCAGCACCAGCCAGGATGTTCACACAGAGTCACCAGGAAGAGGAAGAGGAAATCAAATTTCAATGAGCAGGAGAATGAGATACTGATCACAGAGGTGACAAAGCACCAATGCCAGCTTTTTGTCATCCTAAAGTTGTCTCCAGGAAGGAAAGAGGCCACTTACTTGTCCATCGTGGAGAAACAGCGTGGGACAAGCAAAAAGGACTGTCACCGATTATAAGAAGTGGTGGCACGACTAAAAATGCAGCACCAAGGAGAAACTGGCAAAAAACCTAAATGCAACACTGCTAACTGGAGGAGGAAGACCAGTGCCCCAGAAGGAACTGGATGTCTTGCAGGAACGGGTGGCAGCTGTCATTTCAGATGAGTTGGAGGCTGGTGTCCCCAGACACGACAGTGCAGCAAATGAGGGACAACCACAGACACAGCGTAAATATAATCTATCAGCAATGAGGATAACAATGTCATGTTGTGCAGTGCAGCCACCTATGTACCAATGCTACACTGTGCTTTCTGCAGAGCAATGGGCCAGAATCTGGACCATGTCACATTATATTACAGTGAACGTGCACTTTCACTGCCCAGCAATATTTCACACACCTCAGTCAGTCTGTGACATGTTAAACCACTACATGTGTGAAGTTCATTACTAATCTGTCAACCAGCGTATATTGGTATGTGTGGTTTAATACATAACATGAGTCACCAGAACCAAGGGCAACAATGACCACTGTGTGGTGCACGGCAGTGCTGCAAGCCTTCTTGCTGCACTGCCCTGCATCACAAGAGAAGGGCAGGAATGTGATGTATGCATAGGATATGGCGTCAATTCTTTAGCCCTACGTTTGCCATTCGTTATACAGGCACCCTTGCACCATGTTGCAAGGGTGTCTGCATTGTACATTTCCCATGTGTGCTGCAGAATGCAGAACACATAGGAACTAGGAAAAACCGAGGAGAAATAAATGAATATCTCCGTGTTGTGCATCACTCATGCCTCCCCTCAGGAGGCCTTTGATTGTGATGCATTCCCAGGTTTACAAAATGTGCTAAATCAGGAAATGCATATAAATTCATTTGCTTTACGTGGGAACATCCACTGCAACACCCATGGAACACCTCTTTGGCGCAAAGTAAGGCAACACAGTGCCTTGTGCTCCGTTTCCATACAAAGGTCAGGAAAAGTCACACAAAGTGGCTTTGCATGGTCTTGTAGATATGAGTCTGCAGCTTGCCCTGCTGGTGTGGCACAAATAGGGAAGTACTGGTGGCAGAAGATGCATGAACATGCAACATGGACTGCAAGAACAGGTCATGCATGGACATCTGAACCCAATACAACCTGGTAGGAACAAGTACCATGAAGCCACTGTGTCTGACGTGGGCCCATAAACATGCACTGCAAGGGAAATCAAGGGCATGTGCCTGCCAAAGGAGCAACAGCTCACCTTAGTGGGGGGTCAGGTGTGTGGTCTGTGAAGGATCAACACATAGATACATGCCAAGAGTCACATGTAGATCAATAGTCTAAACAATACATATCACTCAGCTGCCCTGGTGTGTATGGTGAGACAAGTGAAATATGACATCACAGGACCAACAGAACCTATGTCTTGTACCAAATCTGATTGGGTCAGGGACAATGCTAGTGATACACATCAGAGGACCACATGTATTGAAACCCAATATGGTTTCAGGCCCTGGTGGGCCCATGGGTGTGCAGTGTATTGGAAGTGCTGGATGAGTAGTTGGAACTACTACTGTGTCAGAATGGTGAGACATGGCATAGCAAGGAAGTCAGAATGGAAAAGTGTACTGACCTGTACTGGACTTGTAAGACCCCATTGGGGTATCACATCATATATCTGATGTGGTCATGAGAGAAGGTGTAGCATCTGGCAGGAGGGAATCTGCAGACAAATTGCCTAATAATACCACATATGTCTAATTTGGAGGATGTGAAATAGAGATCTGTTAAGGGAAATTAAAAACTAGTTCACCACCACAAAGGACAGCAGTCATCAATGGATTGACACTGAGATGAATGTGTCCAGTCATGTACGAAAACTCGGTAGATACATGGCTGCAAAGCAAATACTACTCCTATTATGTGGGGTATAGCCCGATCCATAGGCCTCAAATCCAGTGAGACACTCTGGACACAGTCAAACATTGTTGATGTTGTAGACACATTAGAGCCAATTTATTATCTAGGTTACCTCACTGTGTGGCAGTAAGTTGAGTACCTGGCCCTGAATGAGGAGTCACACAGGAGGCATGTACAAGTGCAAGTGAGTGCCCTGTGCCAAAGGATGTATCATATAATGCAGACACCCAATAATTGGAAATAATCACCTGGGTTGTGGGTAGATGCAAGTAACCTAAATGTGTGGCATTGACCATAGCCTCAATTTTGATACACAGTGCCACTGTCTTCATTGATGATGCAAAAATGAAATACAACCATTCAATCTGAGTAGACAGATATAGACAGTCTCTCAGGGTCTTTTTGGTGTGTGGATTTGGCTTAGGTAAATGTGAACCATTCAACCATTGGCCACAAGAATGAACAATGTGCATGCAAGGCAGCGCTATAAGGAGTGAAACCCAGATGGCAGATGCTTTACAAATTGTGTCTAAAAGCCACATTAAATGCACAGTTGCAGTGGTATGATGATAGCCACACTGAATGCATCCATGCTAGTGGTTAGTTTTAACCTGAACAATAGTAGTGTCCACATGTTAAGACACAATCAGCATAGGCTTCACAAGAAAGAATGCAAATCACCTTGGCAAAAGTGGACAGGATCTCATCTCATGACTGCAGTAATGGTAGGCTTAGTGAGCTCTGTAATTGTTTTGCAAAATGTGTCATGTGAAAGAGAAGGCTACTGTCTGTAACACAGTTGTATTAATATTGTAGAGATACTGCCATCTGAAAGTAGCTTATGTGCAAATTGGACTCCATACCTCTGAGTAACAGACATCCAATGCCACAATGTTGTATACAAGTCAAAGCATTATAAAGTCTGTATGACATACACATTAATCAAGTCAACATCTAACGTAAGATACCATTAACATTGTTCTCTTACGTTGCAGAGGATCTACCTACAACTCCTGAGCATTTGTATGTCTAGGATGACAATCTGGTTGACGATGACAGGCTGTCAACTCTAGATCAAGACACCTTCTGGGAAATACTGGACTCCTTCAACACACCATCTCCAGCTATGGTAAGGGTCAATAGCATAGCAGGGTCCCCAGAGGATCCACTCAGCACACAGCAAACACCCCCAGCCCAGACTCTGAGAATCCCCAAGTAGTTTTTCGTGGCCATGTGGTAGGAGTCCAGCAGGAGATGCGAGATGTTGTGTGGGTGGGGATGGAGACAATGGCAAACACCCTACAGGCAGTTCATAGGTGCCTCAGTCCAAATAAGGACACCTCATCCGCTATACGAGGCACCTCGACTCCACTCTGTAGACTCCAATCAATCAATCAATCAATCAGAGAATTTATAAAGCGCACTACGTACCCGTGAGGGTTTCAAGGCGCTAGGGGAGGGGGGTGCTGCTACTGGTCAAAGAGCCAAGTTTTGAGGAGTCTTCTGAATGCGAGGAGGTCTTGGGTCTGGAGTAGGTTGGTGGGGAGGGAGTTCCAGGTCTTGGCGGCGAGGTAAGAGAAGGATCTGCCGCTGGAGGTCTTTCGCTGTATGAGGGGGACGGCGGCTAAGGCGAGGTTAGAGGATCAGAGCTGGCGGGTGGGGGTATAGACGCTGAGCCTGCTGTTGAGGTAGGAAGGTCCGGTGTTGTGGAGGGCCTTGTGTGCGTGGATGAGTAGCCTGAAGGTGATCCTCTTGTCTACGGGGAGCCAGTGTAGGTCTCTCAGGTGGTGGGAGATGTGGTTGCGGCGGGCTACATTGAGGATCAGTCAGGCAGAGGCATTTTGGATGCACTGGAGGCGTCGTAGGTGTTTGGCAGGGATGCCTGTGTAGAGTGCATTGCCGTAGTCCTTCTTGCTGCTGACTAGGGCCTGTGTCACGGTTCTTCTAGTTTTGGTCGGGATCCACTTGTAGATCCTGCGGAGCATGCGGAGGGTGTTGTAGCAGGATGAGGAGACTGCGTTGACCTGTTTGGACATGGAGAGGGAGGAGAGGGAGGAGTTGAGGATGAAGCCTAGGTTGCGTGCATGGTTGGTGGGAGTGGGGGGGGGGTTCCCAGTGTGGTCGGCCACCACGAGTTGTCCCAGTCTGAGGGGGAGGGTCAGAGGATGAGGACTTCTGTCTTGTCTGAATTCAGCTTCAGACGGCTGTTTCTCATCCATTCGGCGATGGCCTTCATGCCCTCAGGAGGTTGGTTCTGGCGGTGTGCGGGTCTTTGGTGAGGGAGAGGATGAGCTGTGTGTCACCGGCGTAGGAGATGATGTTGGGGTCGTATTGGCGGGCCATTTGTGCGAGGGGGACCATGTAGATATTGAACAGTGTTGGGCTGAGGGAGGAGCCCTGGGGAACGCCTCAGATGATGTCGGTGGCTGGAATCAGATGATGTCGGTGGCTTTGGATCAGAATGGGGGGAGGCGTACACTTTGGCCGTGGAGGAAGGACGCGATCCAGTCGAGGGCTTTGTCTTGTATTCCGGCTTCGAAGAGGCGGGCTATCAGGGTGCGGTGGCAGACTGTGTCGAAGGCGGCAGATAGGTCCAGGAGGATGAAGGCTGATGTTTCTCCATTGTCCAGTTGGCATCTGATGTCGTCTGTGGTGGCTAGGAGGGTGGTCTTGGTGCTGTGGTTTCGTCTGAACCCTGACTGGAAGGGGTCCAGGATGTTGTTGTCTTCGAGGTGGTGGGTCAGTTGCGTGTTGGCTATTTTTTCGATGACCTTTGCCAAGAATGGGAGCAGGGAGATGGGACAGAAGTTTTTGAGATCTTGAGTGTCAGCTTTGGGCTTTTTCAGGAGGGCGTGGATTTCGACATGCTTCCAGCTTTCCGGGAAAGTTGCTGTTTCGAAGGAGAAGTTGATGACCTTCTGTAGTTGGGGGCGATGATTGCGTCGGCTTTGTTGTATAGGTGGTGAGGGCATGGGTCCGATGGAGATCCTGAGTGGATGGAGTTCATGATCTTGAGTGTCTCTGTGTCATTGACGTTGGTCCAGGAGGTCAGGTGGTTGGTGCGGGTGGTGCTAGAGGGGATGGGGTTTGGCGTGGTTGTGGTGGAGAAGCTGTTGTGGATGTCGGTGATTTTCTGGAGGAAGTAGGTGGGCAGGGAGTCGCAGAGTGCTTGTGATGGTGGGATGTCGTTGACGTTGGTGCTTGGGTTGTAGAGTTCTTTCACAATGTTGAAGAGCTCTTTGCTGTCGTGTGCGTTGTTATCCAGGCGGTCTTTGAAGGAGGATCTCTTGGTTGTTCTGATGACTTGGTGGTGCCTGCGGGAGGCGTCCTTAAGGGCTGTGTGGTTGTCTGTGGTGCGTTCGTAGAGCCATTTCTTTTTTAGTTTCTGGCAGTCACGTTTGGAAGCTTGGAGCTCGTCGGTGAACCAGGTGGCTTTTTTGCCGGTTTGGTTGTTGGGAGGGTTCTTGATTGGCGCTAGGGAGTTGGCGCAGTTGGTGATCCACTGTCTGAGGTTGAGAGCGGCGGTGTCTGGGTCGATGGGGTCGGTGGGGGAATTCTGGGCGAGGGTATTGTTGAGTTGTTCTGCGGTGACTTTGCTCCTGCAGCGGCGAGGTAGTTGTTGGGGGCGGTGGTGCTTGGTGTGTTTCTTGAAGGTGAAATGGATGCAGTGGTGGTCGGTCCAGTAGAGTTTGGTGATGCAGTTGAAAGTGACGTGGACGCTTGTGGTGAAGATGGGATCAAGCGTCCGAGGTTGGCGAGGTTGGCGATCAGTGTGGTGGAGTTGGGGTCGTTGTTGTTTTCTAGGTGGAAGTTGAGGTCTCCGAGGAGGACGTAGTCCGTGGAGGGCAGTGCGTGGGTGCTGGCGAGTTCGGCAATGGTGTCATTGAAGGGTGCTTGTGGGCCCGGGGGTCTGTAGATGAGGGTTCCTCTGAGGGTGGTGTTGGGGTCGGTGTGGATCTGGAAGTGTAGGTGCTCTGCGGTCTTGAGGGTGTCGTCCGTGAAAGTGAAGATTTTGAGAGTGGTTTTGTGGGCGATGGCTATTCCTCCTCCGATGCTGTTGGTGCGGTCTCTTCGGGTGATCTTGTAGCCGTCCGGGATGGCTATGGCGATGTTGGGTGCTGAGGAATCGTTCCACCAGGTTTCGGTCAGGAACGCTACGTCTGGGGCGGTGGTGTCGAGCAGGTCCCAGAGTGCGATGGCGTGCTTTCATGCAGAGCGGGTGTTGAGGAGTATGCAGTGGAGGTGGTTGGATCCGGCTTTGGGTGGTTTCACTGTTTTTTCGCAGGTGAATTTGCAAGTATGGTAGGAGAAGGGGCCGAAGGTGTTCCTTGGAGAGGATTGGAAGCAGTCAGTGTTGTGGCCAGGGTAGAGGGCGAGGAGGTCGCTGGCTGTGTAGCGATGTCCGGAGGTGCGGGGGTTCCGAGGACCGGGGGGGTGGCGCTGGGCGCGGTCCAGGCACGGACGGGTGCAGATGGGCTTCCCGCTGGTGTGCCTCCGGCGCGCCCGCTGCGCGGACACGCAGCAACCGCCATTAAGAAGGGAGGAGGGAGGGAGGAGCAGCTGGGAGGCGGGAGGGAGAGCCGAATTGGGCCGCGAGGGGGCAGGGCCGCAATGGAGCGGTGAGCGGCTCAGAGAGAGCCAGAGCGGGGGAGCGCACAAGGGGCAAAAGCAGGTGAAAAAAGTGGAATCAAAACAGATGGACGCGGCAAAAAACGGGCACTAGCACAAAGGGTGAAATCAGATAGAAGGACACGGCACAATAGTAACACGGGGCAAAACAGGCACAGGCATAAAAGAGTAAAATTGGGCAGAAGGATACGGCACAATAATAACAGGGGGCAACAGGAGACAGGCACGGGCACAAAGAGAGTAGAATCAGACAGAGGGATATGGCGCAATAATAACACGGGGCAACAAGAGACAGGCACGGGCACAAAGAGAGTAGAATCAGACAGAGGGATACGGCGCAATAATAACACGGGGCAACAAGAGACAGGCACGGGCACAAAAGAGTGGAATCAGACAGGGGGATACAGCAAAATAATAACACAGGGCAACAAGAGACAGACACGGGCACAAAAGAGTAGAATCAGACACAGGGATATGGCACAATAATAAGCTGGGGCAACAAGAGACAGGCACGGGCACAAAGAGTGAAATAGGGCAGATGGACACGGCACAGATCGAAAACAGAGCACAGAATGCAAAAGTACAAAAGCAGAGGTCTAGCGACGCTTACCAGAGGCCCTCTAGACACCAGGGATAAGGCGCAGGTGGGTGCCTGTAGGTGGAGGAGGGCCTCGAACATGAGAGCAGCAGCGTGGGCGGGGGTCGGGGACACGGAGGCAGCAAGGTGGTGCTGCGATCGTAGGGGAGCGAGCTCCTGGCCAAAGGTAGGTCAGAGGTCGCTCCCCTTCGTCCCTGGCTGATATCGCTGGTGTCATGATGTAGAGGCATGAACAACTGCCCTGCCAAAGTGGCACCAGTGAGACATCAAAATAATACCCAACATCCTGGAGTCCCTGAAGCAGAAGATGGACATGTACATTGCCACTATAGACAACTAACACAGCAACATTGGTGCTTTGCTGCCCAGCCACCAGGTTCTTTTCAGTGGAATGCTGCCTCACCACTTGAAACAGAGAAATCCTGCTGC
Source organism: Pleurodeles waltl (assembly GCF_031143425.1). Taxonomy (NCBI): domain Eukaryota; kingdom Metazoa; phylum Chordata; class Amphibia; order Caudata; family Salamandridae; genus Pleurodeles; species Pleurodeles waltl. The sequence continues at coordinate 272,816,069 of NC_090436.1, read as the reverse complement.
TGATAGGGGATCCACCTCTTCAGCCCCCAATGTGTTTGTGCATCCTTTGCCTCAGGCACCTCCAACATCAGAGGAGGAAGTTGTGACCTTTACCACCTTCAGACGTAAAACTGCCCAGTAGCACCTCTCAGGTCCAAATTGCCTGTTTCTCCTTTGCCTTGTGTTTCTCTATTCCAGTGTATGTGGCAACTGCAACTGTCCTCATTTTACTGTCCCACTTGTTGCCCTCAAACAAACTAGGATGGCGAATTTGTCTTTTTTCATATAGACAATGTGATCAATCTCTTCCTCATTGAAACACTCCCTCTCCACGTATGTACAATGCAATGGATCTCCCATTGGACTCTGTCTCAAAATTCTGTGGCTCTAGTCAAATGTTAGGGATGTTATAACAAGGACTGCCACTGCTTTGAGCAGGGAACGCCCCCTTTGCATATATTATGCAAAGTGCTGGCATAATGTAGCGCAAAAGGTTTCAAAGTGGTGCAATGCATGCATTGCGCCACTTTGTAACTATAGCCCTAGGATTTTGGCCTCATTGGGCCACATTAGAGTAAAAACAAATTACTCTAATGTGGTGCAAAGTGGCGCTAGGGGCTTATAAATATACCCTTCTGGGGCCTCAATTACGAGACCCTATCAGCATACTGTGCCACCAGAGCATCATTATTTTGATGCTCAGGTAGAGCAGTCTGCCAGCCCATTTTTACAAGGTCACACAAAGCTATCTTGCGTGGGTTTTTATGGCCTTGTAGATATGGGCCACTTGCACGCATAATGCTGCGTGAAAGGGGCGTTCCTTGGGTTTTGCTTGGGGTGTTTCCACACAACACACATGGAACCTGAAGGAATCTGACCCATCCCCACAATTACAAGTCTGGGAATGCATCAGATTCCTTTGCCACCTCAGGGGTGGCGTTAGAATGATGCAACTGGGAGAAATGTTTTAATTTCTCCCAGTTTAATTCCTCTTTCTAAGTGTGCTGGATTCTGCAGCACACATAGAAAGAGGTCATCAACTCTTGTGATTGTTTATGTGCAGGAAAGTGTCATTACTGCACAAAAACAATTCATTCCCACAATGCAGGCACCCTTGCTCCATGGTGCAAGGGTGCATGCATTAGTGTTAGGCGGCAATTTGTGCACCAGCGCAGGAGGACAGGGCAGCAATGCGCTGTTTCTTGTAGATACAGTACATTTATGCCCTTTCTTGGTGGTGCAGGGCAGCATCCTGTGCCACAGGCCTCGGAAATGAGGCCCTAACTGTGTCTCACATTGCCAAGTGGGCAACAACACTAGCAATCTACATCATACAGGCTGATAGATGTTCATCCTACAAATGTGTTGGTCTCCTCACATTCCATACTGACATTCTTTGTCACAAAAAAGCAAATTAGATATTGATCCTCAGTCACTCTATCTCATATGTCACTGATATGCAGTACTCATAAGGATGCATAGGTACCCATGATGCTGGGAGGACAAGTGAGCATTGAATGATATGTGTGTGCTAAGGGTGGAAGGAAAGTTTGTCATTGCCATGGACAAAAGACCTACTCACTTACTGCAACAATTTGGTTATGTGATGCACACAATATTTTGGCTATCCTGATTTGCACATGTTGAACATGCAACATCAGAACTACTTCAGCAGCATGTGCACGAGTGTGGAATCAGGTTTAGGATGCTGAGCCTGCTGTCATAGTCTGCTAGTTCCATTGTAGTACTAGCGTTGTGTAGACACAAAACCACTTGTACATGTAGGGATCTCAGAACAAATAGCAGACTGAGTAGCATGAATGTCTGACAAGCCTTCAATCAATCTGACTGTACCATCCAACAATTATGTCCCAGGTTTTGGGTCACAGGTTGCCATCTCCTGTCCATGGTACATGTAACATATTTTTCTAATAAAACTTATCTGATGACATATAGGGCAGATGATGGTATATGTGCCATAACCATCAACAACATGGCTTGCACAACCTCAGCACATCATGTTATGATACACCTATCATGTGTGTCTGACTACATAGGATATTGTACTGCAATGCAAAGTGAGTTTTACAATTGTACATGCCACTTTAGTGTACTACTGTTGTGCACCAATATGTCAGCAAAATCTTGATCCATCTGACCTATGATACACCTTACACATGCATGCACAACAACATATGTGAACTCAGACATTCTTGACAGTGTACATTAACAATCAGGAGACATTCACTGGTAGCATTCGGATCCCAGACGGTGCCCATCTCACCACAGGTGTAGCTAGTAGGTCCGCCTGAAA